>NW_006921600.1:9611457-9612958 GCF_000298275.1 Orycteropus afer afer
AGTGATACTGCCTCAGAAACCCAAGAAGGGGTCGCTATGAGTTGGATCTGACTTGACAGCACATAACAACAACAACAACAAAAGTCCATATCCAGTGAGGAAGAGATGCACTCCTTTCCCTCTGTCTTATTTGTTTTGCGTGTAAAATCCCCACCAGCTTAATGTTATCAAACAATATAACCCAATCTCAATTGAAAGCAATATGATATAATTATAAGGAAGATAAGTACAGGAACCAGACTACCTGGGTTCAAATCCTGACTTTGCTACATAGTAGCCCTATAGGCTTGAGCAAGTTTCTTAGCCTATCTGTGCCTCAGTTTCCTCATCTATAAAATGGGGATAATAGAGCCAATTATTCCTATTATTATGGGACTCTTGTAAGGATTAGCCCATCACTTTCTCCTGGAAACACCATACTTGTTTTCCTGTGCCCACCTGCTGCTACCCAGCCCCACCTACAGGGGTTCAGACTCCCTCCCTGTGCTAACTTACCTCTTATTATCTCTCACATCCTATGATTATTATCACTGCTATTTGCCCCACTCTTTAGAATCACATACTGGCTTCCAGAACAGTGTAATATAATGGAAAGGTTTGGAATCCAGGCAGAACCCAGATCAAATCTCAGTCCTGCCAATTCAGATCAGACTCATTATTTTGCTCCTGGGAGAAAAGCATTTGACTTAGTGTGCAGGCTCAGAAGTCGACCAGCCTAGTTTAAAATCCCTGCTCCAGCACTTTCAACTGTGTGACTTTGCATAAATTACTTAATACTCTCTGCTGCAGTTACCTCATCTATAAAATGAGGCTGATATAAGAAAATATACCTCATAGGATTGTTGTAAAGAATAGGCAAATATACATGTAGAATGCTCAGCAGCTGGACACCTGCAAGTGTGAGGTAAAAGCTAGCTGTGCCAATTCTCCTCAGTTTCCTCAGCTGTAGAATGGGGATGATGATACCTATGGGGCTGGAGAGGAGAGATGGACAAGCGAGTGTGGGGCAAATGTGAGGGCAGAGCACAGGGTTCTCACCGAGTGGGCCCACAATGAATGGACGTTTCTCCCCTTCCACACCTTCCTTTGGCCATATCTCAGATCAGAAAAGTTTCCCTTGTCTTTCACCCTCCAAAGATCTCTCAACCATCACTCAAATATCCTAAAATCCCACCTCCTCTACAACCCTTCCAAGACTCGTCTGAAAACATCTCCAGGCCTTTGCCAACATGGGTAGGACAACTACTCAGTCCCCCTCCCCTTCTCTCCCCCAGCTGTGTGCCCCTTCCATCTAGACCACAAATACTTGAGAAGAACTTTCTTCTAACCTTTACAGTTTTTCTTACTATGTGCCAAGCACTGTGCTAAGCATCTGTATTTTTGAGTATCCCCACCTGTCACATGGGAGACCGGGGTTCGATTCCCCAAAGGGGATGCAGTTGCACTTTTTGGAGCTCTGGTAGTATGGTACCTAACGCATTTGACTGCTAACCAGAAGGTT
>NW_006921600.1:9614143-9628481 GCF_000298275.1 Orycteropus afer afer
AAACTTATTGCCATCAAGTCGATTCCAACACATAGCGACTCTCATTGGGTTTCTGAGGTGGTAAATCTTTACGGAAGTAGATTGCCCAGTCTCCTTTCCATGGAGTGACTCATGGGTTTGAACCACCAACTTTCTAGTTAGCAATCAAATGCCTTAGGCACTATGCCACCAGAGCTCCTTATAGCAAAGGTCAAAAATGCAAAGTCCTGTCTAGCCCCTACAGTGTCCTCCAGAACGGCCTCAGTTCAATTCATTTTGCTAGATACCCAGGGGCAAAGTCCCACACTAGGCACTAGGCAAGCATCTGGGGAAAATGAAAAAGAAAGGCCCTCCCAGCAGGGAAGTGGCTCTGATGAGTCCCTATCAAAGCATTGAACAAGTCTGTGACTTCTAATCCATTTGTTGCCTGAATGCTGAGATGAAAACCAAATACAGACCTTGGCCTTGACCTTGACTTGGCCTGCTGAAGGTCAGAAACCTCTCCTGTTCTCCCAGCCTAAGCTGGAGAGGTGAGAGGAAAAGACAGAAGGTTTTATTACACCACCCAGGCCACGCCTGCCAAGTTTTCCCCACAATCGCTTCAAAAAAAAAAAAAAAAAGATGGAGTGAAAGGAAATTGGAAAAATGGAACCCCCTACATCCCAGAAATATTACTTTCATGATCTGTATGAATTATTTAACAGACAGCTGAAAAGACCAAATGCAACAGAAGAATACAAAAAAAACTGCTCAGTGCAGACACGTTCCCGAAGCCCATGACAATGAAATGCATTTTATGCCACAGATCAACATGCCAGGGAAGGAGGCTTCTGAGACAGATGCCCACAGGGATCATTAGCCCCTTATCTCTCAACCCTTTGCCACCAGCATCTAGATCCCCGAGCCCAGGCAGCAGGGGGAGACAAGGTGAAAAGTGTGTATATTGTAAGTGTTGGTTAAACAACCCTACCGTATTCTTATTTGCTGGAGGTTTTAGGGAGCAGATGTAGAACTGGCAGGGCTTGGAGCTGGCGATATTGTTCTAGCTCACTCAGAGCCAACATGGAAGGAAAAAAAGAAAGCCACACATGCAAACACAAAAAGCTGCATTTTGTGTATGTGCCTGGGTGTGCATGCTCGCCTCGGTGCCATCCACACGGCCAAGGTTCCTTGGAGTCGAGCTGACCGATGCAAAACCAGGATTGGGGTTTAGCCAAGAGAAACACAACTTCTCCCAGGAGCTCCACACGGGTCTCCCTCTACGGCTGCTCACTGCAAACCTCCTACAGGCACAAGGGGCCTGGGGCGGTGACTCGGCCACCACAGGCTTGGTGCTCTCAGTTGCTAGAGAAAGGGCAAACAAATGGAGAACCAACGATAAAGACAGCCAGCAGCAGTGAGGCAGCGCTGCAGCTGCCAGGCAATAACTTAGATAGTTACAGCTGCCATCACCTAGTTCATGCAAGCTTTTTAATATCTTTTGGCAGCTCTCAGTGTCACAGCACAAAGGGAGAGTTGGCACTTCGCAGCATACTTTGTTTGACATAACTGTAGGCAGGACCCAGCTGATACCTTCAGTACTGTGAATGGGCTTGCTCTTAAGGTGCGTTTTAGCAGATCAAACTTTTTTTTTACCCCCACATCTCTTCCCCCCTCTCACCACCCTCCACTCGTGTGCAGGGCACCCAACACCACTAAATCACATGTTGGGAACCAGATCAAGTGGATGGAAGGACTCAACGGTGCAGCATAAGGTTGGCCCCATAAACGCCCAGCTAAGGAGGATAGGAAAATAATGCATGGAAGACAGGGAGGAAAGAGAGGAAGGGGAAAAGAAAAAAGAAAAATAGACACTGTGCTGCCAAAACCCTTTCCAAGTCTTACCAGGAGACACCCAGTCACTGATTTCCCATACATAAGCTTACAGAATTTTAAATACATTGGAAAGCCACCATCTTGCTTCCCTGCTCTTCACTCTTTAAAGATACTCATTTCTGGGCTACCCCCACCCCCAGGTCCACCTTCCCAGGAAGCCAGCTTGTGCCAGGTATCATTCCCTGCTGTATTGTGAGTATTTGGAGGGCCAACAGCTAAGAAAGCACTTTACAGAAGCACTTCCCAAGCATAGGGAGTTGTCATGACAATTTTCTGTGATCCCTCCGCCAAGCCAGGCATCCTAGTTTGGCAGATCCAAGAGCCTTGCTGGGGCTGGAAATGGTCTTCTCTAAGATCCCACCACACAGATGGGCATGAAGATAACATGCGGGCAGAGGAGGAGCAGAAGATGAGCATAGGACACCAGAGGGAGGAGAGATTGCGTAGACACTATGCCCAGGCCAAGCTGTGGGTGGTGGAGATGAGGGAGTTTTACATAGACAAGGAGAGAGAAAGAGAGTAGGAAAATCATCACTTCTCTGGTCCTAGCACTCCAGTCATTGCACCTACAGCATGCTATTTCCTTTGGTCTTCCCTCCAAATGGTGAATCTGGCTGCCTGATAATATTGGAAGTGCCAAAAAAAAAAAAAGTGGCAAATAGGAAGCCACGATGATTACCAGGGATGATGATGATGGGCTCCTTCCTGTTTGGTGGGTAGGTACTTTGTTCTAAGCACTGAGTTGCATGCTTTTAGGTATTATTTCTCACCTTTTGACAGTCCTGCAAGGTGAATGTTATCATCACCATTTTTTAGGAAATGACACACTGTTGTTGTTGTTTAGTTGCCATCAAGTCATCTCTGAGTGTTGCCAACCTTATGTATAACAAACGGAAATGGGGCCCAGTCCTGCACCATCCTCATGAGCAGTAGTATAAGTCTATCATTGCTGCTATTGTGTCATTCCATCTCATGAAGGTTTCCCTCGTATTCACTGACCATCTACTTCATCAAGCATGATGGCCTTTTTTAGCAACTGGTCTTTCCTGATGATGTAACAAAGTACGTGAGCAAACTCTAGAACTGAGAAAAGACAAGGGACTGGCCAGAAGTTAGACAACATGAGCACCTCTGCAGAAGAGCCTAGCCCTTGTTAAGAACCTGGGAGTTGACCACTGCCACATTTCTCCCCTTTCCAGCCATTGACAGAGAACTGTGCTTCCCCCCAGCCTTCCTTTTTAGGAGCCACCTTCCAAAGCCTGGACTGAGTTCACTTGGTTCCATCAGTTCCCACGTAAATCACTCACTAAGCTTTGTCTTCTGCAGAGTGAAGGTGGCAGGTGGTCTGCAGGTATGGAGCCTTGGTTGGATGTAGGAGGCAGGGCATGCCGGGCTTGAGCCTGGCTCTGTCACGCACATGCTGCACTTGCTTACCAAGACCCTTCATTCCTCCCAGGTGCTAAAGGAGACAAAATATTCTGTACTTTCTCAGTATGCACTTACTGGTTCTAAATATGTATTTATTATTTAGAAAATAATAAAATAACTGGTGAAATAGCTGATACACAGTTTGGATTAAATAAATGTTAGTCTCCTCTTTCATTTTCCAACACGCCTTCAAACTTTCTCTGCCCACTAACTATCACCATCATCTGCTTAGAGAACACAAGCCCATTGTTATATAAAACCAATTGCTGTTGAGTTGACTCCAAGTTATGGTGACTCGTGTATCAGAGAAAAACTGCACTCCATAGGATTTTCAATGGCTGATTCTTTGAAAGTCGATTGCCAGGCCTTTCTTCCAAGGTGCATCTGGAGGACTAAAACTTCCAACCTTTGTTTAGCAGTCAGGCACTGTTTGAACTACCCAGGGACTCTTCATTATTATATGGATGCATAAAACACTCACACAATTCAGCAAACGACTATTATGTACCTATCTATCACATAGATAGATAAACAGAAAGATAGATAGATAGGCAGATAGCATTTATGGATCATGTAATTTGTGCAAGATATTGTTCTAACCAGTTCACATTAATTAGCTCAATTAATCTTCCCAGCAGTCTCATAACAAGGACCCATTCTTATCCCCCATTTCATCCATGAGGAAAATGATTGACTTGCCATAATTCTTTGAACAAAGCTAACTTTTGTAGAGAATTCTGTAATCATTTTACTAAATATAGTTTCACTTTATTGGAGATTTGAATTAGGACAAAGTCATAGTGGTGGTTGTCTTACAGGAAATGCCGTTTTATCTGTTTGAAGCAACATACTTCTGTTAACTTCAGATAGTGACCCCTCAGTTAACCTAGGCTTGCCAGAGAGAGGTATCCTAACAAGAGTTGGGAGTTTAGTTCTCATTAGCGAGTTAAACATTGTATCTACTGTCCAACTTGCATTATTCTTTACTTATTAAATGTTTCTTCCCTAGATGGTATAGAAGTATAAATCAGTGTCCCCAAATTCCAAGTTTCACTTAGGGGATTCCAAATGAATGGGTTTTCTTATACATTCAAGGAAGATTTGCCAAGATGGTCTCAAACTTAGAAGCATGGCCTCACCATGGAGGTGAGGTCTTATAACCTCATCATAGTGGAGTATCATAACCCCTTCCTTCCAAGCTAAGCAAGAATATTATTTCCTATCTCCCTACCCCTAGTCAGAATTATGGTACCTTCTAGCCCTCTTGCTCTCAGTGATTTCAGCAGTTTCCAAAACAAAATTAAATAGAGCCCTAGCTTGAGATATGTTCCACCACCCAGAGTCACAGCGTTTAGTTATTATTCACTTATTATGATTCAAAACAAATAGGAATGATAAAACATCAGTTGGAGCCACTCCAGGACACAAGGAACTGGAATATCTAATAAAAACCAAAGTATTCCACAAATAGAAAGTGATAGAAAATGCAGGAAAATAATAGCACAGGACATTCTGAACCTTCCCCAAAAAACATAGATCACCTGAAATAATACACCAGTTCCAAATGTCCAAAATGACACAGAGAGTACAATTTAGGGTATTCTCATTTTAAATCTCCAAAAGATAAAATACATGTAAAGTGCCCATTACAGTGCCTGGCCTAGAGTAGGTCATGGTTTTCAGTTCCCCCCTTCTAGCTGTATTCACTGGAGCTTCCTTTAAATAGTCTAAACTCTCTCCGGTTGAGGAGAAAAGGTTATCACACTCAGGAATTCTTTGCTCTCCAGTAAAAATGTCCACTGACCTCCACATGCCAGAAATCTCACTATTCCACAAAGGGCCTTTAAAGCCATGTTTCAACCTGAGCAAATATTTAACCCCAACTTGGAAAAATCACAGGATGTCGAACAACACCAAGGTTCTAAGACTGACTGACCTTCCCAGAGGAGAATGTGGTAAGATTAGGGGTTAGGCAACTCTGTTTGCTCCCCAAAGAAGATGATTATGAATTTTACACAAATTGAAGGGTCAACTTTTGCTCTTCAAATAATATACTGGCTCCGAATGTCCAAAGTGACACAAGTGTCACAAAGTGGTCTCCCTACCCACAAGCCTTTCCCTTTCTTTTTCTCTGTAATACACTCCATTTCTGGAGTCCCCTATGTTAAACTCCTCCAGCCCAACCTGAAGGGAATTTCACTTCTGAGACACCTAATTTTGGGGATATTGACCTTGTCGATTACTAGGTAAAAGGTTTGCCCAAGATGAATCACTTTATTTAGATCTGTTTCCAGAAGGAAAACAGGATGAACAGGCAGTCCTGAGGCCTCAGGGGACCACCATACATCTTCCTGGCCACTCGCGTCTACACATTGTTCACCCATCAATTCCAGCTGCCATTTTTTTTACTTTGGGGAAGAGAAAGGGGAAAATGAGATCCAGAACAGTTTGCATCAATTTTGAAATGGGATGGGAGTTCTGGGGGATGAAATTCTATTTGCTTTTATTTACAGTAATGCATCTAATCTTTGCATGGAGTCAGGAAAATTACCTTTCATCACAGGCTTACTAATAATAGCCAAAAAATGGAAACAGCCTAAATAGCCAACAATTGGGAATTTGCTAAGTAAATCCAAACAGCTACATAAAATGCAATAATTAAAAATGCTATTTATAAAGGTTTTGAGGACTGGAGAAATGCTGCTGACATAATGTCTGGTTGAAAACAGGATACATTTACATACAGTTGAATCTCAGCTATGTAAATATGGAAAATGTATGCAGTACTAGATGTTGTTTTGTCTGCCAATATCTTCTTCCCCTCTCCCCATCTCCTACCCTCTGCTTTTCTTGGAATTTCACACACACACAAAGAGTTGCCACACTGTGCACAGTATCATTGACTCCTGGCCACAGTTGATTGGCCCACGGTGGACATCTTACCCAAGCCACTTCTTACACAGTCATTTTGGAATTGGAACAGAGGTAATCTGTCTCTTTCCAGCAACAGAAATGATAGGATAAAGTTCCTGGAGGTTACAGATGCATCCACATGTGTCCTCCCTGTGGCCCAGAGACCCCAGCAGCCAATCCACAGAAGGAAGAGGCTGAAAGAGACCAATGTGCAAAGGAAGAAACAAGAGTCAGAGGACAGTGCCCTGAAAGCGCATGAGTCTCTCCTGTTCCCGTGGTCCCTAAGGCCTGCGCACATTCCTGCCCTAGGGACCTTGCAGACAATTCCAGATCCTTATAATAAAACCCCCTTTTTACCTAAGTAGTTTGAATTGAGCTCCTGTCAGTTGTAACTAAAAGAATCCTAGGCAATCAATATGTGCTCCCTCAAATAACCAATACATTCTCCCCAACATACCACAAAATATTATTGGGGGAAGGATGTCTATTGCAAGTAATTTTTTTTTTTTTTGCTTTTCTGAATCTTTCCAATTCTCTACTATGAATGTACTTATCATTTGGTGTTCATTGTTCACCTCCAACTCCATACCCCTAGTTCACATACATACAAACGTACATACAAACATGTGATTAAGAAAAACCTTACATTAACAGAAAATATATACTTATTAAATATATATATATGTATATTACATACATATACATATACACATATCATACTATATATGTGCATATGTATAAATATATGTGTGTGTGTGTATAAATACCAAAAAACAAACCAAACGCACTGTCATCGAGTGGATTCTGATTCATAGAGACCCCCTTTGGCTTTCCAAGGCGGTAAATCTTTACAAAAGTAGATTGCCCAACCTTCCTTCCAAGGAGTGCCTGGTGGGTTTGAGCTGCCAACCTTCTGGTTAGCAGTCAAATGCCTTAGGCACTATGCCACCAGAGATCCTTGTGTTTATATACAGATATAGATATATACATATACAGAAATAAAGGAAGGGCTTCGTGTTAGAAACAGAAATAAAAAAATCCCAAAAAGTGATAGTCTCTTAAATGCCTCCTCCCTGCCATGGGGTGTCTGAAAGGTCCAGGACAGGCCTCCCTCCCAGAGGCCGTCAGTGCTCTGCTGTGGACCCCACGCCTGGTCTACAGCATCCCTGCCCTCACCCACCTTCAAGCCGCCCCTCCCATTGCAACCACTCTGGGGTCTCTGCTGCCTCATTACCAAAGGTTAGTCATTCTCAGTCATTCGTGTATCTTAACAGAAAAGAAAGGCCACAAAAGTTCTCCCATCTCTCTCCATGGTGTGACCACATCTCTTTTTTCTTTTACTTCTCGAAACCATTGGCATTTTGACCTTATCTTCCTCCCGAGTGGAGCTTTCAAAAGCTCTATTCTTTGGAAACCCAGAGCAAACCTTCTTTTCCAACACACAATCAGAAAACTTGACTGGTACACCCCCTAGTGGTAGCCTAATGAATCCCCCTCAATTACTAAAGGAGACACACCCCTGGGGTTTCTCAAAGTGTGTTCCATGAGACCCTCCGTAATTCTGCAGGAAAACAGCAGAGCAGAAATGCATATTATATGTAAGTCATATTTGAAAGTCCTGGGATAAATAAAATTAATCCATTTTCTTTACTGACGAACTCTTCCAAGTCTTTGATGTACTAATGAGCATTGTGAATCTCCAAGATAAGACTTTAAAGAGAGTGGATCTCAGATTTATTTTATTGATCTTTGGGGAAATAATAGAAATACCTGCCATTTACTGATCACATACTATCAAGCATAGTATTCCCAATTACAGATGGGAAAAGTAATGATGAAAGACGTCAAATAATTTGTTTAAATTAGGTTTTGTGATATCAAAGTTCATGTTCTTAACCATTACAATATCCAAGGACATTAATCTGCATATTCCATTTACATGTGTCACTCTACTTGTTTCCTACATTACCATCATGTAATACTATAGATTTCACTCTATGAAACAGGAACAGCAGGGCCCTATGGAGGATATAGAAGGCTTCCTGGCTGCCTGTGAGAAGCTTCCAATTTTAGAGGCAATAAGGAAAAGATCAATGTCTCAATGCCACGAACAAAATCCTTGAAATGGTTTTTATTTGTGTTTTATAGTTTTTTTCTATTTCTTTGTTTTTGTTTTGAAACAAGTAACAGAATTCTAAAAATAATTTATTGGCTCACATAACTGAAAAGGGCAAGCTTCAGAAACAGCAGGATCCAGGAGCTCAAATGAGATCGTCATTACACCTATGTGCAAAGTGCTTACATTTTTAGAGAAAGGAAATAGAATGTTGTTGTTATTGTGTGCCAATAAGTCAATTCTGACTCGTAGTGACCCTGTGGGACAGAGTACAAGACCCCCATAGGGTTTCCTAGGTTGGAATCTTTATGAGAGCAGATCGCCAGATCTTTTCTCTTACGGAGCTGCTGCTGGGTTTGAACTACCCACATTTGGTTTAGCAGCTGAGCACTTTGATCCTTGTACCACCAGGGCTCCTTGAAAATAGAATTGAGGTCTATAAATGTATCTTAGTCCCTTGTGTTGGCTTATACAGAAGAGATACAGCAAATAATTATATAAATATTAGGAGTTTGTCACCTCCACTACTGACCCTCCAGCTACCCTTGTTGAATATCTGTGTAAAGACTTGACTTTTTATCTGTAAAAAAGGGCACACTACTTTCCCATTCCAGTGGAAGGTGAAAGAAGTTGTAAAGCCTTTAAAATGCTCTTCCTTGGAGGGTTAGACATTGTGATATATTTTTTGCTATTAATGTTCATAGAGATAGCACTTTACATTGGCAAAGGGTTTTCCAAGTATTTATTTGTTTTATAAATTTATCATTTAAAACTCCGTAATTAGCCTGGCAAAACATACACCTTCAACATTACAGCAACAGTTTAAAGCCAATCAAGCAACCCATGGGCAATGGAGGATGGTAAAATATATATATTATATATATATTGTATATATATTATATAAATATAAATATTATAATGCATTTATAAATATATATATATGTGCTTAAATCTACATTGTATATGTGTGTGTGTGTGTGTATGTTTGCAAGACACATATAAATGGCAAATAAGGAAATTTAAAAAAAAAAAAAAGGCAGATAGATGGATAGTCCCAGATTTTAAAACCACCCCCAAGGTAGAACAGGTGGTGAAAATATAATAAAACATGTTGCAAGGAACTTGTCATGAATTTTAAAAACAAAAACGCCTACAGACCAAATAAACTGCTCTGACACTCAGCTAAATCTGAAGTTTCCAAACTATTTTAAATGACAAAGCAGAAGTTCCAAGAGAGGGAGTCCAACAGAAATGGTTTGAGGGCAACTGCTACTGAACTCATACAGAACAAGTCTCAAATAGATGGGCATATGCCCTCTGGTAGGAGCTCTGGTAGCATAGTGGCTAAGACAGTTGCCTGCTAACCAGATGGCTGGCGGTTCAAACCCACCAGCCACTCCTCGGAAGGAAGGTTGGGCAATCCTACTTCCGTAGTGATACTGCCTCAGAAACCCAAGGAGGGGTCGCTATGAGTCAGGTTTGACTCAACAGCACATAACAACAACAACAACATGCCCTCTGGTAGCATAGTGCCTAAGGCACTTGACTGCTAACCAGAAAGCTGGTGGTCCAAACCCACCAGCCACTCCTCTGAAGGAAGACTGGGCAATCTAGTTCCGTAGTGATACTGCCTCGGAAACCCAAGGAGGGGTCACTATGAGTCAGGTCCGACTCAACGCACATAACAACAACAACATGCCCAGCATTGGCCATGGGCAGACAGACCCATCCTGGACTCTGGGGACCAGATCATGAGCATGGGGACTAAGAAGCCTCTTGACAAAAGCCTCTGAGAGACTCTATACCCCATCCCTGCCCAGCGGGTGGTTTCTGAACGAATTTGAAGGCAAAGATTTGAGTCATTTGACCAGTAGCTGGGCATGCAGTAGGGGCTGTCCATATTTATTGACAAGCATTTCCAGGTGCCCTGTTTGAAAGTGGACTAGAGGCCAAGGCCCAGGTGGCTCAGGAAGAAGCCCCCTCTCTCTCCAGCACCCCTACACACACCCTCACCGATCCCAGCCACTCAATCATCACAACAACCCTGCCTGCCCTTTATTCTCAGTCAACAATATATGAAAGGTTTTCACTTTGACAGCCTCTCTCAGTTACCACAGAAATACCATGGGCTGCACGAAGCATATATTATGACTTCATTTAGCAGTGAGGAAACTGCAGTTTGAAGAGATAAAGTGAGTCACCCAAGATCAGAGCTGATTTCACAGTCCAAGATTTCTGACTCTCTGTCCAGTGCTCATTACCACCAGCCAGGGAGGAGACTTGGGAAAGGGGTCAGCATCCTGTTCCCTCTACCCCATGGCACACATTCAAATGTCTGGAGAGGTCAGACTAAGAGTGGAGAAGGGGAATGTGCTGCCAGTTAGCAGGATAGCACATGCCCCATGTCAGGGCAGGCAGCTGCCTTGGGGTTCTAGCAAACTGCTGTTATGCAGGCATAGGGGGTCTTTTCATATTTAAAGAGAAGCCAGAGATTTGAATCTTTATGCAAAATATCCTGATTTTTAAATAACAGTTTAATTTAAAATAACAACACTGTTTGAAGATACCATACCCTTCTGCAGACTGTGTCACTCCTCAGGGCACAAGTTAAGATGTCTACCCTATCCAGATATGCAGTGCCCTTGCCCCAACACTAAAGGGGCAAGTGTAATCCACTCAAAGAGGGCAAGTTCTGAAGTGCAAAAGGACTCAGCAAACCTGAGTTTGAATCCTGGCTCTAACCCTTGCTAGTAGCATGGCCTGGAGAAAGTCATTTAATCTCTCTGAATCTCAGTTTCCATATCTCTACAATGGGACTAATAATAGTATCCTCATTTCTTCACCCCTGTCAGGGCTCTAAGGAGCTGTAGTGGCATAGTGCCTAAGGCATTTTACTGCTAACCAGAAGGTTGGCGGGTCAAACCCACCAACCACTCCATGGAAGGGCGACTGGGCAATCTGCTTCTGTAAAGATTAACTGCCTCAGAAACCCACAAGGGGTCGCTATGAGTCAGAAGTGTCTTGATGGCAGTGGGTTTGATATTTTTGCTTTGTCAGAGCTTTGGTTTGTTGAGAGTGTGTCTTCAACACCATTTTGTGCCCCAAGGAACTTCCCTTCAAGATCTCTTCCCATAATGCACTGTGATCATTTGTTGCCCCAGGAAACTGAGGACTCTATACACTAGGCTTGATCATCTTTGTGTTCCTCAGAGCCTACAAGCATATAAGTGCTCAGTAATTGTTTACTGAATCAAGCAATTGACCAACCAGCTTCGAAGTGCACTGATTATGTATCAGACAGTCATTAGGTGCAGAGAAGACTACAACAGAATCATGCTCTTAAAGAAAATGTATCCTGGTTGAAGAGACAATCACACCCAAAATAATCAGACAAACAGTCAACAGTATCCCAGTGACAGCTACAGCCTAGGGTTGCAACTGTCTTGAGGAGTGGGTAAGAGAAAAGAGACTCCTTCTCTGCTGTTTCACAGCCTTTTTAAAGCCTGTCTTGGTCCCACAAAAATTAAGGGCACCTTGTCTTCCCACAAAACAATTGCTTAGAGATAACAAAACAGACAAACAAAAAAAAAGTTGCTATTGAGTCTATTCTGACTCTTGGCAATCTCAAGTGCATAAGAATAGAACTACTCCATAGATTTTCAAGGCTACAACAAATGCCTTTTCAGAAGCAGATCATCAGCATTCTTCTGAGGAGGCTTTCAGTTAATAATCCTGTGCTTAACTGTTTGCACTACCCAGGGCCTCCTTCTTTGAGATAAGACCATGCAATATCCTTAACACCCATACCATAGTGAGTAGGAGCAGAATTAGGGCATCTCCCCTGAACAGGTTCTCTAGCCTTACTTCTAGGCACCATCCTACTGGCTAGTCTAGAGCATTTACTTGAGGTGATGCAAGCTGCATTGCTATTGTATCTCCCTGCTTGAAGCCAAACAGACTGAGGTTCATATATCACCTACCTTCTCTGAACCCAGATTAAATTCCCACCCCTGATTAAATGGGCAATTCCCGGGTCTACCAGGTAGCGAGTATGTGCTAATTCTCAAATCTGGCTTGTCCTTGGAGGCTTCCACCCCATCCTGCTGGCTGCACCAGCTGCCTATGGGAGCACAACAGGGAAGAGATTTGGCAATTATCCAGTTAATTTGATCAGTGGAGACAGCCAAACACATAATTCAGGCCAAAAATGGTACGGATCAGCTGTCTACATGGATCAAATTCCACTTCACTTGACAGTGTGCAGGTTCAGCCTTAGAGAATGGGTCTGACTGAAAAATCCTTCCTAGTATCCCAGCATCCCAGGCTGCATCAGACATTAGCAGAATCATGAGCTTGGCTATATTTCTCTTTAATATGTCCCTCTGTTACCTTTTATTGGTCTTCCCTTCCTAGGCATCTCTGCCTCACTTCCTAGAACTTGGCTCCACAGAGTCAGGGACATTGGCAGCTGTCAGATGCTGGAATATTCTTGTAGCCATCCTCTACTCTGATGATTTGAAATTCATTAAGAAGAGACTTTTAACATCTCATATCCTTTGAAAATTAAATTTGGTGAAGCCACTTCGGAAAAGAGTCCAGCAGTTCCTCAGTGCCTAAGGCATTTGGCTGCTAACCAGAAGGCTGGTGGTTCAAACCCACCAGCCACTGCTCGGAAGGAAGGTTGGGCAATCTACTTCTGTAGTGATACTGCCTCAGAAACCCAAGGAGAGGTCACTATGAGTCAGATCTGACTCAACAGCAGTGAGTTTGGGGTGTTTTTTTTTTTTTTTTTTTTGTATAATTATCATATTCTACTGCTATACTCGAAAGAAATGAAAACATACGTCCACACAGAAACTTGTACATGAATGTTCATAGCAACACTGTTCACAATAGACAAATGTGAAAACAACCCATATGTCTATCAACTAAGGAATGGATAAACAAAATGTGGTACATCCATACAATGACATATTATTTGGCCATAAAAAGGAATGAAGTACTAAGACATGTTGTAACATAGATGAACCTGGAAAACGTTAGCTAAGTGAAGAAGTCAGGCCCAAGAGATCACATATTGTATTCAATATGTGATGTATTCAAACAATTCAATTCAAAAGAAAATCCAGAATAAGGAAATATGTAGAGACAGAAAGATTCCTGATTGCCTAGGGCCTGAGAGGGCAAGGGGGAAGGTGAATAAGAAGATGGGAGAATGATAACTCAATCACATGGGGTTTCTTTTTGAGGTGATAAAATGTCCTAAACATGACTGTGGTGATGCACATATCTGTAAATATATCAAAAACCATTGAACTATACACTTCCAATGGGCAAATTTTATGGTATGAAAACGATATCTCAATAAAGCTGTTAAAAATTCAAGGAATGCAAGTGTAATGGCAGAATATTAGGAAGTCTAACAGGCTAAGGTGAAAGAAAATATGTGTTAGAAGGCCTTGTTCATACCCTTATAACCTGTACCATTTTAGAGGTCACCCATTCCTTACCTTCCTAAACCCGCTCTAATCTGGTGTTAACAGGTCAGTCCTCCAGCCAAGAGAACAAAGTACCGACTCCTTGGTATGAGAGAAGAAAACTTTCACAATCGGTTCCTCTATCAATTAAGATTGTTGTTGTTAGTTGCCAAATCGATTCCAACTCATGGCAACCCCATGTGTGCAGAGTAGAACTGCTCCATAAGGTTTTCAAAGCTGGGACCTTTCAGAAGCAGATCATCA
This sequence comes from Orycteropus afer afer, assembly GCF_000298275.1. Classification (NCBI taxonomy): domain Eukaryota; kingdom Metazoa; phylum Chordata; class Mammalia; order Tubulidentata; family Orycteropodidae; genus Orycteropus; species Orycteropus afer. The sequence continues at coordinate 9,628,196 of NW_006921600.1, forward strand.
GGGCTGTCTGGTAAAGTGCCTCCAGGTGGGTTTAAACCATCAACCTTTCCACTAGTAGTTAAGTGCTTAACTGTTTGTCCCACCTAGGGACTTTCAATAAAATTAAGACATATAAACAAAAGCATCCAAACTCTCAAAAGCTGAAAGACAAAGCTTAGTGTCCAACAGAAAATAAGTTTATTCAGAGGCAGTCCAGGACTATGGAAGACAACAACCTTATTCTTTTTTTTTTTTTTTTTTTTTTTTTCTCTAGGAACTGCTGTATGGAAAAATTTGCTTTGTAAAC
>NW_006921600.1:9629025-9636361 GCF_000298275.1 Orycteropus afer afer
GAGGAGAGACCCATCGTTGCATCTAGATGGCAGCTTGCTAGCTTTTAAGATCCCAGTCGCTACTCGCCAAAGTAGGAGGTGGAACAATAACAACCTTATTCTTTTCTTTGGTGTGGTAGACACCAGCTCTATTTCCTACCTAGCCATTGGCTTTGGAGCCACCATAATTCTTAATTCATCTGGGGGCATAGAAGCCAACAACGTTCAAATTATGTAATTCTTAATAATCTTAGATCACAAGCCTCAGGCAGAAAGAGCCTCCTAAGGAAAACAGTACTTCTCTCTGTATCTGCCCTCAGATGGGCTAGCTCTGTTTGGCAGGACTTTGCTAGAAGCGGCAAGAAGGAAACACACTCTGAATTTTTCCTACCTTTTGCCTTAAAGCTATAGCCTCAATCAATATGTGCTTTGCTTTCCTAGTTACAACAGGCAACAATTTAATCAAATATTTTACCAGTGCATAACAAGGATCACCAGCTTTCCAGTGTGCAAAACCTGAGTTCTAAATATCAGCCTTCCCACTTACTCCCTTAGTCAATATCACAGTTCAGCTTCTGTTTCTTGCAGCAACCTCCTTCTAAGTGTCAAATTCTCTGTCACTCAGAATGAGGTTGCACTGCATATAACAGAAGTTTGAACACATGGGATTTACTCTCATATAAAAGAAGTTCAGAATTAGACAGAGATGGAGGATCTCCAAAGTCATCAGGGACCTCGGTTCCTTCTATCTTTCTGCTCCAACATTCCTAGCATGAGACCCCATTCATTATACAAGGTGGACCCCCTGGGTAATGTAAATAGTTAAGTGCCCCACTACTAACTGAAAGGTTGGCAGTTTGAATCCACCCAGAAGCACCTTGGAAGAAAATCCTAGAGATCTACTTACAAAAGATCACGGCTATTGAACACCCAGGGGAGCACAGCTCTACTCAGAAACATATGGGGTCACTGTGAGTTGAAATCTACTTGATGGCAATTGACTATTTTATTATTGTTATTATTTATTTATTTATTTTTACAATACAAGATAGTTCTTAGAAATCACATGATCAAATCTCACCGCAAGGGATGCTGAGACATATATTTTATTTGAGGACATGCTGCCACAAATAAAACCAGGGCTCTATTACTGAGAACAAAGGATAGAAAGATGTTGAAGTAGCCACGAGCCATCTATGCCATGGTTCCATGGCCTCTAGGCTGCACAGAGTGGCTCTTCCAGTAGTTATTTGCTTATAATTTAAGGTTATCCAAACAGGGCTCAACTCATAGTTTATTTAAATTGGTAACCTCCCAGCATCAATAATGCCTCCAGCAGACTAAGGTTCCCACAGATGTGCACTGAGTGATCACTGAAATGCAGCCCTAGTCTTAAAAGTAGAAGACACTAAACAGGTTTTCCTTTAGGACTCTATCTTGCACTGTGATCCTTTCTACTCTTTCTGAAGACTTTTTTGTTTTGTTTTGTTTTCCCCCTATCTCTCCTCCTTGAAGAGGTAATAGTGTTCAGAATTCTTGCCTTCCATGTAGGAGACCCGGGTTTGATTCCCAGCCAATGCACCTCATATGTAGTCACCATCTGTCATGTCTGTCAATGAAGGTTCACATGTTGCTGTGGTGTTGAACAGGTTTCAACAGAGCTTCTAGACTAAGATGGGCTAGGAAAAAAGTCCTGGTGCTCTGCTTCTGAAAATCAGCCAGTGAAAGCCCTATAGGTCACAATGGTCTGATCTGCAACCTATCATGAGGATGGTACAGACTGGGCAGTGTTTCACTCTGTTGTGCACAGAGTTTCCATGAGTTAGGGACCAACTTGACAGCAACTAAAAACAACCTTTAAGTACAGAAGAACACATTGTAGGTGATAGGAGAACAAGTGGGTGATTTTACATCAAATTAGCATTTTCATCCAGAGAGGAAACTACCCAGAGATTGAAAAAGATATGGAATTACTATCCATAAAGACTTTGTGTAAAAGAATGCAGCTGATTTTTATTGGAAATGAAGTTAAATCTTATCCTTGTAAAATGCTATAGGCATGATTTAATGGTATGTGAGAAAAAGACTTAAAGGTTTTAGTCAACTTCAAATTCAATAAAATCCAACATTGCATTATGATCATATATGCAACCACATTAACAGAAACATTAAATGTAGAACAAAGGAGGTGATAATCCTACTCTACTCTCTTCTAGTAAGAACATACATGGAATATTGTGTCTCTTTTTGGGACAGAATTTAAGAGGGATGTCAAGGAACAGGAATTTGTGCAGAGGACAGCAAACCTAAATGGTGAAAGAATTCAAACCTATGTCATATAGAAATGGTTAAAGGAACTGCTGGTTTTAGCTATGTGAGGAAAAGACTTGGAGACCATAAGTTCTATCTTCAAATATTCAAAGAGATATCATATGAAAAAAAGGTTAGTTTTTTCTGGAAAATAGTGAGGCATAGAACTAGGACCAATAGAGTGAAAGATACAGATAGACAGGTTTGGACTCAGTACCACCAAGTTCAAACAAACAGCAATTTCAAAAGACAGAGCAGCTGTCTTTGAAGACCATGAACTCTGAAACTGGAGGGCTTAAACACAGACTGGATAGCTTTCCAGAAGGTTGGTGTAGGATGGGCTGAAAACCTGGATGACAGCTGGACTAAAACCTAAAGGGTCATTCCCATCCTGCCACCTGATGTCTGTTCTTTAGCAGTGTGCTAATCGCCACACCTAACAGGGTCTGAGGGTCTTCAGCTTACAAAGCTCTTTCCCATCCATCTCAGCAGTTGATCTTCACAGTTCTTTGGGTAGGCAGAGTGGATTGTTGTTGTTGTTGTTAGGTGCCATTGAGTTGGCTCCAACTCATAGCTACCCTATGTACAACAGAACAAAACACTGCCTGGTTCTGTGCCAGCCTCACAATCCTTACTATACCTGAGCCCATCGTTGCAGCCACTGACTGCATCAATCCATCTCATTGAGGGTCTTCCCCTTTTTCATTGACCCTCCACTTTACCAAGTATATATCTTTCTCCAGGGAATGGTCCCTTCTGACCACATGACCAAAGTAGGTGAGATGAAGTCTGGTTATTCTGGTTTCCAAGGAGCATTCCAATAGCACTTCATCCAGGACTGATTTGTTAGTTCTTTTAGCAGTCCATGGTACCATCAGTATTCTTTGTCAACATCACAACTCAAAAGCATTGACTCTTCTTTGGTCTTCTTTATTCATTGTCCAGCTTTCACATGCATATGAAGTGATTAAAACCACCATGGCTTGGGTTAGGCACACCTTAGTCTTCAAAGAGACATCTTTGCTCTTCAGCACTTTAAAGAGGTCTTTTGCAGTGAATTTGCCCCGTGCAATATGTAGTCTGATACCTTGACTGCTACTTCCATTGGTGTTGATTATGGATCCAGGTAATATGAAATCCTTGACAACTTCAATCTCTTCTCCATTTATCAAGATACTGCTTATTGGTCATTGTGAGGATTTTCATTTTCTTTATGTTGAGATGTAATCCATACTCCAGACTGTAGTCTTTAATCTTCATCAGTAAGTGCTTCAAGTCATTCTCATTTTCAGCAAGCAAGGTTGTGTTGTCTGCATATCACAGGTTAATGAGTCTTCCTCCAATCCTAATGCCAAATCATTCTTCTTCATATAGTCCAGCTTCTTGGATTATTTATTCAGCATACAGTTTAAGTATGGTGGAAGGATACAACCCTGACACACTCCCTTCCTGATTTTAAACCATGTAGTATCCCCTTGTTCTGTTTGAATGACAGCCTCCTGGTCTATGTATAGGTTCTTCATGAGCACAATTAAGTGTTCTGGAATTCCCACTCTTCTCAATGTTATCCATAATTTGTTATGATCCACACAATTGAATGCTTTTAGCATAGTCAATAAGACATGAGTAAACATCTTTCTGGTATTTTTTTGCTTTCAGCCAAGATCCATCTGACATCAGCAATGATTACAGATGAGAAAATGTCACAGAGTTCAGTATCCAAGTCAGGACTGACCCAGGTTAACAGAATCCCTAGTCCTTCCCACAGAGGATTCCATAAAAAGCCTCCCCACTTGATGAGAGATTGACAGAGAGAGACACCTACAAACAACAGCTGAGTAGGGTACATTGGCTCTGAGTTGCTCATCTAGACTTCTCCAGAGTTGTTCCCATTCTAAAAGGCCCAATGCAAGTTCATTTGCCACGTTAAGGATCAAGGCACCAGACAGCTGTCAGCAAACTACAGCTCAAGGGCCAAATCTGGCCCACCACACACTTATATAAATAAAGTTTTATCAGAACATAGCCTCACCCATTCATTATATACTGTCTGTGGTTGTTTTCTAGGAGCCCTGGTCGTACAGTGTTTAAGTGCTCAGCTGATAATCTAAAGGTCAATGGTTCAAAACTACCAGCCGCTTTGTGGGAGAAAGATGTGGCAGTCTGCTTCAGTAAATATCATAGCCCTGGAAACCCTATGGGCAGTTCTACTAAGTCCTAGAGGGTCACTATGTGTCAAAACTGACTCAACAGCAAAAGGTTTGGTTTTTAGAGTTGTGGCTGCTTTTTCACTACAAAGGCAGAGTTGAGCAGTTGTCACAGAGACTGCCTGGCTGGCAAAACCTAAAATATTTACTCTCTTGCCCTTTACAGAAAGTAAAGGCAGACCTCTGCTCAAGGATAACAGTGTAGTTACCAGCCAATGTTCTCTATTGTAATGGACAACAAAAATAAGAAAACACCTGTGGGACTCGGAACCCCCTCAGGAAGCAGTCTCCTTCACAATCATTTCCTAATGCAAGAGAAAGCCACAAGTCATCTATGGACCAAAAGGTTTTATCTTCTGTCTGGTGGGGTATGATATAGCACTGCCCAAGGGGACAGCTACTGTTGTTGTTGTTAGGTGCCATCAAGTTGGTCCTGACTCATAGCAACCCTACATACAACAGAACAAAACACTGCCCGGTCCGCCACCATCCTCACAATCGCTGCTTTGTTTGAGCCCATTGTGGTAGCCTCTGTGTCAGTCCATCTCATTGAGGGTCTTCCTCTTCTTTGCTGACCTTCTATTTTAACAAAAATTATGTCCTTCTCCAGGGACTGATCCCTCCTGATAACATTTCCAAAGTATGTTAAGACAATGTCTGACCATCCTCCCTTCTATAGAGCATTCTGGCTGTACTTCTTCCAAGACAGATTTGTTTGTTCTTCTGGCAGTCCATGGTATATTCAATATTCTTCATCAACACCACAATTCAGGAACAGGTTAATGTGACTTTTTAAAATATATGTAGTAAACCCATTGTTCCATCACTGTATCTAATTTTAATAAGCACAGGCAATGCACTACAGCAGTTATGGAAAGGAGCGATGTAATTCTATGAATCAATATTAGGGCCTAATTAGCCACTGAGCCCAGGCTGATAACAGCTTATCATACCTTTCAGCCCAAAGAAAGCTCAGGTGGAGGAGAGAGAGAGAAAGAAGAGGGAATAAATAGCTAATTATGATAAACTGGTTTCCTTGGTAACTCTGTTTATAACTGCAGTGATGTTGCCATATTTTAATGATAAACAAAGGTTTGATGTGAGATTATGTAACACATACTATCTTGATGCTAGTTCTAGTCTAGCAGAGGTGAAGCAAGATATGAATGTGAAATTTTGTGAGGCTAGGGAAATTAGAGAAGCTTTCTCTAACTCCCACTCCAAATATCCATTGTTCATTTATTCTCTGGGTACCAAAGAGCTCAAGGATATGGCAACAGATATTTACGGCAGTCAATGAATCCTATGTGCACATTCAACCCTCAGATTTTTATTTACAGAATTTAGCTTTCTCTCTTCCCTAGCTTGGGTCCCCTTGGCCATTGTCTTTGACCAGGCCTGTAGGTTGGGGAGGGACGCATACTGAGCAATGTGGGAGGGAGGAGCCTGGGATTGCTAAAATCATTTGCTGCTGTTGCATCCATGTTAATATATAATCAAACACTTACTACATAAAGCTTGATACATTTTTTCTGAAATAGATAAATGATGAATCAAATATTAACAGATAATAGCAAAAAGCCTAAAATCCCAAAGCATATGTGTCAGACATTGCCAACTGGCCCCAAATAGTCATTCTTTTCTTCTTCCTTGGTAAAAGAAGACAAGTTTTATACAGGGTAACTAAAAGACTGCATTTTTCATCCTCCCTTATAGCTAGTTAAATGTGGCCATGTGACTAAGTTCTGGCCAATGATGTGAATGCAAAAAAAAAAAAAAAAACCACAAAAACTGCTTAAAGGGAACTAACTTACCAAAAAAAAAGTCCCTTTTGCCGTCCTCCTTCTGCCTTCCTGATGTCTAGAATGCATGAGATGGCTGGAACTCTAGCAGCTATCAAATGATATTGAAGATGGCAACGAGTGCAAATGATATCAGAGAAAAAAACAGGAAGCCTGGCTCTTTGATGACTTTGTGGAACCACCATGCCACCTAAAACCAAACCTATGGCAGTTCATTTGATACCAATTCATGGTAACGCCAAGTGTTACAGAGAACTCCTCCACAGGGTTTTGTTGGCTGCAATATTTACAGAACCTGATCACCAGGCTTTTCTTTTGCACCACTACTGAGTGTGTTTGAACTGAGAACTTTTAGGTTAGTCATCGAACACAAACTGCTTGTGCCACACAGGGGGACATCTCCAAGATGCCCACAGTAGATAATAAGTCCCTAAACTTGTTTAAGCCACTATAGTCAGGTCTCTGATTAGTAGCAAAAATGGAATTTCTTCTATACCACACAATGAATGTCAGATAAATATTATAACTGGAAATGATCACTCCTTCCTCTGAATTTCCAGAGGACTTGGTACCTTGCCTCTCGCCTTTACCACATGGTACCAAGAATACATGTCCACTCTTTCTAATATAGCTTGATTTCCAAAGGACATAAACCATTTCCCTTATAGTGGGATGTACACACAGCACTAACATACTTACATTTGGCTTGAAATATTGGTATTTGAATGAACAAATTAACACTAGTCCCTGTATCAAGAGCAAACATATGAGATTCTACTGTACTGTTGATTGTATTGATTTTGTCATTACCTAGGACCCAAGTCCCCTTGGGTCCTAAAGATGCAGATAATAAAATATTATCTGAGTCACCCCAGAGGAAAGAACCAGAAGATTCCATTTATGCTAATTTCCAAATAGCCAAGAAGATTCCATTTATGCTAATTTCCAAATAGCCAAACTAATTATAGTTATTTCAACTTGAAGTTAAAGACAATTAAAACAAGTCCAAGAGAGCCAAAGTATGATCTTGAATATATC
>NW_006921600.1:9637646-9640199 GCF_000298275.1 Orycteropus afer afer
AATATAAAGAAAACAAAAATCCTCACAACTGGATCAATGAGCAGCATCACAATAAATGGAGAGAAGATTGAGGTTGTCAAAGAATTCACGTTTCTAGATTCTACAATCGACTTTGCTTCTCTAGAGAATGCAGACTAAGACACCATCATTTCCTCAGTTTGCACTCTCCCCCGTTGCAAAAACAACTCTCCTTGAATTCAGTCCAGTTCTCAAACTTGACCTCTCTCTGATCCAAGCCTAGCATCTTGGCATACAATAAGTGGAAGGTGAAAAATATACACAAAAGGAATTTAAAAAAAAAAAGTCTTTACCATCTGTCCATCATTTTGCTGTGAGCCTCAAACACACACCCAGCCCCAAGCACACACACATGAACACACTGTAGAGAGCAGTCCAGAGCCATTTCACAGCCCAGGGCCTGCTCTCTACAGCTAAGAAAGCTTTTTTTTTGTTTCTTTTTTTCTTTTTTTAAGAGTAACAGACTATTAGCAAACCCCATAGACACATTAATGTATAGAAGTGACCATTTGCAATATTTAATCACAGAGATCTTCTCATTTCTGGATGTGTGTCTTTGTAAATTGGGGTGCCTTTACATGTATAGTTGAATGAGTAATAAGAACAGCCATGATTATTAGTAACAACACAAAAATAGCTCATGATGTGCTGAGTGCTGTGCTACAATCTTTACTCATCACCACAGAGAGCCCAGGAAGAGGCTGTTGGCACACAGGGGCCAGCCAAGTTCTGCTCCTGGATTTCAGCCTGAATCCTGAGGGAGGCTCAACCTTCTCCCTAAATGTTCTCTTACCTACAAATGAAACCAGCCATTATATGGCCCATCCAAATGTTGGAGAAAGAATTCAAAGTCCAAGCCCAATGTCATGACATAGATTGAACTGTGTCCCCAAAACATATGTGTCAACTTGGCTAGGCCATGATCCCAGAATTGTGTGATTGTCCTCCGTTTTGTGATCTAATTATGCTCCATCTTGTGATGTGTTGTAAATCCTAACCTCTATATTAATAAGGCAGGATCAGTGTGGGGTATATCTTGAGTCACAGCCTTACAAGAGAGCTTGACTCAAGTTACACCCTTTCTCAAGTCCCATTCATGTCATATTTTTGCTTGAGTAATACTTTTTTATCCTACAAGAGAATAAAGGAGAGAGAAGCAAACACAGAGAGGAAGGACCTCACTACTACCAAGAAAGAGGACCCTGGAGTGAAGCATATCCTTTGGACCCATGGTCCCTACATTGAGAACCTCCTAGACCCAGGGGAAGACTGACAGCAAAACACATGAAAATCTCCAAGGAACACCCACAGATGTTGAAAGGAAAGAAGGACCTTTCCCCAGAGCTGACAGAGAAAGTCTTCCTCTAGAGCTGGTGCCCTAAAATCAGACTCCTAGCCTCCTAAACTGTGAGCAACTAAATTTCTGTTTGTTAAAGCCATCCACTTGCAGTATTTCTATTATAGCAGCACTAGACAACTAAGACACTCAGTTACAGATGGAACTGAATGGCCCTTTTTTTGGTGCCTACAACTTAAACCAGACAGACCAGGGGTCTCCCCACCTGGTGAGAGGAGCACTACACTTGGCAAAGGAGGTAGAGGCCTTCTTGCTAGCCCTGGCCCAGCCTCTACTGATTTGTCAGCTCTGGGATTGTGGTAGTTAAGGTTGTGTGTCAACTTGCCTGGGCCTAGTTGAGCAGCTCAGCAGCTAGTGGTAGTTATTCCCCATGATGAGGCTAGCAATCAACTCTATAGTAGGATCTACCACAAGCAGCTGAGTAGCTGCTTTAGGATATGGTCCACTTCCCGTATGTAAGAAACAGCTTTGGGAACGATCTCTAGCTACAGCACGCTTGAATCCTTCATGTAGCCGAGTCATTGTTCAGCAGCTTGCCATGCTCTGTTGACCTTGGGACTTTTAATGGACTTGAATTAATTGCCTACTGTGTGGTTGGGTAATATTGGGACTGTGCATTGTTACTTGTCAACCTTGTGTTTGTCAGCCTCAGCAGCAAGCAGCTGTCTGAGTGAAGAAAAGCCTCCAGCTTCATTGGGCTGGGAGAAAGAGGCAGAGCTGAAGCCCAAGGTTGAGGGGCTTTCACCCTCAACCTGGTACTTTGAACTCAGACTTAAAGCCTCCAAACTATAAGAGAATAAACTCCTATTTGTTAAAGCCATCTCATCTGTGGTATTTCCCTGTCAGAGTGACTCAAAGTAACCAAAACAGGGATGTCTTACCTGACAGCTCCAGGGCTAGTGTTTCACCTGCAAAATAAAAAATTGGGGTAAGTCCATCTCAAAGATGCTTTCCAACTCTAGTATTTTGTGATTCTGAAAGCCAAAAACTCAACATCAATTTGCTAATCATTGCAACATCCTTAGGAGTCCCTGGGTGGCACAAAAGGTTAAGTGCACTACTACTGGCCAAAATGTTAGTGATTCAAACCCACCAAGAGGTGCCTTGGGGAGGCGGGGCAAGATGGCGGACTAGGCAGAAGGATTGCACAGACCCTCTTCAACAAAGAAAAGGGAAAC
>NW_006921600.1:9648514-9689188 GCF_000298275.1 Orycteropus afer afer
AAAAAAAAAAAAAAAAGAGGTGCCTTGGAGACAGGCCTGGAAATCTGCTTCTGAAAACCTTATGGAGTACCGTTCTACTCTGTACACATGGAGTTACCAAGAGTTCATACTGACTCAATGGTAACCAATAACAACATCTTCCCCTCTTATGCCCTTTACTAGTCCACCTACAGAAGCCAAAACCAGCTAGACAGTACACAAACCTTAAGACTCCTGGAATGTGCATAGGCCTTAGGTTCCAAGAAAACCTTGGCAGAAGAAAAAGACCCATTAGGTGAGCACCACTCAGAAACTAGCCAGGAAAGGTGTGTATCTCAAACAAGGACTACAGGCAGGCATAGGTGTCCAAGCTTTCAGGCTAATCTCTTAAGAATCACCTGGGAAATTTATTTGAAATCTGTATATTCCTGGAGTTCCTCTGAGACCAAGGAATCCACAGTTCAAACAATTATCCCAGGTGATCCTGATGCAAGTGATCCACAAGTGAAAGACTGAGAAGCATGGGCAAGAAATGATCATCATCTTCCTAGTTCCTGGTCCTGGCCCCTGCATTCTGCCCATATTTGTCCCATTGCCCACAACAGCCCTGATGACCATGGGGATGAGTTGCTAACAGCCACAGGCACAGAAAGTGGTCAAGGTATCATGTCAAGGTCCAGGATTCAAGACATTGTGGTTTACAGATGGATGCAGAAAGCAGCTCCATTCCTAAAGATAAGTGCTCAGCATAACTAGATGGGGAGTCCATGAAAACAGATCACTCCAGCTGTGTTCATGGGTGCAGGGACACCTGCCTCTGGTGCAGTAGTGAAGCAAGGAAAGGAAGAGGCATGATCATGTTGTCATCTATCTTGAGGTTTTACCTGGGGCATTGTGGTAGTTAAGTTTGTGTGTCAATTTGGCTGGACCTGGTTGAGTTGCTGGGCAGCTGGATGTAGTATTCCCCATGATGAGACTGGTAATCAACTCCATGGTGGAATCTACTGTGAACAGCTGAGTAGCTGCCTTAGGGATGTGGTCTGCTTTCCGTATACAAGGAGAAGCCTTGGGGAACGGTCTCTAGCTTATGTCAGGCTTGAATCCTGCATGTAGCCAAGTAGTTGTGTCACTCAATATTTTGCCCATAGAATCCCTCAATATTGCAACTCGAGGCTTGAATTTTTTCTTCAGTTCTTTCAGCTTGAGAAATGATGAGTGTGTTCTTCCCTTTTGGCTCTCTAACTCCAGGTCTTTGCACATTTCATTATAATAATTGATTTTGTCTTCTCGAGCCACTCTATGACATCTGTTCAGCTCTTTTATCTTGTCATTTCTTCCATTTGCTTTAGCTACTCTCCATTCAAGGGCAAGTTTCAAAGTCTCTTCTGACATTCATTTTGGTCTTTTCTTCCTTTTCTATCTTTTTAATGACCTTTTGTTTTCTTCATAGATGATGTTCTTGATGTTATCCCACAATTCCTCTGGTTTTCAGTCACTGGTGTTCAATGCCTTAAATCTATTCTTTACATGGTCTCTAAATTCAGGAGGGATATAATCAAGGTCATATTTTGGCTCTTGTGGACTTCTTTTAATCGTCTTCAGTTTCAACTTGAATTTGCATATGAACAGTTGATGATCTGTTCCTGGCCTTGTTTTGGCTGAAGATATTGAGCCTCTCCATTGCCTCTTTCCATAGAGATAGTCTATCTGATTCCTGTGTACTCCATCTGGCAAAGTCCATGTGTATAGCCACCCTTTCTGTTGTTGAAAAACATATTTGCAATGAATAAGTCATTGGTCTTGCAAAATTGTATCATCTTCCAGAACTATATCAGACAATGTTTCAGGGTGATTCATAACATTTTCCAGTAATATATGAGACAGTGTTTCTATTCATAAGGTTTTCACGAGCCAATTCGTTGAGAAGTGGAATGACCCCTTCCTTCTTCTGCATCTGTCTCAATTTGGAAGCTCAGCTGAAACCTGTCCACCACGGGTGACCCTTCTGGTATTTAAAATACTGGCAGCATAGCCTCCAGTCTCACAGCAACACACAAGCTGCCCCAGTATGAGAAACTAACAGACAAGTGGTGGTTAAATCAGTTGGCTTTAAGTAAAGCAGATTACCTTCCATACTGTGGGCAGGCCTCAAGCAATCAGTTGAAGACCTCAAGGGCAAAAAGAAAGTTTCTCTAGAGGAATATTCTGCCTCCAGGCTATAAATAGACATTTTTCCAGAAAAATTCTTTTTCTTCACTCTTCTTATCATCTGACCTATGGATTTGGGGACACAAGCCTGCAGGAGTCTTCAGCCTGTTGCCTGACCTACAGTTTGTGTGGACTTGCCAGCTCCCCACCATCATGTGACCCAATTCCTTGAAGTAATTGGTTTAATATATATCTCACCAGTTCTGTTTCTCTTAGAGCACCTGACTAAGACCCCAAGCATCACCCTCATTGTGAATTAATTGTCTGGCTTCTCTACTAGATTGCAAGCTCTAAGAAGTCAAGGACCTTTTCTATCTTGTTTACAGCTCTATCCCCAGCTCCTGGCCCAGGGTCCAGCACATTATAAGAGCTGGCATCTATTCAGTATTTACTATGTACAGACAATATTCTAAACACTTTGCCTATATTTATTTAATTTCATCATTCCCTCAACAATCTTCTGAAATAGGTATCATTCTATACCCATTTTACAGATGAGCAAACTGAGGTAGGAGAAGATTAAATAACATAGCTAGTACATAACTGAGCTGGGAATAAACCCATGTAACCTGTCTCTCAGTTTTTAAGAAAACGCCAGACCATGATAGCACATAGCAGATACTCAATGAAATTTCTATTGGGTTGAAGACATCTCTGAGTTGTTCCCACTGAGTTTAAACCAAAAGTTATAGAGAAGATCACCATAAGCAAAAGTTGAGCCAAGTATAAAATAAGATAATATCCTGTGTTTTCTGTAAGAGATAAGCTTAATTAGAGTTTAGGTAAGTATAGCTTTCAGGATTTCTGAAAAAAATTACACTATGTGCATTTATGCAAATCTACTCCAGTGCATGATTTTTTGCAAAAATGCTATGTAACTTGTGTCTCACAAAAACAACTAATGCAGCTTCTGAAAAGTATCTAAGACAATGGGCATGCCCATCAATTGCCCCTGTGATATTGGTAGTTTGTAAACCCCTGACTAGGGCCAGGTTCCAAGCAATCACCTCAGCTCCCTGCACTGTGAGGGGAGGGCAGTGCCTCAGAGAGCCCTTGAGTGGAAAGGAGAAGGACCTCTACCCATGGGGCTAGAAATACTTTACAATTTTCTCTACATCCTACCTGCACTTCTTCCACCACCCACCTTAACCAACCCTTATGACATCCTTCTCCCTCCAAGGGTCCCTTTAGTGTTTGTTTCAGCCCAAAGTATCAAAATAAACACACCTGTTGGGGAAGAGACAGAGTTCTTTTGCCAGGTTGGGTCAGGTAGGCAGTTGTGAGGTTTCAATGATCTAATACACATGAAAGGATTCTAATTCCCAGGGCCTTCTTCAGGGTAGGGGACTACTCTTGTCATTTATCCACCAGCACACAGGCAAAAAAGGTGGATAAAGAGCAGCAACGTTATTGAGCAGTCTGGCAAGACTGAGTAAGTCTAGAACTTACATTCTAGCAAGTTAGGCATGGACTAAGAGTTTCACATACATGATCGCCTTTGATCCTTCCAACAAGTCCTTGAAGTGAGTACTATTAATTTCCATATTACAGATGAGAAAACTGAGGCTTAGAGCAGTTGAACAATGACTCTAAGCTAGAAATGGAATCAACATCTTAGGGTCTCTTAACCAATGTGCTAGACTGTACCCTTGGATTTCTGGAGAAGTAGACATGCTTAGACTCAACAGAATATTTGATGGTGCACCGGAGGGAGGACGCCAGCTGTAAGAGACCCTGAGCAGCAGTTTAAAAGAGGTCTTCTTAGGTGGCCCTCCACATCTTTGCTCAAACTTTCCCTTTCTCTGAAGTTTCATAACATCCCTTTATGTATCTTTCTCATGGTGATTCCACTTACTGTATGTTACCAAAAATTGCTTGTGTTTGTGTCGTGTTTTCCCTACAAGATGGAAATCTAATATATATGCTTGACCTGAGCTCAACATTAAGTAATGCTAGTAATTCAGCTGGACTGAAGTAAGCACTGAGAGTGATCTTGTGGGTTGGCCAGTTCACTTCACTTCACTCCATGGCCACATAATGCACTTTTAATACTGATCAAATAGCTCAGACCCAAATTCAACAGAAGGAAAATGGAGTAATAATGAAGCGGTTTATGCAGGAGTCAGACTCCCTGTGTTAGAGTTGCTGCTTCTACACTTACTGGCTGAATGACCTTAGGTAAGTTAATTATCCCTTTTTGTCTCAATTTCTTCATATACAAAATTAGTGTGATAATACTCATACATACATCAGAAGATTGATTAAATGAGCTAATATATGTTTAGGGCCATAAGAGTGCCTGACACATTTTGAGTGAGATATAAGTGTAGTTATTTTTATAGGTTATGAATGGATCAGCACTATTGGGGAAGCATTCCAAAGCCTTCATTTATTCAGTAGATGCTTACCAAACACCAACTTTGTGCCAAGCATTGTTCAGGATCCTGGGGGGAGGGAAAGGGAGGCAAAGCAAAGCTCTTTATCCTGACAAACTTACATTCTAGCAAGTGGAGAGAGCTGCATCGGAGGATGTTGGTGAACATAATTATTAAGGCTAGTAAGGTTTCCAGCAATACAGACTTAAACTTAACCACATGACATGACAGTCAAGCCCAAATGGGCTAAACTCAAGTCACCAGTTACCTTTTGAAACATTTTTCTTGGCCTTCTCAGACAGGATTGTGGAATTCCCCTAATGAATATTGTCAAAGGGCTTAAGTTTGTAGGATGAGTTTCCTTTTCCTTCTGCAATTATTCCATTTAATTTCTTTAGAAAAAGACCTTTCCCTCCCTTGCTTCCTATAATGTTTTTGGCTCCCTGAGAAACTGTCCCCACTAACCCAGTCCCACCACCAGCACTCCCCTCACAATACGTAGATAATACAGCATCTCAAGTGCACATATTTAACTTTCATCATGTGCATGTTTCCACTAATAATTTATATTTATTGCTTGTTATGCAACTTTTATTTTGTTGGTAAAGAGTTCTCTTACTTCAGAACAACAGCAGAGAATGTTGAAGAAAACCTAAGTTCACTTTGCACCACTTCCACGCACACTCTGTTTTGTTCACATTGTTCATTACACTGAAAATTCTTGCACCTGTAGTGGGAAAAACAAAGAGAGAAAGGAAAAACAAAAGAAATTGATGTTCAATACTGAAATAATTTCAACATATTTGTTGTTGTTGTTTTGCCGTCAAGTCGGCCCCGACTCATAGCGACCCCTCCTTGGGTTTCCGAGGCAGTATCACTACGGAAATAGGATTGCCCAACCTTCCTTCCGAGGAGTGGCTGGTGGGTTTGAACCGCCAGCCTTCTGGTGAGCAGTCAAGTGCCTTAGGCACTATGCTACCAGAGCTCCTTCAACATATTTAGAGCTGATTTTTTATTTGCTTCTATCTTCTATACCCCTTTCCTCTTCCAGCCTAAAAGAATAAACCACCAAATCATCACATGAAAAATAAATGGTCCTACCTCAACCTTCAGAATGAGATAGCATTTGATACTAATAAACGGAACAAGTAAGGAGCTCTGGTAGCATAGTGCCTAAGGCACTTGACTGCTAACCAGAAGGCTAGCGGTTCAAACCCACCAGCCACTCCTCGGAAGGAAGGTTGGGCATTCCTACTTCCGTAGTGATACTGCCTTGGAAGCCCAAGGAGGGGTCGCTATGAGTCGGGTGCGACTCGATGGCAAATAACAACAACAACAACATCTGCATTTGGATCACTTCTCTCTAAGGAGAGAGGATTTTGTTGTTAGTGCTGTCAACTCAGCTCAACGTGATCCCATGTGATAAAGCAAAACTGCCTCCACAGGATTTTCTTGGCTATAATCGTTACAGAAGCAGATCACCAAGTCTTTCTCCTCTGGATCCACTGGATGGGTTCAAACCACGGACCTTTTGATTAGCAGCTGGGCTCTTAAGCATTGTACCACCAGGGTTCCTTAAAGAGATTAATAGATATCTGAGTCACATCTGCATGGCTTAGAGGACTCCCCAGTATGGCCTTTCCCTTAAACAATGGGAGAGTCTTTCTCAAAGACAAATTCCTGCTCTAGAAGCCTTTTACAGCAGTTCTGTTGTTGTTGTTATGTGCCCTCGAGTCAGACCTGACTAGAAATATTTTAGGTTCACTGAGCAGATCTCTCCTTTACGAATTCAAATCCTTTGTGCCTGTATAGAGGATCCCTGGTGGTGCAGTAGTTAAGTGCTTGGCTGCTAATGAGAACAGCAGTTCAAATCCATCATAATCTCTATGTGAGAAAGATGCGGTAATCTGCTTCCATAAAGATTACAGCTTTGGAAACTTATAGGACAGTTCTATTCTGTTCTATAAGGTCATTATTAGTCAGGACAGACTTGGTGGCAAAAGGTAGAAGTGTTTGTGTATACTTCATCCATGTCTCAATTTGGCATTTAACTTTTCAGGCCAACAAATCCTAAATTAATTTTGCATATTTCTACTACAATCTAGCACAAATGTTAAAAATATTTAGAACTATTGGCCCAGTAATTGTGCTTCTAAGAATTGATCCTATAAGGAAAGCATCAGAGATGTCCATGAAGATTTGGATAGAAAATATTTCATTCCAGTGCTAATTATAAATGTAAACATGTAAATATAATCTAAATACAATCTCAAAAATAATCTAAATCTAAATAAAATAGAAGTAGTCAAATAAGTTTTGTTAATTTTGTTTTTATTATATTATAAAGTCATTAATTTTTTAAAAAATATTTAATAACAAGGAAGCATGGACTCAATAATGTAAAGTAAGAAACTGAGGCTACAAAACAAAATATGTATGTATATGTGTGTATGTATAGATCTTTCCAATTTTGCTATGTGTATATTTGTGTGCATAGAAAAAATACTGAAATGAAATACAACAAAATATTAAACATTGTTATCTCTGGGTAGCAGGAAAATAGATAATTTTATTTTCTTTATGCCTTTGAATATTTTCCAAATTTTCTGTGATGAATACATATTACTTTTATAATCTGAAAATAAACGTGTTTTTAAAAACCATTCCAACTCTTTAATTAATTCAGCTGCCCTTTCCTGGATCTTATCCAGCTCCACTATGCCATTCTTAAGAAGCAATAGCCAATATGGCACAGGATTTTCCAGGTGTCCACTTTTGGGAAATCTGATATCTAACTAACACTGTCAGAGGCTGTGCCCGCTCGCGCTCCCGCTCGCACTCTCCTATGAGTGTGTATCAGTCTGTTTCTATCTTTCTCTCATGCATATACACTCTCACACACACATACATATACACCCATAGCCATATGTGTTCCAGAAGTGTCCATCCTATTTACCAGGACCCTTACCTACTCCTTTGCTAATAAAAGAGAATGCTGTGTTTGTACTCAGATCAAAATACCACATTACCACCGGCTGCACATGCATATGATGAAAAGAAAGAACCAGGTCAGTTCTGACTGCAAACTGCAATACTGATCTCTGATTTGCTTTTCATACACATGTGACCTGAGAGATGTAGGGCTTCAATTAGTTGGTCGTTTCATTTTGTTTTGTTATTTCAAGAAAGAAAAAAATTTATGAGTCACCATGCCATCCGCATGCTTATGACAAGGAAACAGAATTCAGGACTGAGGTTTTAACCTGGTAGAACAAAGCCACATACCATCTCATAGTTTTTTCTAGGGATCTTAAATCCATTAAGGAGCCCTCATGGCATAGTAGTTACGTATTCAGCTGCTAACTGAAAGGTTGGTGGTTCAAACCCACCAGTTGCTCCATAGGAGAAAGATGAGTCAGTCTGCTTCCATAAAGACTATAGCCTTGGAAACCCTATGGGGTGTTTCTACTCTGTCCCATTGAGTCACTCGGAGTTGGAATCAACTGAATAGCAATGTTATTTAAAAAAAAAAAAAGTAATAAACAGAAGGCTTAACATGCCACTATCTGCATTTGTATCACCTCTCCCAGGTTGTCCAGTTCCCAAACACCTGTAGTCTTAAGAGAGTCCTCAGCCCACCCGGACGTTGGCCAGGAGTTGAGGGAGACAGGATTTGGGAACAGACAGGGTACAGAGTCCCAGCCTTCAATATGGAAACAGCCTATCAGCAAGAACATTTATATTTCCTGTAATGAGACCCTCTGTCTCTGAGAACAGAAATGTTAATAACACTAGATTTTATCCAATGTGTTTGGCCCTGCCAAGTTTGATCATGACTTCCAGGTCCAGCTGCACAGCCTACTCTAAGCAACTTCTTTACAAAGGACAGGAAGCTTGTTTTCCAATTTTATGCTTGCAGTACTGAAATCCAATGCTGGTTTGTTTCTCATGTGATCTGTGCTTTTCTGTTGGAGAAGGTTTTCAAGTTTTACAAATTTGGATCCAAACAAGAACTGACTATGAATTACCTGCATGACTCACCTTCTGCTTTGTAGGACCTATTTGACTATCTGTCACCCTTGTCAGGGTCTGATGAACTTTAGTTTTTGACTTTCAGCTCTGTTCTGTTTACTGCAACTATTATACACCATCAATGTGTCCAGATGCCTGATGAAGCTTGGTAAGGATGGAGAGAGCTGGGTTGTCACATAAGCACGTTGACAATGCATCATACAGCCTACTGCTCTTTGCAGCCTATTTCTCTTTTTATCACCCACTAGATCATCCTCGGAAGGAAGGTTGGGCAATCCTACTTCTGCAGTGATACTGCCTCGGAAACCCAAGGAGGGGTCGCTATGAGTCAGGGCTGACTCGATGGCACATAACAACAACAACAACAGATCATCCAAGCAGTAATATGCTAACATCTTCCAGATCACTCCTGGTGGTCGTTAGTGGGACAGGGTATTGATGCTATTGTTAGGTATCAACTCATAGTGACCCCATGTGACAGAGTAGAATTGCCCCATAGCATTTTCTAGGCTGTAATTTTTATGGGAGCCCATCACCAGGTCTTTCCCATGGAGCCACTAGGTAGGTTTGAACCTCCAACCTTTTGGCTAACAGCTGAGCCATTGTGTAAAACCATTATGCCATGAGGGCTCCTTGGGCAAGGTATAAGTAGAGGGTTTAGAGGAAACAAGAAGGTAAAAGGAAACTATTTGTAAATGTCCTGCTAAAAATATTATTTGTTTATGTTCAAAGTGTATTTGTGTAGTGTTTAACAGAAGTCAAATAACTGATTCTTCCTCTTCTTTGGAAAAGGAAAAAGACATCCAAGAGACTTACATCTGGCTAATAAAGTGTATTGGAAAAGAAATGTTAATTGATTAACTAAAAAGTAAATACTTCACCTTTCCTAAGCTAATAGAACATTTGTTAGGAAAAAAGTAAAATTTGTTAGGAAAATGACTAACAACAGGATAGTTGTCAAAGAAAGCCAAGGTAATCTGTGGTCCTGATTTGAGAAAGAGAATCATAAGAATGAAGACCAGTAGGTGGTTGTGTTTCTTCCTTGTTATCATACAGCCCTGGAACAAATTAACTCATGCATTCACTCATTCGTTCAATCCAAGAAGCATGTGTTAAGCATTTACTCTGTGCCAGATACTGTGCTAAGCACTCTAAAGTCATTATCTCATTTAACCCTTTGACAAACCTGCCCAATAGGATTTACTGTTGTATATAAGAGGAAGAGAAGCAAAGAGCTATAGCTACTCCATTCTACTCAGAAGAACCATGGTGCAGCTTGGAAAAGCTATAGCCCATTCTTGCTATGTCAGTTGGGAATATTTCAGCAGCACGTTGCAAAAACATTAACCCTAACTGATTTAAACAATATGAGAATTTATTATTTCTCACCGCAGAACATCCAGAAATGGCTTTTGCTGAGGATTGGTTGATTCTGTAGCTAAATAGTCAGAGGAGAAGGTGATGTAACGAAAAAGAAGAGATTGAAATGATGTGCTTTAAAGATGGAGGAAAGGGTAACAAGCCAAGGAAGACAACAAGCCACTAAGGCTGAAAAGGGCAAGGAAACAGATTGCCCCCTAAGAGCTCCATAAGGAATCAGCCCTTCCAATACCTTGACTGCAGTCCAATGAAACTGATTTAAGACTACTGACTTCCAGAACTGTAAGACCATTTAAAAAAAAAAAAAAAAAAAAACTCACTGCCGTGGAGTAGGATCTGATCACAGTGACCCTTCCTTGGGTTTCTGAGGCAGTAACACTACAAAAGTAGATTGCCCAATCTTCCTTCCGAGGAGCGGCTGGTGGGTTTGAACTGCCAGCCTTCTAATTAGCAGTCCTTTGTCTTACACACTACGCCACCAGAGGTCCTATAAGTTCATAAATATGTGTTATTTTAAGCCTCTTTGTATGTGGTAATTTGTTACAGCAGCAGGTGGAAACATATACCGTTCCCTCTGCCCTTCTGTTTCTGTCCTTTGCTCCTCCTCCTTGTTCTACTGATGATAAGTTCCATGAAGGCAAGGATGGCATCTATTTTCATTCACTGCTGAAACTTAAATGCCTAGCACAGAGCCTGACACATTTAATAGTCAAGGGAACCTATTTTATTGACTGGATTACTAGGAAATCATTTTCTCTTGGGCATGATTTGAATTATTCAGATCAGAAACAGATTAAGGAATTATCTAAAGGTAATGATCTAAAAAGACAAGGAGATCCAAAAATCAGAATAAACTATTTGCTGAAATCTATCCTGAACCTAACACACACTAGTGATACCTTAACCCACAGAAGAATATGTAAGGCACAGTGCAGGGTATGCAATAAGTGCTTGTAGGCACTAATTGATTGATTAAACATAAGAAGGTACAGCCAGGCCATCTTGGGTGTAAATCATCTTGCTCTCTCTCTTTCTCTCTTTTTCTCTTTCTGATCTACTGACATGTTTAGGGTATTAACAGGAACTCACCAGGTTGTCTTTTATAGGAATTATTGGAATCCCATGCAGATTCTCTCCAAAAAACAAAAAAGCCACTGCCCTCAAGTTGATTCTGGACAGAGTAGAACTGCCGCATAGGGTTTCCAAGGTTGTTAATCTTTATGGAAGCAGACTGCCTTACCTTTCTCCCACGGAGCAGCTGGTGGGGTCAAACTGCTAACTTTTGGTTAATAGACAAGTGCTTTAACCACTGTGCCACCAAGGCTCCTAGATTCTCTCCAGACTCCTGAAAAGAAAGCATAGTCATAGCAGCAGGCAGGTTTGATTATCTTCATCGTCATCATGTCCCTGAACACATCATTCTTAGATCTGCTCCCAAATCCCTCAATCAAGGCACGTGAGTTCACTTGTCAACCTGGCATGGTCCTAGTTCTTCACAGTTACAAGGCTTTAGCAACATTTACCAGTTTTTTATAACCTATGCCCTTTTGGGAAACATACAGTTTCACACCCTTCTCTAATGTTATTTAAACTGAAAAATAAATTAAATGTTATGATTAAAAACAAATTAAAGCAATATGATAATACTTCGCATTGTTTTCTATTATTTTTCCCTGTTTAAAAGTTATAAAATCAAAATGTGCCTGTTTGGAAACAAATAAAACAATCAAGAACTTTATAGTGTGAAAAGCTTCTCACCTCCAGCCCTCATCTCACCCACTCCCTCTGGTAAATACTATTAAAAATATGGAGTACATCTCTTAAGAGCTTTTTCTCTAGATTTTAGACCCCTATGCCCACACACACACATAAATATGCATACATGAATGTGTACACACACACAGAGTTATATACATTATAAAGTTTGACTGTTTCTCCTTGTATCTCTATCAGTTTTGGTATACATAATTCCAGGCTATACTATTAGGTGAATATAAATTTATAATGGTTATATCTTCATGTGGCATTACCACTTCCAGAAATATTTGTTGGCCCTTCATATTTCTATTGTTTCATTATTATGAATGCATTTCTCTATATATTCCATTTAGTCTAATAGTACTTTTTTTATTCTGTCACTTTTTTATTAAAAAATTTTTTTTTCTGTAATTCAATGCCTTTTATTCCAACTTTGAAGTGTTTTGTTTTTTATTTAACTCTTTTCAGAAGTATATAGTGAAACTTTTAGTGCAGTCTTTAAGCCTCTAATTTTTAATAGGCAAGTCCAACCTGCTTATATTCATAGACATCATTAATATATTTGGCCTTTTATCCAATAGGTCAAATCTACTTTTGCTGATCATTCTTGCTTCATTTTTTCCCCATTCCCCATCTTCTATGGAATTGATCGAGTTTTCTTTACTCTTTTTTTTCCCCTTCACTGATTTAGAAGCTAGAGCTTTTATTTCCATTATTATTCAAATTATTCCTACTTTTGAGCATGGTAATATTTTTTATTGTGGTAAAATAAACATAAAATAAAATTTAACATTTTAAGGTATACAATTCAGTGGTATCAGGTACATCACAATGTTGTATAGTTATCACCACTATCTAGTATCAGAACTTTTTAATAACCCCAAATGGAAATGCATTCCTCAGCAAGCAGCCATTCCTATTCCCACTCCCATTTTTCATGGCAACTACTATCTGTTTTCTGTCTCTATGGATTTGTCTATTCTGGATATTTCACATAAGTGGAATCATACACTATGTGGCCATTTGTGTCTGGCTTCATCCACTTAGCAGGAAGTTTTCGAGGTTCATCCACATTGTAGCATGTGTCAGTACTTCATTCCTTTTTATGGCCGAATAATAGCCCACTGGCTGGATCTGCCACATTTTGTTTATCCATTCATCTGTTAATGGACATTTCAGTGCTTTCCACATTTTGGCTGTTATGAATAGTGCCCCTTTAAACATTTATGTACAAGTTTCTGTGTGCACATATGTTTTCATTCTTCTTAGATATACACAAAGGCAGTGGAATTTCTGGGTCATATAATAATTCACTGAGTAACATACTGAGGAACCACCAACTGTTTTCGGTAGCAACTGCACCATTTCACATTTCCACTATCAGTGTGTAGAGGTTCCAGTTTCTCCACATCCTCACCAAATGTGTTTGTTTTCTTTTTCAAATTATGGCCACCCTAACGGGTGTGAAATTGTATCTCATTATCATTTTGATTTGCATTTCCCTAAAAACGAATGTTGCAGAGCATCTTTTCATGTGCTTGTTGGCCATGTGTATATCTATTCCAATGTCTATTCAAGTCTTTTGCCAGTTTTTAATTAAGTTTTTTCTCTTTTTGTTGTTGATTTGTGAGAGTTCTTTATATATTCTGGATACTAGACTCTGGTTAGATATATTTGTAAATATTTTCTCCCATTTGGTAGACTGTCTTTTCACTCACTTGAAAGTGTCCTTTGAAACATAAACATTTTTAATTTTGATTAAGTTCGATTTGTCTATTTTTTTCTTTTGTTGTTTGTGCTTTTGATGTCCTGCATAAGAAACTATTGCCAAATCCAAGGTCATGAAGATTTGCCTACGTGCCTTCTTCTATCATCACAGCTCTTATATGTATGTAAAGGGGCTCTTGTGGCGTAGTGCCTAATGCATTTGACTTCCAACCAGAAGGCTAGCAGTTCAAGCCCACCAGCCCCTCCACAGAAGGAAGACTGGACAATCTACTTCTATAAAGATTTACTGCCTCAGAAACCCAGAGGAGGTTGCTATGAGTCAGAATAGACTCGATGGCAGTGAATTTGTTTTTTTGGTTTTTCTTATATGTAGGTTCCTGAACTATTATTAGGAAAAACAACAACAAACATTTGAAGACACTGGAGAACTGCCAAGAAATATTCAGGCCCCGAGATGTCAAGAAGAGGAATGCAGAGGAGAGCCAGCTACTAATGTAGCTTTTAGGCTCAAGGTATTTGCCAATTCTTAAAGCTGCAGATAAGAGGACAAGAAACAGAGCATTGGAGAAACAAAATAGAAAATGACAGCCTTAAGTCTGGAAAGCTAAGTGGAGTTTTAGGCAACCTCACATAGCTAGGATAAAAACTGGAGTTCATAGCCCTTTAAGAAGGAAGAGCCCTGGTAGATACCCTGTCTTAATTATCTAGTGCTGCTATAACAGAAATACCACAAGTAGATGGCTTTAACAAATAGAAATTTATTCTCTCACAGTTTAGGAGGCTAGAAGTCTGAATTCAGGCTGCCAGTGACAGGGAAAGGTTTTTTCTCTCTGTCAGTTCTGGGGGAAGGTCCCAGTCATCATTGTTTCCCTGGGTCTAGGAGTTTCTTAGCACAGGGATTTCAAGTCCAAAGGACATACTCTACTCTCAGTTCTTCTTTCTTGGTGGTAGGAGATCCCTCAATTTCTACTTGCTTGTTTAATCTCTCTTATATCTCAAAAGAGATTGACTCAGATCCAACTTAATCTTGTCGATGGTATCCTGCCTCATTAAGATAACTGCCACTCATCCTGCCTCATTAACATCATAGAGGTTAGAATTTTCAACCTATAGGATAATTGCATCAGATCACAAAATGGAGGATAATTAGATAATACTGAGAATCATGATCTACCCACATTGACCCATATTTTTGGAGGACACAATTCAATCTATAACACTGCCAGTCATTCAGGACATCTGAAGGACAACTACTAGAAGTAAGGGCAAACCACAACAGACTGTCCATCAAGGCCAAAGCCCAGTTTCAAACAAACTCAATTCAAGTTTGAATTCAGGTGAAATGCCTGCCATTTCTGGAAGGAGAAAGCATCATACAGAGCCTCAGATTAGCCATGTAATTTTTCTATCACCACATCCAGAATTCAACCAAATATACTTGATATACCAAGGCTAAAATAACTAACTGAAACATAAAGCCTTAACAATAGAAATAGACTCAAAGGAAATCCAAATTTTGGAGTTACCCGATAGTAACTTTGAATTACCCACAATTATCATTATGGTCAAGAAAACAGAAGAAAAGATGGATAATTTCATCACAATGAGAAGGTAACTGGTGTCTTTTTAGGACACTGGTAGTGTTTTTGTTTCTTAATCTGTATGTAAATATTCATAATTTGATTTGTGAATATAGATTATACTTAAATAAAACAATTCATTCTTGAAAACATGGAGTATTTATAGTATCAAGTTTATGCAAATATTATTGACTGCAGAACAAAACAATGTGATTGAACTCTTAAAAGATAGTATATGACCCTCTGTCACTAAACTTGTGTAATTTAAGGAAAAATATACTAAAAGTGAAAGTTAAAGGGTTTGCATTTTTGTAATTTATTCAGTTATTTAACATATATTTATTAAGTGTCTGCCATGTGCTAAGGGGGAGCTCTGGTGGCATAGTGCTTAAGGCATCTGACTGCTAACCAGAAGGCTGGCAGTTCAAACCCACCAGCTACTCCTCAGAAGGAAGATTGGGCAATCTATTTCCATAGTGATACTGCCTCGGAAACCCAAGGGATCGCTATGAGCCAGAACCATTTCAACAGCAGTGAGTTTGGTTTGTTTTGCTTTGTGCTAAGCACTTTTATAGGTACAGAGAATACAACAGTGAATGTAATAAACAAAAATATCTGCCCTCAAGGAGCTGATGCACTAGGGAAGGGTGCATAAAAGATGATAAGTAGATAAATTATAAGGAATATTAAAGGATGGTAAGTGCTATGAGTAAAAAAGTTATCTGCAGAATTACTCAAAATCATGCCATATTTTAGTTAACTTCATATTTAGAATATGATTTTTGGCATGGCTTTCTGCTTTTCCTAAAATTTCTAATTCATTTTTTTCTAGTAATTAGAAGAAATACACATTTTAAAAATCATATTCATAAGATATTGTGGGTTCATAATCAGACTACTTAGTAAATAAAATTCACCTTTTTCTTGAAAACATCCTACATGGAGTTATTTGACTTTCTGTTCTAATTTTAACTGATTACTTTTTCAGGCTTGCTGTATATCTGTCAGATAGCAATTTGTTTTTATTCTCTGAATATTGGATGTTGTATCTCCCCTTAAATTCTTTTCTTACTTTTATGGCATGCACACTCACATTTTTGTTTTGTTTTGTTTTGCAAAGTTGTAGAAGAGATACAATTTCTGAATCCTTTCATCTCTGAGTATCTTTCTTTCAACCTCACACTTGACTGATAGTTTGGCTGGATGTAGAAACATAAAATCTCAAATAATTTTCCCTTAGAAGGTAAAAGATATTGCTCCATTTTTTTCTAGAGACTAGGCCATCTGATGAGAAAGGGATGTAAATACAATAGATTGATTTTCCCTGCCCCTTATCTTTTCACTTGTATCTTACATATTTTTTGTCTTTTTGCTTTATAAACAGCAACATTATTTTCTAGGACTTTTATTGAAATTCTTATTTCATTGTTCATATTTTTTTATTTCAAGAACTCTTTCTTATTCTCCAGTTTCTTCTTTGTTAAAGCAGCAGTTATTTTGCAAATACAATACTGTCTTGAATTCCTCTGAAGATACTACACACACACACACACACACACACAAATGTAGATCCTCTTCTGTTCTCTAAATTTTCTGTTTTTCTTGGGTCAGTTCTATTTGTTAGTTCTTCCCTTTTGTGCTTTATTTATTTTTTTTTTCCAAGTGTCTAGAGATCATCTGACATCTACTACACTTATGAATGAAGGATTTACTTATACTTGTAAATGAGGGTGGTTAATATAGGAGGCTGGGTACAACTTTCCTCTGATACTATCTTTTTCTCAATATGCCTGTCCCCAGATGAAAAAATTGTGTACATATGGGAAAACTAGCAATTGCCTGGCTTTACTTTAGGGTACATAGATGGGAGCACAGAAACAGGCTGGCCCCAACCCACACCACATTAAGAAAGGCTTCACTCTGAGACACCAAGAGCCACACTAACGGCTCCTTCCATTCCAGACAGAATATTAACATAACTGTAGAGAACATATTCCTTCTATCCAATACCACTGTTGTCTATCACTATGGAGGAAATAGATTTGATTTTTTGAAAAGAGGAAAAAGCAATTCATATCTAAATCTTATCAATAAGGGGAGATGATAGCACTTTTTCAATAAAAACTGGTGTAATTTCCAGGTAATCGGCAGAATGTAAGAGGGGATGGTACCATCCAGACTTTGGGCAATAGAAGCATTGGCAGATGAAAGATGAGCCTTCTCTTTTAAATTCTTGAAGAGGCAACATTCATCGAGTGGATCACATGGAATCAGACTCAGCCCTTCACATCCACATTCCACATAAGCAGTAAGGACCACTTGGGGAGAAATGGATCAAACTGCAAATAATGAAATAATGGGAATTGAGAGAGCATGAGAGAAAATCTGACTTGCCAAGAAACGCAGCACACTGAGAGAAATGAACATTTGCTGACATTTTGGGCAAGAGGCAAACTTTGATAGAACAGTTACATTTTTAGAGTGCTTAGAATGTGCTGGTACTGAGCTAATCCCTCTCCCCATGCTACTTACATAATACTTAAAACAGCCCCATGAAGTAGGTATGATGGTTACCCCTATTTACAAGAGGAGAAAAAGTATTTCGAATAGGGTAAGTATTCAAGCCATAGAGTCAAGTATTGAGTTTCAAATTTGGGTTGCTCTGCATATTAGCTGTGTGATCTGGGACAAGTTACTTACATCTCTGTGTCTCAGTTTTCTCATTTGTAAAATGAGAACAATAATAGTATGCATTGTATGGGATTATTGTGAGGATTAAATTAATTAATGCAAGTAAAACCCTTAAAACAGTGCCTGTAATAGTAACCACTTATTTTCATTACTCAGAGTAGCTAGGTAACATGCAAGTGGTAAAATCAAGTTGTTAACCTCAAGTGTTTTAGACTCCTAAACCTATGTTTTTACTCCCTGCTCTATGTAGCCCCTCTCATATGAAATAGCAAATGCCTGCTTGGTGAGATACAGTCAAAATAAAAACCAAAACACTGCCATCAAGTCGGTTCTGACTCATACCAACTTCCACTGGGTTTGCAAGGTTGTAAATCTTTATGGAAGCAGACTGCCTCATCTTTCTTCTGTGGAGCAGCTGGTAGGTTCACACCAACTTTTCAGTTAGCAGCCAAATGCCTTAACTACTACACCACCAGTGCATAATACTGTCCAAATATATCATTAATCATTTGTAACTAGGCATTCTACAAAGGCAGTAGCTAAAGACTTTGCTTCCTGTTAAAATATAAATACTCTCCCTCATCCTCCCCCTTCCTAATATTTGAAGTTATCAGTCAATCACACTTCTGTGTGAATGAGCTCCAGATCCTTTCATTGTTATTGCTCTTGTTACATCATGAGTAGGACCCAAGTAGGACCCGACTCATAGGGACCACTCCTTGGGTTTCTGAGGCGGTATCACTACGGAAGTAGATGGCCAACCTTCCTTCCGAATCCTTTCCTTAAGCAGTACTTAATGAGAAGGAATAGAAGCTCTGGTGGGGTAGTGGATAAGGCACTTGCCTGCTAAGTGAGAGGTCAGTGGTTCAAACACACCAGCTGCTCTGCAGAAGGAAGACTGGGCCATCTACTTCTGTAAAGATTTACAGCCTCAGAAACCCAATGTGGGTCACTATAAGTAAAAAATGACTGGATGGCAGTTTGTCTGTTTGTTTGTTTTTGGTTAATGAAAAGGATGGTGTAGGAAGCCAGAAAATGTGTATCTCAGAGGGCTGAAAATAAAAATAGGCATGCTGAGAGGAGCAAAAGGCACAGAGGTCAAGGATCAGGAGTTTCAAAGACAAAATTTGGCCCCTTACACGAGGTGGCATTTGATGGTTTTACATTTGCTCTCAAATATAACCCTGTGAGGCAGGGATTTTCATTGTCCTCATTTGATATAAGGAGGAAACTGAGGCTCAGAGATGCTAAGTGAACTTCTCTGAAGGGTTGGACAGATGAAGGACAGGACCAAGACTGGAATCCAGGTCTCCCAAACCCACCTTGATGCTTTCCATGGCCTTGCTTTGCCTCTCTTCAAGCATTGCACAGTTGGTCCTGGTTTCTTCCTGTCTACAGGCCACAGATGGAGGACAAGCAGAACTTACCGGCCCTCACATCCCACGTGTCTCTGCATTCACTGGAAGCTCCCTCTACAGGCCCAGATTTGCCAAAATAGAGGAAAAGAAAAAGAAAGGTCATTATTCCCAACCATTTGCAAGAATATCTGAGTTAAAAATGGAAGATTTGTCATTTGCATGGTGAAAGGAGGCGGGGGAGAGGAAGCATTGTTAGGTGTTCGTAATGTAAAAACATAAGTATGCTGTTATTTATGTAATTAGTTATTGCTTTCATTATGGGTGCAGTCTTAATGGTTATAGTATTTATGTATAATTACCTTAATATTCACTGAAATTTCCAAGTAGTTCCCTAATTAACTGTCTCAAATATATAATTACATTGCATCTTTACGCAAGACTTGCCTAATTAATGTAGTTACACCACTTCTTTTGTGAATGTGCATTATTAAATGCTCTTTGCATCATTCTTCTGACTTCTTGTAATTCACGCTTTACAAAAATTAAGACCTCGAATTAGAAACCTTCACAAGCAGCTCAATCCAGCAGCAGAGGCTCATAGCTACCATGGAAAAACAAGGACTTGCTAAACCCCATTATGAGTTTTTCATTAAACAACTTTCTTACTTGGAGGTGAGAGAAACCCAAGGCAGCAAGACTTATTAAAACAGGTAGTCTCAGAGTAAGGTCTTCAGTCTCATCTTTCTTGTCTAATTCAGGCTACTGTTGCCCTCAAGGTTAACCTACTCTCCACGTGGAGGTTGCCACGTGTTCTGGCAGTAGCCTGAGTACTAGTCCTACATCTTCTTCCAGCTAGCATGTCTGAGGCAACCTCACTAAGCCTGGACTTCCTAATCTGTACAACAGGTACTATAACAATTACCCTGTCTTTTCAAAACTTTCTGTGAAAATTAAATGAGGTGATGGATGTGAAGATCTAAAGAATATAATGACCGCATTATAGAAGTGCAAGGGATTACGTCTAGAACTTCTCTATCTCTGTATCAGAGTGGTCTCATAAAATCTATCAGTTACTCTGTGCTGGAGAGCAAACTACCCCAAAACTCATTGGATTAAAACAACTACCATTTTATCCATCTTGTAATTTTGTGAGTGAACAATTTGGGCAAGACTCAGGTGGGTTTTCCTTCTAGTCGGAACTGGGCTCAGCTGTTCTCTGCTAAACTCACTCTTATCCTTGGGCCCACAGCTGGGATAGCCAAGACCTCTCCCTCTATGACCTCTCCTCTTATACCAGGCTAGCCTTGGCTTGTTCAGTGTTGTTCATTTCCAGCCCAAGGTCAAAAGTTACAAAGCTTTTTGATGCATAGACCCAGAATTAGTACAGTGTCATTCCACCACATTTTATAAGTCAGAACAACTCACAAGATGTAAAAAGGGCATGGGGGCAGCATCGTCCTCCAACCTCCTCTAACCTCACAAGAAGGAAGACAGAATTGCTATCAGCAGCCCAAGGCTTATTCCTATGAGGCCAGACATGCCACCATCCTCCAGCCCTTTTACCAACTCTGACACCAACCATTCCTCGTACGGCACTCACTACTTCTCTGCTGTGAATAATTCATTGCAATGGCCACACAGAACTCACAGACAATATTCATGATTATGAGGCTTATTAGGGAAGTAACAGGTTACAATTCAGGTTCAGGAGTGCTCTCAGGATACATTCCTTTAATCAGGACAGTCTCCCCTCTGCTATGCCCTCAGGCACCCCTCTCTGGCCCTTGGCCTCTCAACCTGGTTTCTGTCCTGCTCAGGCAAATGTTACAAAGCTCTTTTAGCTCTGCCAGTAGGTACACCTAAGTGCACCCTGCTCCACCAGCAAGCCTCCTGCCCAAAGCTTTCTCAATCCATGGGCCAGCAAAGCCTGCAGCACTGTCTCACACCTCTTGGTTCCTCAGCCAGTCATCTCTGCCTGTCATCTTTGCTGGTCATCCACCAAGGAGGTCCAGTGTAGGGATCTCAGGTCCACGGATGTGCTCCACTTCACCTCCAGCTCTTCTCTCTTGATGGCAATGAAATTCCCTCTTCTGCCTCTTAGCAGGGTTCATTTTAAGCCCAGCATAACAAAACTAACCAATCCCCACATTAGAGTTCCATACACCTTATTTGCATGGTTCCACTCAGGAATCTGGTGGGAGTCACAAAGACTGTCTAGAAAAGCCATACCAAGTAATTTACTGTGCCACATAAGGCCAGTCCAGATTCAAAGGGTAAGTGAATAGACTACACATCTTGATGGGAGTAGATTATGCCACTGTTTACCATTTGCCACACCAGGCTTATCACCATCTATTCTTCCTGAGAAGAAAAGAATTGTTGAATTTGTCTGTAGCCAAGTGTTTTCTGAGCACCTACTATGGACGTTGTATTGTGATAGATTGCATTTGGGAAACAGAAAAAGTTTAAGACATTCCTCATGCTCAAGCTGCTAATCCTCAGCTGAAGAGGCAAAGCCAACAAACATAAATTAAAAAAAAAATTATTCAAAAATGCGGTAAGGGCTATTAAAAAAAAAAAAAAAATCACTGCCATTGAGTCGGTTCTGACTCATAGCGACCCTTCCTTGGGTTTCCAGGGTCGTATCACTATGGAAGTAGATTGCCCAACCTTCCTGCCAGCCTTCTGGTTAGCAGTCAAATGC
The DNA here is from genome assembly GCF_000298275.1 of Orycteropus afer afer. NCBI lineage: Eukaryota > Metazoa > Chordata > Mammalia > Tubulidentata > Orycteropodidae > Orycteropus > Orycteropus afer. The sequence goes on from NW_006921600.1 coordinate 9,670,308, forward strand.
CATAGGCCCAAGAAAGAGAGACCAGTGGAGTAATAATGGAAGACTTCACGAAACAGGTAGGGTGGGCAAGGTGGAGGGGAGGAGATAGATCAGGATAAAGTAGGTTGGTGAGAATGGGCTTGATATATTGGCAGCAGTAAGACAATCAGACAGAGAGGAGATTAATGTCCATGCTAGAAGAGGCCCTTGGAGGCATTTGGACTTATGGAGAGGTCAAGGGGAAGGCAAAGAGAGGGTTGGAATAGGGTAAGCCCCTACCCATGAGTAGTCATTATTCAACATTAAGTAAATATGTTTCAAGAACTTAGCAACCCAGCCCTTCCCCAATCACTCTTTTTGATTTAATCACCTTCTCAGAGAGGCCTTCCCATCCTCTTTATACAGACACATGCACACACATGCACAGGTATATGTCACTCATATATGTACAGGCAGCCTCACCCCTCATTAACTCCTTATCCTGCTTAATGTCTTCAAGAACTTGTCACTGCCTTATATTGTACTTTTTTTTTTTTTTTTTGCTTCTTGTCTATCACCTTCCTTCTCTCCACAGGATTCTAAGCTGCATGAGGGCAGCTATATTATTCCCAGCCCTTTGAATATACCTGGCACATAGCAGACCCTCAATAAGTATCTGTCAAATTAATGAATGTGCACCATATGTCAGGAACCAATCAACGGGGCTCCTACTTCACCAAGGACAGGATAAAAATCAATAATCACAGTGATCATGAGATACTAGAAGAGATTCCATTGTGTTTAATGATCATTCCCTGAGCTCATAAACAGGAGGATAAATCAGCCTCACAAACTCAAATCCTTCCCACTCACTTCCCCTTCCAGCATGTGCTCAAGAATCTGACAAGGGGGCTGAATACATCCAACGCTGTCTAGAGACCTAGAATTGTGTACACAAATCTATTAACATAACCATAAACAGTTGTAGAGCATGTCTTTTACAGAGGAGAAAACTAAGGCAAAAAAAAAAGACTATTCCAAGGCCACATAGCTCATTAATGATGAAGTTAATACTCAAACCCAGGCCACCTGGTTTCAGATCAGAGCTTAGCCTACCACCACAATTGCTGCAAAATACATGGGGTGGCTGAGGGCTAACTTTGAGCACTGCCTAGTAATTTAGCCATTAAGAATGAGGGCAACACTTGAATAACAAGGTTTATACTCTTTTTTGAAAGCCTCTGGTATGGTTGGAGAGACAAGAAGGATAAATGATATTAATGGAAAATATAGGCATGTGTCTACAGGCATGCAATGCAAACCAACTCAATACTAAAGGACCATTCATTCAATATCAGTTGATATCCCTGGGACACAAAGATAAATAAACCATAATACCTGCCCTCAAAAACTCCTAATGTAGAGAGAGACAACACAAATGACAAGGATACCATTTACACTATAGTTTTTGCAAATAAGACTGAAACATAACTCCAGGGACTGCAGTAGGAATGATGCCTTCCAGAGTTGTCCAACCCTGGAGAATACAAAAGTATATAAGAACCTTAGCAAGCAAGTTGATAACAAGGAATAGAGATCTGGATTTGAAGCCAAAAAAAAAAAAAAAAATCTGAATTTAAGGCCCAGCTTTCACTCACTAGTCCTATGCCCTTGGACGAGTAATTCAATTCCCTGCACCTCAGTTTCCTTATATGTAAAAGGAGAGTAAGAATAATATCTGTCCTAACCATTGAAAAGGTTTTTGAGAGGGTCAAATGAGGTAAAGCACATGAAAGCATATGTAAATACGTAAAGAACCGAACAAATTTTAGGTGTTGTTATTCCTTCCATACCAAGTACACCTACTCCTCACTTATTGACTATCTTGTTATCTGATATTCTGCATTTACAACAAGAGTAAAAAATCTACTATCTGTCTATTTTGTGCATTAATAATGTACATCTGGCAATAATGAGCACCAAAGTGTAAGGCAAGAGTAACACTGGCTGTGATGGTCAAGGTTACATGTCAACTTGGCTGGTCCATAATTCTCAGTGGTTTGGCAGTTACATAATGATGAGATTTGGCAGTTAAATAATGATGAAATTTGGCGGTTATATATATATAATGATGTACTCATCCTCCATTTTGTGATCTGATGTGCTTATCCTCCATTTTCACAAAGAGACAATTTTGCCCAATGACCTGGTCTTCGGAATCTAGTCATGTCAATAAGTGAGGAGTGAGTATACTGACTGTAACCTGAAGATCTCTACTGTCCATAATTGGACACAGGCCATCATTAAGAAAAGGTCTTTCGTCAACAAAAATGTACCGAGTGGCCACTCTACATTCAATAGTCCCCCAGGCGAAATTTAAGAGAAAAAAAAATATCATCAAGTTAATATAGTTGCTTCATAGGACGGAGTAGAATTGTCCCATAGGGTTTCCAAGGCTATAAATCTTTATAGAAGCAGACAGAGAGGCTAGTGAGTTTGAACTGCCAACCTTTTCGTTATCAACCAGTGCCTTAACCATTGTGTCACCAGATCTCCTCTGTGTGTCAAAGAAGTATTTGACACCTGGCACAGTGTTGGAACCTTAGCACACACTTGTTGACACAGAAACTTGATTCTAGGCCTCATTCGGCAACCACCTAGCTCTATGTGTATTTCTTTGAACCTCACAACACCACCTGCACAACTAGAAATTTGTACTAAATCAGTGGTTTTCAAGCTCAAGTTTGAAGGAGTTCTGAAATATTTTGGTGAATTTTAATATAAAAAAACTCATCGTAAGTTACTTGTAAACTGGTGAAAAACAACACCCACTCAAATGTATCATTTATCACATTTGATAGCTTTGGTGCCTTAACTTTTCTTGTTGATTTTAAAATAAGAAAATGTTCTAACTTTGAATTTATTAAATTTATTTTAATAGCATATTCCTTTCTGTTGTATATATTGGGGATCTCACGAAGGATTTCTTTTGAAAAATGGGATGCACTAACAAAAGTTTGAAAATCACTGAACTGGATGATCTCTATGGTCTTTCAAATGCTGAAAGATCTGATTCTGTGGATGAATATAGAACAGTATCCCTGCCTTCAAGGAGATTATAATCTTTCTGACAACATAAAAAGCAAAATATGATGACATACAGCATAAGATAATTGTGCTATTTGTCCCCTGATATATTTTCTGCCCTTTTCCCAAAATGTTATCTGGATACATAGTTGCCCAGAATAAAGCCTATATTTCCCAGTGCCCTTTGCAGCTTGGTATGGCCATGTGACTAAGTTCTGGCCAATGGGATTGTAGATGGGGGTGGAAGTTTTGTGTGTGTGTGTGTGTGTGTGTACATACACATACTCACACACTTCCCAGAAAATGTGCTTACAAAGGAGACTTCTGTCTTTCTTCTGCTTTTTTCTCCTTCCTGCTAGCTGAAATACAGACCTTATGGTTGAAGCTATAGCAGCCACTTTGTGGACCATGATTTGGAAGTTACATGTTGAGAATGACAGAGCCATAAAACAGAAGCAACTTGGCCCTTGACTATAGTAGACCACCTACCTGCACCCTTACATGGGTAAAATAAATACCCATCTGGTTTACACCGCTGTTATTCAGGGATTTCTGCCACTCACAGGCAAAACTAATCGTAACTAATACAGCAACCTATTATTATGTACTTAACTTCCCCTAAGGAGCAATAAGCTTTCTGCCATCCTGTCCTCTTGAGTCCATGAAATGTGATCCTTATTTGTGCTTTTTATAGAGGCCATCATTAGTTCACAGAGTAAAAAGTGACTGTCAGAGCTGATTCTTTTCCTTCATGCAAATCTCTGAGCTTCAGTGCCCCCATGTGCAAAACAGGGATAATAATTCTTGTCTACAAGGGTTGTTGTGAGGGGAGGTGAGGGAGGGTCATTTGATGTGAACATCAACATCACAAAGGGATTCATGTAGCCTCTTATCTCCAAGTGAAGTATTATCCCATCACAGCCATTCCCCAAAGGATCATCGGTAGAAAATATCCATCAAGCACCTTTAGATGTATATCCTGTTACCAAGCATATACAGAGTAGTAAAACCAAGAAAACCAAACTCACTGCTGTGGAGTCGAACCCAACTCATAGAGACCCCTCCTTGGGTTTCCAAGGTGGTCTACTATGGAAGTAGATTGCCCAACCTTCCTTCCAAGGAGAGGCTGGTGGGTTTGAACTGCCATTCTTCTGATGAGCAGTCAAATGCCTTAGGCACTATGCTACAAGAGCTCCTACAGAGAATAGTGCACTATGAATTTTTTTCCTTAGTGTATATCTTCTAGTAGGAACAGTGGTAGTTCAGTGGTATAATTCTCACCTTCTTTGGAAGACCCAGGTTCAATTCCCATCCAACGCACTTCATGCACAACCATCATCCATCAGTAGAGCCTTGTGTGTTGTTAGGATGCCAAACAGGTTTCAGCAGAGCTTCCAGACTAGGAAGGACTAGGAAGAAAGACCTGGTGATCCACTTCCAAAAATCGGACACTGAAAACTCTGTGGATCACAACAGCCTGATGTACAACTGATCATCGGGATGGCACAGGAGCAGGTAGCCTTTCATTCCGTTGTGCATGGGTTCACCATGAGTCTGAGCCAACTCAGCAGCACCTAACAACAACAACAATATATCTTATGACTAAGAACAAATTTATTGTAAACCTAAAGAACTTAAGCGTGAGGGCCCCTTCCGAAAAAAGACCTCTTGCAAGGCCCTGGAAGAAGCCCTTGCAATACATTCACAAGATCATATATTTTTGCAAAATTTGCAAAAGTAAGATATTTTAGTCAAAGTAAGTTAAATCTTATTTTCTTTTCACTCCATCTTCCACTCTGGTGATACAGGAATGGTTGCAGGCATGTTGTGATTCAGCTAAGGGAAAGCCGAGTTAGCATAAAATTAAGCTTGGGTTTTATATTTATGCAATTTGCAGTCCCATAGGTAGTGGTCTTAGTGTCAGAGTGGGTGCCAGTCATAATGCTAAAGTCATTAATTCAAAGGGTATTTAAGAATATTTATGAGAAAAGTTTACTATTGCTGGTATTATTTTTATATTCATATATTAATAGTATTGATTACAATTATTATTAGGAGCTCTGGTAGCATAGTGCCTAAGGCACTTGACTGCTAACCAGAAGGCTGGCAGTTCAAACCCACCAGCCACTCCTCGAAGGAAGGTTGGGCAATCTACTTCCATAGTGATATCACCTTGGAAACCCAAGGAGGGGTCACTATGGGTCGGGTCCAGCTTGACAGCACATAACAACAACAACAACATAATAATTATTGTTGCCGTTAGCTGCTGTTGAGTTGGCCCCCAACTCATGGTGACCCCACACACAACAGGATAGGACTGATGTGATTCATAGGGTTTTCACTGACTGATTTTTGGAAGGAAATCACCAGGTGCTTCTTTCTGGTCTTAGTCTAGATATTCTGCTTGAATCTATTCAGCATTGTAGGAACACAAACATCCACTGACAGGAGGGTGACGGCTGCTCATGAGGTGCACTGGCCAGGAATCAGGCCTGGGTCTTCTGCATGGGAGGCAAGAATTCTACCATGAAACCACAACTTCCCCATAATAATTATTAATAGTATAATATTAATAATAGTAATTAATATTTATTATTATTATCATCCTGAGGTTGGAAGCTTTTCTAACTAGCTTCTCAACTGGGGGAGCTCTGGTGGTGTATGTAATGCCTAAGGCATTTGACTGCTAACCAGAAGGCTGGAGGTTCAAACCCACCAGCCACTTCTCAGAAAGAAGATTGGGCAATCTACTGCCATAGTGATACTGCCTCAGAAACCCAAGGAGGGGTCACTATGAATTAGATCCAACTCGACAGCAGTGAGTTTGGTTTTTTGGTTTTCTCAATTAGAGCCTAAAAACCAAACCCATTGCTAATGAATAGATTAAGACTCATAGTAACCGTATATTATAGAGTAGAATTGCCCCATAAGGTATTCAAGCCTGTAATCTTTACACAAGCACACTGCCATATTTTCCTCCCATGGAGCAGTTGGTGGCTTCCAATCATTTTGCAGCTAAGTGCTTAACCGCTGTGTCACCAGGGCATTTTTTGGAGTTCAGGAGGTATCTCTTCCTGCTCTTGAAGATCTCTAGTGACTACATCCCAGTTACCATTAAAAAGCCAGTCCTTCTTGACACAGGGAAGAGGTAACTATAAGGAGGAAGTGGGAAGAGAGCTGTTACATTGTGGGGAATTGCAGTCAATGTCAGGAAACAAAATGTGTATGAACTGCTGTATAGAAAATGAATTTGCTCTGTAAACTTTCACCTAAATCACAATAAAATTTGGAAAAAAAAAAAAGCGAGTCCTTGTTGTCAAAATGTCTCTGATCTGCAACTTGGAATATCATGTTGTTGTTGTTGTTGTTGTTGTTATGTGCTGTCCAGTCGGACCTGACTCATAGCGACCCCTCCTTGGGTTTCTGAGGCAGTATCACTACAGAAGTAGATTGCCCCATCCTTCCTTCCGAGGAGTGGTTGGTGGGTTTGAACCGCTAGCCTTCTGGTTAGCAGTCAAATGCTCAGGGACATTCCCACGACTACAACATACATGAATCTGCAGAAAATCAAGCCACCAAAACTTCAACTTGAGCACTTGACAAGGCAATTCAACACTGCTGGAGAAGTTATTGGGGTTGATTATCTTGCAGATCAGTTTATGTGTCCCTTGTAGATAGTGAGCAGTGGACATAGATGTTTTCATCAACAGCAAGAAACAATCACCATATGGATGAGTAAGTCTCATATCTTTAACACAGGCTATTCATTGGCATTTTCCCTTCTTTCCTGCCATACAACCCACCAAATTCAGTTTTTTGCTTTTAAAATATATCAATCTGGGTCTAAAGAAACAAACTGTACTCATAAATATGACAAGAAATGTGCAGGATTGGTTGACAGGCTCTTTATTGTTGTAGAGACTTGAGGGTTTATACTTTTTCTCAAGGAAAATGGTGGGATAGTTAAATACATAATTACAAGTATAAAAATCACCTATGATTGTGGCATGGAAAAGAAGAAATAAATTTGAGATCTAATTTGGGAGATGGAATCAATAAGATGTTTCTACTGATTGAATGTGGGGGAGAAAAGTCAAGAACAGGAAGAGACACAGTTAGAACTCCCATGTTCTGACTTGGAGCCACTGATCTTTCAGCTGTGACACTTGGTCCTTGTTGCTGTTGTTGTTACGTGCTATCGAGTCGGACCTGACTCATAGCGACCCCTCCTTGGATTGCTGGGGCAGTATCACTACGGAAGTAGATTGCCCAACCTTCCTTCCAAGGAGTGGCTGATGGGTTTGAACCGCCAGCCTTCTGGTTAGCAGTCAAGTGCCTTAGGCACTGTGCTACCAGAGCTCCTACTTGGTCCTTGTTGTTGTTGTTGTTGTTGTTATTTGCCGTCGAGTCGGCCCCGACTCATAGCGACCCCTCCTTGGGTTTCCGAGGCAGTATCACTACGGAAGTAGGATTGCCCAACCTTCCTTCCGAGGAGTGGCTGGTGGGTTTGAACCGCCAGCCTTCTGGTTAGCAGTCAAATGCTTAGGCACTATGCTACCAGAGCTCCTAAAGACTCATAGTGACCACTCCTTGGGTTTCCGAGGTGGTAGCTCCACAGAAGTAGATTGCACAATCTTTCTTCTGAGGAGTGGCTGGTGACTTGGTCCTTAGGGGCCTTGAATTTCTTTTCAACAAAACAGAATAATGATGCCTTCTCTACCTAATCAATAGAGTCTCTGGATTTAACATACTGCTAACAGAAATGATTGGAGGGTTGAGTCTACCCAGAGGCACCTTGGAAGGAAGGCCTCGAGATGGACTTGTAAATAATCAGCCATTGAAAATCCCATGGAGCGCAGCCCAACTCTGACACACATGCCATGAATTGGAGTAAACCTGATGGTGGCAACTGTTTGGGGTGTTTTTGTTGTTGTTGTTGTTGTTTTCTTTTTAACTTAATCTATGGAGTGGTGGGAAAATCCAATGATTTGATTTTATCTTATTGCCACTTGTTATGCTTGTCTCCATCCAATGACAAATATGAAAGTGTGGTGTAGAACAAGTTGTCTCACCAAAGCTGAGGTCTGCCTTTTGGGCAGGAAAGTAGTCTGTGGTCAGGGCAGAGGGAAGATAACCCATCAACAATGGGGAGAAACCCACAGCCCAGCTGTGCTGCTGCCATAGCCACTAACACACAAGCTGACTAAATGGTGTCTAAGAAAACCATTTACTTACCTGCAGGATCTGGCCCACACAGACTGAACTAATGAGACTCTTCCTATAGGCCTTTCTCAGGCCAAATTCCTAGGCACTTCTGGCCATCCCAGTGCCAGGGACCTATTAGAGTTCCCCATTGGAGCAGCATATGTCTTCTGTGGCATTTTGTTTATTTTGCATGTACAGACAGGCATGGTTTCTACTGCCTTTTGGGTTGTGGCTTCTTGATGGGTTTTTCAAAATGAAAACAAGCGGGTAAAAGGTGTTTAAAAAGGACTGTGAATTGTCACACCTAAAAATAGATCTCCAGAGACAGTCCTGTGCTTAAAAAATTTATTAACATTATGTGTTGGGTACTGTGTTGTGCTCTTAGAGAAGTGGTATAATATATAAAAGAATCGTGAGTTTTAATTTAATTTACTACATTTCAGTTGGTTGGCTCTATAATTGTAACAACATCTAAGACATGCATTTGAAACCCTGGGATGGTCCAATTTACAACCTGGGGCACACGTTTGGAAATTTTTTTTTTTCCAATATAGGACTTTTCCATTGTCCTTTTTTTTTTTTTTTTTTAGATCTTGTGATGCCCAAATAGCTACCAAAATAACCAGCAACATCTGGGAGACCAAACAGACACAGGAAAAATACAGCAGAAGGGGAAGATCCATGAAAACAGGAAACATGGAGAGGAGAGTAAAAAGATGTCCAAACAAAAGCAGCCTGGGCAGGCCACAAGAGAGGCGGCAAGAGAGAGGCCATGAGTTCATCCGCCTGCACAAGTTCCTCAGGAGTCTTCAGAGAATTGCAGGGAGACATAGTCCCATGCCCACACAAAAGGACAGTAGCCCTTCACTGCTGATTTACACAAACATCATGGCTGTCATCAAAACCAAATAATACCAACAGTTAGAAGCTTGTCTGGTCATACCAGCTACCAGGACATTAGACACAGAATGCCACACAGCACCACAGGGACTGGGGACAGAGGCCTTGTTCCCATTTTGCCCAGCCTCATTTTGGAGGGCTTTGCATGTCTTCATGACCAGGGCTGAGAGCTCAATTGAGGCAGAATTGGGTCTCTTTCATCCCTGAATCCCTGCATTTCTCTGGGCTGAGCTGTAAAAAATAGTTCCTCAGTTAATGACTCAAACCAAAAAACCCAAACTCACTGCCATCCAGTTGATTCTGACTCATAATGATGCCTCACTGGGTTTCCAAACCTTTACAGAAGTAGATTGCCCCATCTTCCTTCCTCAGAGAAGCTGGTGGATTTGAACCGTCAACCTTCTTATTAGCAGTCAAATGCCTATTAATAGACGGAAGTGTACTAAAAATGGCTTTGACCTCACCACCAAATACTCTCACTGCATTTCTCTCATTCCCTGGTCTAGGTTTTCAGTTCCAACTAGAGGAAAGGACCCACCCATCCACAGCTGAGAGGGGCAGCACCAAGGGCAGTCAATGTTGCTGATTAACTCATAGACAAGAACTCTTAAGTGTTGGATGGGGATCTAGAGTTCATCAAGTCCAACGTTCTTTCTTAAATCAAATCCTCCATACATCATTAAATTGACATACAAACAGAGATATTTTAGTGCATAAGTCTCCCATGCCAGGACATTAAAACCAGAAAACCAAATCCATTGCCATCAAATTGATACCAACTCATGACAACCCCACATGTTACAGAGAACTGATCCATAGCACTTTCTTGACTGTGATCATTAACGAAGCAGATCACCAGGCCTTTCTTCTACAGTGTCACAGGGTGGGTTCAAACCACCAACCTTTGGGCCAGTAGTGGAGCATAAACCCTTTGTGCCACTCAAGGACTTTGCCAGGACATTAGCACTACAGAAAAGAAAATTCGTTCACTTCCCACCATGGACAATGCAATGGCTTCTTGTTGTTGTGTGCCATCAAGTCGATTCTGACTCATAGCCACAGAATAGAACTCATAGCCTTAAAGGACAGAATAGAACTGTCCCATAGGGTTTTATAGGCCATAATCTTTATGGAAGTAGATCACCAGGTCTTTTCTTCTGTGGAGCCTCTGATGGGAACTGCCAACCTTTTGATTAGTAGCCAAGAGATTAACCATTGTGCCACCGGGGCTCCTCAGTATAATGGCTAAATGCTTATTTCTCTACTTTTTTTCAAATGGCAAATAAAAACTAACCATCATCTATTCTCTCTTCCCCCTCCCATGTGGCCAGATAAAATGCTACCTTCCAATTCCTCTTTTTCCAATGCCTCTCTTTCCCTGAAAGAGTTGTGAACTGCTCAGTAGGGATTTGATCTCCTCTCGCTTTAGCAATTCCTCTTCCAAGGGTAGCCATTGATACCACGACATTCTCCTCCTGGGAAGAAATGAAAACATTCCAATCTAAGAGCTGTACATTCACACCATGGAGTTCACCCTGTTCACCTTCTCAAGGAAAGGAGGGGTGGGGGAAAGGGAAGTGGACAGTGCCCTGTGGTGAGTGGACATTGTTCCCATGAGTTCATGGAAATTTCCTTCTGATCCTTCCAAACTGGTCACCACCCTGAATGAGTGAAATTAGAAGGGGATCAGGAGTGGTTCTATATTTTTCCAGTGGCCACCTTCCCTTTTCCTGAGCCCAGGAAGGCTAGGGCCATCCTTCATCATCAGTTCCAGGATCAACAAACCTTTGACAACCCCACTTGTACCCAGCTCTGTAGTAGGCACCATCCAGAGAGAGCTTCTCTTCAGGAACTCCCAGTGGGAGCCACAAACATCCAGCCACCTATAACACTGTGCTGTGATTTCACCCATCTCTCTCCTTATTGGACTCCCCCAGGGCAGGGCCGGTGACAGTCATCTGATTCCCCAGCTTTTGGCAATAAATGCATATTTGTGCTAAAGAAACATGAACCTGAGACATGATAGAGAGGCCAGTGACTATGCCATTTCCAGGGAGTAAGTAAGCGAACTAACTTGGGGGTGAAAGGAGATGAAGCACTTAGAGATTGAAATCCCAAATCCAAAACAGAGACGGGGGAGGGGACTTGGGTTTCTCCAGTATCCCATGGGAATTTTTTTCTTCAGTCAGCTTAATGTTAAAGTAATGCTAAGGAGCCGGGTGGACACAATATCCAGTGTGAGCAGGTTTCCATTTCTCCCGGTGCCCCCACGGGAGGCCCTCGGCTAGGCTGGTAGAGAGGTCTCTGGCGGGAGCTTTTCTTCACAAAACGACCTTCCTCTTGAACCCTTCTCACTTCAGGTTTCTTTGAGAGGGTGCCAAGGCTCCATTCCCTGGCACTGAGACGAGTTCCTTCCCTCAGACACGGGATGTGAAAGGCAAGGCAGGAGGAGCTTTTGTCGCCTGTGTGACTGGGAGGGGCCCGTGGGTCCAACGGTGAGACCTCAACAGAGGAAAGACCTCAGACAGCTGTCTGCCAAGGCACAGAAGCATTTCTTTCTTACTTTATGAGAAAGAAAACAAACAAACAAACAAAAAGATCTAAGGAGAAGGGAAAGAAAGGTAACCATGGAGCTTTTTCCAAGGAGCCCAAGACAGCTATCTCCGCCAGCCGGGCAGTGGGAAAGTTCAGCTTTGTTCTGATGAAGGGATGGGAGGCTTATTTGGACCAGAAAAAAGCCCATCAGCTGAATAATCAGATGCCTCTGGACTGGCTACAGAGGCTCTATCTGGTGGTGTCCATTCTGCCTGCTGGCTTCCTGCAGAGATGAGAGCCTCTCCCAAGACGACTGCCATTCTCCAAAAGTCGAGCTCTTGGCATGAGCTGGGGCCCTTGCGATAAGGGATTAGATGGTCTGGGGCCTACTCTAGCCTTCTCCCTGCCAGCTCCACATAGAATTAAAATGCCTGGAGCCGAGCTTCTCACCCAGGAACTGCCCCCACCCCATCCCCCACTTCCAATACATCTGTGACTCCATGAGCCCCCTGAAATTGGAAATGAGATCAAGGCCATTGGGAGATGCCTCACTGAGCTTCCTGGGAGAAAGGAGTTATTCCAACTGTCAGACTGAGAAAGAAAATTCACTCCCAAGATGAACTGAATTTCCTTATATTTAGTGATGGCAAGTTCTAGAAAAAGAAGAATTTGTTTTGTTTTATCTTGTTTTTAATGGTCCAAGTGATACTCTAACCAGCAGAAAAGGACTTCTCCTCTTCCCCTACTGTGCCCCGGGTACGGATCCCTGAACTGGGGAACAGGAACTCCTAGCAGCTAGAACCTTGGTCTATGTAATATGAACTTTAAAAGGCCATGATCTGAAAAGGAAAAAAAAAAAAAAAAAGGCCATAATCAAAGCAGAGGAGGAAATATCTTTCCATGTGACTCTCAGCTTATTCAGTTCCTGGAAAAAACACAGTGCAGCCTACGTCCCCTTATTTAATACAGAGCCATTAGCATTTCACTCAGCACTGTGGGTTCATCTGCAGTATCTCCTATGTCTGCAATAAGGCAGTGGATGACAGGAGAGTGCATCAGGCCGCTAAGCAGCTCCGAGGCAGTTATTAGTGTCTGTCTAACCCTCCCTGTCCAGGATGACTCTTCCCCTCTCATCTCCTCTTCTTTTCTCTCTCCCTTCCCCATTCTCCCTTTTCTTGAACTGCCTGGAGACTTCCCAGAGCTTCCCACCCATCCACCAGAGGACAGCACAGAACTATAAGGACTCCTGTCTCTTATCAAGTTGCCACAACACAAATATTGTAATTAAGAAAAGAAATAATCTTCCCATTCTAAGAAGTCACTCCCTGGTTTACCTATCAAATGAAGACCAGTCTTAAAAAGGCAGATTAAGTGAAATGTCCTTGTAACTCAAAGTAGTCTACTTTTTACATGGCAGCAAATTCTGTTACAGTGTCACAGCACGGTAAAATAATTTGAGCAGCCTCTTAGAGTTACAGGAATGTGATTTGACCTTTAGACAGCACATTCATTTTCAGAAATAATTTATTTAAACAACAAATAGTCACTGCATGCCTACTGGAGGCCAGAAACTGGTGTAGACACCAGAGATATGGGGATGAAGCAGACAGACCATATCCCTGCCCTCAGGAAGCCTTCCTTCTAATAGGGATGGTGGCTTATATACACACAAACACATTAAAAAAAAAAAAAAATGTTGAGCTGATTCCAATTCACGTAACCTCATGTGTGTCAGGGTAGAACTGTGCTCCACAGGGCTTTCAATGGCTGGTTTTTGGAAGTAGATCTCTAAACCTTTCTTCTGAGTAACCTTGGGTGGATTTGAACCTCCCTCTTTTTGTTTTAGTTCTTTTCTTTTTTTTTAACTTCTAATCTTTTGGTTAAGGAACTCTGGTAGTATAGTGGGTAAGACATTTGGCTGTTAACCAGAAGGTCAGCAGTTCAAACCTACCAGCCACTGTGTAGGAGGAAGATGAGGCAATCTACTTCCACAAAGATTTACAGCCTTGGAGACCCAGTAGGGGTTACTGTGAGTCGGAATGAACTCAACGGCAGTGGGTTTTTTTTAACTTTTTAGGCAGCAGCCAGTGTGTCAACTATTTGAACCACCCAGGGAATCCATGTAGATATATACACCTATACATACATATGCATAAACCAAACTCACTGCCCTCGAGTCCAATCCAACTCATAATGACACCTCCTTGGGTTTCCAAGGCAGTATCACTACAGAAGTATGCATACAAATGACTAAACAAGTTTAACTCAGATAATGGTTAAGAGCTCTAAAGAAAATAAAACTATGGTAAGAAGATGGAGCTGGAGGTGCAAGGGTGGTCACTAATTGACATTTGGAGGGCAGAGCTACTCTCTTTGTGAAAGTGGAGTTGACATGGAGAGCTGAATAATGAGATAACCAAGGCTCAGTAAGATCTGAGGGAAGGATTATTAGGCAGAAAGTGCAAAGAAGAAATGTCAGAACAGACCAGCGTAAATCAACTCAGCCAATTACTTTTTCAGTAGTACTAGAAAAGTCGCCTCTCTTTCTGAATACTTACCCTGCCCCAAGTCCAAATGCAAATCAATCATAATTTCTCTCCCAATCTCTTCCCTGCTAGGGCCTCATGTCTTTTACCAGCCTCTTCCCCCATTACCCACTCACTCACCTACCCACACACAGAGGCACACTATTACCAGCAGTGCAGGCAACTTCGCAGAGAAAATGAATTTCCTTCTTCAAGATCTTAGGACCACCTGCAAGTAGGGCACAAGACCAAAAACCTGAGTAGAATGCGTAAGTCCCCATGGAAGAACGTGCCAGAAGAAAAAGAAGGAAATATTCTTGAGACTGTTCTACATGGTTTTGTTTCTTCTTCCTTGGTTCTATATAACACAGAATAATAAAGATTGACTCCTAGTTCCTACCAACTTGACACAACACAGATATTTCATTTAGGAAAAGAAACAGTCCTCCCTTTCTAAGAAGTCATTCTCTGGCTTATCTATCAAATGAACTCACTACCATCAGATCCAACTTACAGAGACCCCTCCTTGGGTCTCTGAGGCAGAGGCAGTATCACTACAGAAGTAGATTGCCCAATCTTCTTCCCAAGGAGTTGCTGCTGGGTTCTAATCACCAGCCTTCTGGTTAGCAGTCAAATGCCTTAGGTACTACACTACCAGAGCTTCTATCAAATGAACACTAGTCCTTAAAAGGTAGATTAGGTGAAATGTCTTTGTAACTAAAAGGTATCAGTGGCCTGCTTATTATCTGCCAGCTGATAAATATTGTGCCTTCTTTTTATTTTTTTAATGGATTAAGAGTCTGGGGCCACAAAAGTATCTGGGTGGTTGGAAAATTCTTTCTTTTCCCCCTTTTGGAAGCAACTCCCTCCTCCTCAGTTCAGGCTTGGGTTCACATTCTTGCATTGCAGCCTGTGTAATATCCCCATTTCCTGCATTTCATGCAAAGGAGCATTCAGGAGTTGGACAACAGGGGTTTTATTTAACTTGATCATCTCCTCCAAAAAAAAAAAGAGAGAGAGAGAGAGTGAGAGAAAGAAAAAGAAAAAAGATGAAGAACAAAAGTTGGAAGAGGCCAGACTAAATGGATATGATCTGAATGCGTATTTGTGTTACAACTAATACAACCAGCATCAGAGAGGGACCAAGATCAAATAAATGGTAAAACCTGACAAAGAGAAGAATAGATGGTATGTGGAGCCATCTGTTTTGGAGGACACCCAAATCTATCTGAATCTGTGAGGCCAAACTACCAGCTATTCTAAGACGCCCCATTCCAAGAGTGGCCTAATGCGTATCTACACAATCAGTTTCTCTCACCATCACTTTGGCTGCAACTTTTTTGTGCAATTAAGTAATTTATTCCTTTCTTCAGCCTCCTGATTCTAATGAATCCAAGCCACAAACAAGCCTCAGTTGCTCCTATTCAAGGAGTCTGATTGCATCTGGCAGTAATTGCTGAAAATCCTGAAGAGGAAACAGGGAAGGGAAGCATATTGTTTGGGGGGGTAATAGGTGAAGACCTGCCTCTCTTGACCTATAATACATTAGTGTCAGTGAACATTTGGCAGCCTTCAGATGATTAGCAATGAAGATGAATCAAGCAAAAAAGAGGTAGAAATCTGCCTCATCTGAATCACCAGAACTGCATACATTTGCATGCTGATTAGCTGTTCTTTTGTCTGTGTTCCTAATTATTATGACACATTATGTCTTCATCATGCAAGATTCTGATCTGTCTTGTTCAAAATGCATGTAGAAAAAGTGCTGTTTATTGATTCAACATGTAACTTTTATTTTTATGTTTGCTTTAATTAAATACATATTTGATTGCCTTTGACTGCTGTCCTTTTTTTTTTTTTTTTTTTTGCTCTTATTTATTTCATCTTGTTGACAAACACACAGGTAACCTTCCTTTATCATTCTCCGATCATTTGATGCTCTCAGCCTCTTCCCCCTCTGCCTCCCTCTCTCTCTTTCTCAGGTGCTCACTTTCATTTTCTTGAGGAGGCAAAACAAGAGAGGACAAGAAAATAAAACAGCATCTCTAGTAGCACCACAGGGCGAAGGGTTGGGGGGAGCACTGACAATGCTCAGAGGAGGGAGGGAAAATGGCGCCAACCTTAACAAGAGCAAACAAATGTCCGTGACACTGGAGAAGGACCTTCCAGGGAGACATGGGCAGCAGAGGGGGGTTAAAAACAACCTGATTCTGCCAAAGAAAGAGACCCTCTGTCGTTCCCAGTTGTCGTCACACATTATTGGCTAAGAGGATTTGTGAGCAGGATGTGAACAAGCCTATCCCCCAGGTCAGGCCTCTGTGTCTCCCACAAAGCCCAACTGCTCTGCTGGAGGATCTAGAGAACAAGGGGACACTGTTTCCCCAGAGGGCTCTCCTTAGCCATACTTGCCCCTCATTCCAGAAGCAGAAGTGGTGAGAGAAACTCAGCATCTACCATGCCAAACCCACAGATCCCAAAGTAGTCAGGAAACAAAGGCAAGGGCACAGGGCAGAGAAGTCAGAATGAAGGGTCTCCAGGCCCCACCCTCACCTCTAAAAAGGTGTAAAATGTACCACAGGCACCCCAAGGCCTGCTGGGGTTATCCCTTCAACTACTAGATTCCTTCAGTGGGGGTGGGGGAAGGAAGATGGGCAGAAAGGAAAAGGTATTTGCTTCCTGATGGATAAAGGCATCCAAAGCTCTGATGTCCTTATCACCCTTCACCCAGACTATGCTAAATAGCTATAGTTAAAAAACCCAATCCATTGCCTTCTAGTCGATTCTGACTCATAGCTTTAGTTAGCACCAAGCTATTTGGATGATCCAATCAAGACACTTAGAAAACGACAGGACATCACAGAAGGAAGTGCCGGATACAGGAGTAATTGAGTGCTCTGAGGGTCTGTTGACGCTCAGAAAGAAAGCAGGGACCCAACCAAATGCAAATGGCTCCTCAGTGAAGAGGCATAATGCCCACCGCTCTTCCCTGCTAATGGGCAATGATTGGCTGGAAGTGTAATCAACAGCTCTGCCCCCAACATCTATTCCTACAGCGAGGGATGATGGAAATCCATATTCATGAGAAAGCAGATCGTCAATGTACTGGGTGCAGAAAGGGGGCAGGGCTGGCCTATACGAAGCTGAGGTCCTTAAAGAACGATAATGAGTCTGGAAGCAGAGAAAACAGGCCTGCTAGAGCCTCTACCCCTGCCCCAACCCACCCCTCATGTACCTGCCCCTCGCCTCCCCCACACAACACATCCACTGAATCTGGGACTAAAGAGAACCCTCAATATGATAAATCTATAATTTACTAAGCAGAATTTTCCCAGTGACAATAGCCTTCTGATGTCACTCTAGGTGCCTCATTTTATAGCATCCTGTATGAAAGTGCTCAAACCAATCCCCACCCCTAAATTCAGCAAGCTTAATAGATAGATATGAATACATCTATAATTTATAAGAATATATATGGAGCATGTGGTAACAAAAGGTACTGGTATAAAACAAACATCTTGAATTCCATCTTGGAAACCCTCTATCATGTACTAGGTTGTTTAAGCTAAAAGTGAAGATCACTCGTGATGACAAAAATCCACAGAAAATCCCAAATTCTCACTGTAGAATTAGATCATCATTTGAGCCTACCACTTGCTCACCACAAGATGGCCACAGATGCCCCAACATAAACTGGTCTTCATTTCTCTTCCTTTCTCTGAGACCCAAACCTTCCTCTGGTAAGGAGCCAAGGAGTAGTGGCAGGTTCAAGAATAGCCACAAGTGAGACACATAGACTCTAGTCATCTGGTCACCACCTACCTAAAGTCTGAGCCCAAAGAAATACAGGGAAAGAATCATGTTTAATAAAGTCAGAATTTCAAATTAGAAACAACCCAGTCATTTGTCCATAAGCTGAGGTTTTAGACTCCCATGCCAATCCATAGTGACATCTCAATGACCATCAGTGGAGTTTGGTTTTGTGTGTGTGTGTGTGTGTGTGTATCATTCAGTGAAATGAGAAAAATAAGGACAAAACATTGAGTTTTTTCATTAAGCAAAATTTGTTCAATTTACAAAACTTTCCTTAATTCTAAGATTGTGTTGATTTTGTATCTTGGAAGTTATATTTATTGCCACTTTGAAATTATGCCAATAAGAGAAAGTAAGACTTTCTAGTGTACTTCTTTAGCTAAATTAAAAGTTGGCAATCTTCTGATGGTCCCCAATTAAAAATAATAAAAATCTATGACCTGTTACTTCCTCCAAGAAGCCTTCTTTGCTTAACCTCTCACTGCGTTCCTTACTCCTTGGTACTATTGCATAGATCTTACATTTGATTTCTCACTTGTTTATATTTAGCTCTATAACCATTCTCTGGTTCTTTCCAAATAGATAACAAGCTTCCATGGATAGGAATCATGACTCCTACATCTTCTATTTCTACTGTGATACAGCATAGAGAAGAGCACTCAAGAGATGCTCAGTAAGGTGAATGAATGAAAAATAAATAAATAAAAAGATACAGTTGGTGAAAAATTACCAAAGACGTTTTCAATGGGACCAGGACAAAATAGGATTTCTTTTTTTTTTTTTTTTAATTGTGATTTGGGTGAAGATTTACAGAGCAAATTCACTTTCCATACAGCAGTTTACATATACTTTGTCTCATGA
>NW_006921600.1:9690972-9703565 GCF_000298275.1 Orycteropus afer afer
TCATTTTGTTCTTGTATTTTCTTCCAAAATTCTTCTAAGGTTTTTTCTGTGTTTTCTTTGGTCTGTCTCTCAATCCTTTGAAGATACCTAAAGATAATTCTTCTGAATTCCTTATCAAAGAGTTCCAATGCTGCTTCTTCCTCAGAGATGTGTTCTCTCAGAGATGTGTTCTGGGTCTGTATCCTGCTTCCTTGTTTCTACCACTTTATCCTGCTTATTTGTGTGGACTGTAATGGTCTGTTGTCTCCGAGGCATTGTGGCATTGTTGTATATATATCTCCGTTAACTGTTTGTGAAGAGCAGCCAAGGGTGATTCAGGATCTTCTTGGTGGCTTTTTATTGTTGGCCGGTTGGTGGAGAAGGAGGTAGTGGCTGTCACTCAGTAAGTGAAGTTGCAGGAGGTGTGGGTCTAGTTATGTCTTATGGGGACTATTGTTGTCTCCCACTCAATAAACACAAATTATAATTGAATAACCTTCAAAAAACTAAAAGCACAGGGACAAAAAACACACCATGTAATCACTCAGGAACAGTAACCAAAAATAGAAAAAAGGGAAAAAGAAGAAGAGAAAACAAGAAAACCTGCAACATCTGGGGATAGGGTACTAAGAGAAAAAAAGTAGAGGCGGAGAATAATGAAGGAAAAAAATGGGAAAAATTCAAAAAGAAAAACAAGGAATGGGGTTACCCATGAGAAAAAAAAGGGGGAAAAAACACTTAAATTTTAAAAAAATTTCAACCAGGAACAGGGAAAAGAAAAAATGCTGAAAACTAGGACCTGGGAGG
Organism: Orycteropus afer afer; assembly: GCF_000298275.1. Classification (NCBI taxonomy): domain Eukaryota; kingdom Metazoa; phylum Chordata; class Mammalia; order Tubulidentata; family Orycteropodidae; genus Orycteropus; species Orycteropus afer. Next base: position 9,691,759 of record NW_006921600.1, read on the forward strand.
GGAAGATTAAGAATAATAGTAAAAAGGACAAAAGTATTAATAATAGTTGTTTTAAAACAGACAAATACAAACAAACTAATCACCAGAAAAAATTAAGTGAAAAAGAAAAAAATAAAAATAAAAAAAGAGAGAAAGAAAAATTGGTGGAGGGCAGGGCAGGGCACCTAGGCTCCGTCTGAGCACACAGACTGTGATGGAGTTCCTGTGGGCCGGAAGGTAGGTGGGAGTGGTGGATGGTCACACCTCTGTTCACCAAGCAGGTGTGGGGTATAAGAGTAACAAGAGGAATGTCATACCTTTTCAGTCTTGCAGGTCCGGAGGGTCCTTGGGGTTGCTGGAAAGCAGAACGTGTTCTTAAGCCCCAGGAATCTGTGAGAGCACTGTCTCTTTAAATATCCAAAATAATCAAGCCACTTTTAGGCCTTCAAAATGGTGGTGTCCTCCAGACTGGCAAAAGTCCACAGCTCAGCCCACCTTTCTCTTCACCTTCTCCGTTTATTCCCCAGCCACGAGAGCAGTCCTCTGTGCAGTCCCTGGCTAGCAGGGCTGATATTTAGATTAATTCTTAGGTCCTACCAGCACTCAGGAATCTCCAAGCTGTCTGTGCTATCAGGATCGCTCAGGATCGCTGCCAGACCGCAGCTCTGTATGTCTCCTTTTTTGGTATTTTCATGCAAATTCTTCTGCTAGTTGGGGTTTAGTCCACTTCTATATCCTTCCCTTCAAGGCTCAGGGGTCCAGGATTATCTTCTGTGTCTGTGTTAATTGGTTTCCCTTTTCTCTGTTGAAGAGAGTCTGTGCAGTCTTTCTGCCTAGTCCATCATCTTGCCGGAACTCCAAAACAGGAATTTTTAAAGGGATAATCAGTACCTAGGAACTTCTGAGCTCCCTCACAGCTCTGACTGTCTATGGTTCCTTAGTTTATGGGCAAACTCTTAGAATCAAGAATAGACCCTAAGTGAGTCTAATGAAATAATGAAAAAGGGGATGCCTATACGTCAGGCCAGAGAATTATGTAAGCTTCCATGCTGAATTGTCTCAAGATATGAGATAACTTGATCCATCAACAAATTCTACCACCTTAGTTCAAGCCACCATCATCCTTTACCTACATTAATGCATTATCCTCTGTGGTAGAGAAAATAATGACCCCTCAAAGATGCCCACATGCTAATTCCCAAAACCTGTCAATATGTTACCTTACATAGCAAAAGAAACTTTGCAGGGGTGATTACATTGAAGATTTTGAGATGAGATTATCCTGGATTATCAAATGAGCCCAATATAAGGATCAAGGGTTCTTATAAGAGACAGAAGGAGGCAGGAAAATAAGAGTCAAAGAAGGATATGTGATGACAGAAGCAAAGGTCAGAGAAAGGAAGAGATTTGAAGATGCCATGCTGCTTGCTTTGAATATGGAAGAGGAAGCCACAAGGCAAGGAATGCAGGTAGCCTCTTGAAGTTGGAAAATCAAGGAAATAAATTCTCTCTTAGAGCCTCCAGAAGGAACCAGTACTGCTGGCACCTTTATCTTAGGGCTTTTATCTTCCAGAACTGTAAAATAATAAATTTCACTTGTTTTAAGTCACTAAGTTTGTGGCAATTTGTTACAGAAGCAATAGAAAACAAATACATCCTCCTAACTGATCTTCCTGCTGCTTCTCTTGTCCTTCTATGGTCTATTTCTAAACACAAAGCACACCTGTTGAGTTGGATCCGACTCATAGCAACCACTCCTTGGGTTTCTAAGGCGGTATCCCTACAGAAGTAGATTGCTCAACCTTCCTTCCAGGGAGTGGCTGGGGGGTTTGAATCACCAGCCTTCTGGTTAGCAGTCAAATGCCTTAGACACTACACCACCAGAGCACCCTCTAAACACAAAGGCCAGACTTATTCTTTTAAAATCTACGTCATATCATGTGGTCAAAATTATCCTATGACACTTCCATCTCAGGGTATAATATAAAGTTCTCAAAATAATCCATAAGGTCCTACCTGATCTTGCCCTCATAATTTATGACTTCAACTCCTATTTTCTCCCCCCACCATTTTAATCACAGGAGCTGCAAAAAAATGGCATGGCAGCAGTGTTTGACTTCTGTCTGACTTCAAAAGGGGAGAGGAGAATCAGCAGCACAAGGCTGATTCCTGTTAGGTGGAGGTCAAACATGTCTCCATTCTCTAAACTTTTTACCACTTTTGATACCAGCCATCCCTCTCACAGCACTCTCTATTTCTCTGCTGGGTTCATTGCAATGGGTGCACAGAACTCACAGACAATACTCACAATTATGAGGCGTATGATTCGGGATCAGGAACAACTCAGGATACAGTTCTTCAGTCAGGACAACTTCTCAGCCTGCTTCTCACTTGGCCCCTCAGCCCCTCCATCTCTCGGGCCCCTTTCCTGCTCAGACAAGGGTTCAATGCTCTTTAGTTCTACCAGTAAGTCCCCAGGGGCACCCCACTCTGCCAGCAAGACTCCTGCCTGAAGGTGCTCAGCTCTCTCACTCCATGGGTTGACAAGCCCAGCTCTTCCAAGTGTGCAGAGGCACCCCACTCCCACAGGAAGCCTCCTGTCTGAAAACATTCAGCTCACTCACTCCATTGGGTTAGCATAACCATTGTAACTGCCTTCCTCCATGGGCTAGGAAATCCACCACATTGTCTACTGATGATCTTCTGATTCTGCTGTCAACATTTCTCTGCCAACTGCTTCTCACCATCTGCACCATCTCTGGTGTTACAGCTCACTCTCTGTCTGTCTCCCAGGTCCAGGAGGTTCTCAGTACAGGAATACCATGTCCAAAAGACACACTCCACTCTCATCTCTTCTTCTTGATGATAGTAAGGTCACCTCTTTCTACTTCTGGGATAGCTCATTTTAAGCCTAGCAGGATGGCAAAACTGACCAGACCAATCCCCTTGATAGGGTACCATACCCCTTATTTACATGGCTTCACCCCCACAAGGGTACCATGCACCTTACTTTATCAGCAAGTTTTCTAATCCCTTGGGTGGGACACAAGCACCTTATTTGCATATTTCCATCCAATCATTTGGTGAAAGTTACAAGACCATGGCAAGAAGGCCATATAAAAGTAAACACTGGTGGAGCAGTGGTTAAGTGCTCAGCTTCTAACCAGAAGGTCAGTAGTTCAGACCCACCATTCACTCTATGGGAAAAAGATGTGGCAGTCTTCTTCTGTAAAGAGCTTTGGAAACATCTGTCCTATAGTGTCACTGTGAGTCAAAATTGACTTGACAGCAACAGGATTTGTTGGTTTCATTCTACTCTGCTTTTATTGGCTCCCTCAGTACTCTGGGCATCCACCCCCTTGGGGCCTTTAGATTTGCTGTGCCTAGAAGGCTCTTTCCCCAAAACATCAAGGAACTAGTCTCATCACTTCTGTCATTCCTTTGTTCAAATGTCACCTCACTGAGATCATCCTTGAGTGTGTTACTTAAAACTGAAACCTCAAAAATGAAACCCTCTTTTACTCCACCCTCCCTATATGATTTTTCTCTCTACCACTCAGCCCTGATACATTATATATTTTGATTATCTGCTTTTCTATTGCCTGTCATCAATATAAATCTATTTCATTAGGGCCAGAAAATTTACCTGTTTTGTCTGAAGCACCAAAATAGTACTTGGCACATAGTTGTTGTTGTTAGGTGCCATCGAGTCAGCTCCAACTCACAGTGACACTATGTACAGCAGAATGAAACACTGCCCAGTCCTGTGCCAGCCTCACAATCTTTAATATATCTGAGCCCATGATTGCAGCCACTATGTCAATCCACCTCGTTAAGGGCCTTCCCCTTTTTCATTGACCCTCCACTTTACCAAGCATGGTATCCTTCTCCAGAGAAGAGTCACTTCTGACAACATGACCAAAGTAGGTGAGATGAAATCAGGCCATTCTCACTTCCAAGGAGAATTCCGGCTGCACTTATTCCAGGACAGATGTTAGTTCTTCTGGCAGTCTTCAGTATTCTTTTCCAACAGCACAACTCAAGAGCATCAACTCTTCTTTGGTCTTCCTTATTCACTGTCCAGGTTTCACATCCACATGAGGCGATTGAAAATATCATGGCTTGGGTTAGGCCCACATTAGTCTTCAAAGAGATATCTTTGCTCTTCAGCACTTTAAAGAGGTCTTTTGCAGCAGATTTGCCAAGAGCAATATGTCATCTGATGTCTTGACTGGTGCTTCCATTGGTGTTGATTATGGATACAAGTAATATGAAATCATTGACAACTTCAATCTTTTCTCCATTTATTGTGATTTTGCTTATTGGTCCCATTGTGAGGATTTGTGTTTTCTTTATGTTGAGGTGTAATCCATACAGCAGACTCTAGTGTTTAATCTTCATCAGTAAGTGCTTCAAGTCATCTTCACTTTCAGCAAGCAAGGTTGTGTCTTCTGCATATTGCAGGTTGTTTATAAGTCTTCCTCCAATCCTGATGCCATCTTCTTCTTCATGTAATCCATCTTCTCAGATTATTTGCTCAGCATACAGATTGAATAAGTATGGTGAAAGGATACAACCCTGACACACTCCCTTCCTAATTTTAAACCATGCAGTATCCCTTTGTTCTGTTTCAACGACAGCCTCCTGATCTATCTACAGGTTCCTCATGAGCACAATGAGGTGTTCTGGAATTCCCATTATTCTCAATGTTGTCCATAATTTGTAATGATTCATACAGTCTAGTCCTTTTGCATAGTCAATAAAACACAAGTAACATCTTTCTTGTATTCTTTGCTTTCAGCCAAGATTCATTTGACATCAGTAATGATATCCCTCTTTCCACATCCTCTTCTGAATCCAGCTTGCATTTCTGTAAGTTCTCTGTCAATATACTGGTGGTAACACCACATGTCTGTCAGTTTCTCATACTGCAGGGGCTTGCATGTTGCTGTGAGGCTGGAGGCTATGCCACCAGTGTTTCAAATACCAGCAGGATCACCCATGGTGGACAGGTTTCAGGACAGCTTTCAGACTAAGACAGACTTGGAAGATGGAAGAAGCCATCCACTTCTCAAAGAATTGGCCAGTGAAAACCTTATGAATAGCAGTGAAACACTTTCTGATGTATTACTGGCACATAGTAGGTACTCAAATAAATATTTGCTAAATGAATGACCACTCTTTGTCAGTCTTCCCATATAGGAACAACATTGATATTTCCCACATGAGCATCACATAAGATGATGTTGTTGTTGTTGTTGTTATGTGCCGATGATGTAGCCAATACTAATAACATAATAATACTAATCATAGCTAATGGTTTCTGGGTACTCATTAAGTATCAGACATTTTGATAAATGCTTTTCATATATTAACTCAGTTAATAATCAAATCACAGTGGTTCCTTAGTGGTCTCTTCAAGTAGTCTTGAAGAGAACTCCTCAAGGAGCAACAAGATTCAAAATGTAGAATAAAACTTAAAAAAAAAAAAAAAACCCACTGTCATCAGGTCGATTCCAACTCATAGTGACCCCCATTGGGTTCCCAAGGCAGTAAATCTTTATGGATGGAGATTGCTCAGTCTTGCTTCCACGAAGTGGCTGGTGGTTCAAGCCCACCAACCTACTGGTTAGCAGTCAGATGCCTTAGGCACTGTGCTACCAGAACTCCTAAAATGTAGAATGGGAAATACTTATTAAAGTCCAATATGGTTCAAGGCAAAAAAGGAGAAACTATTTACTGCACAAAACTGATGTTATCCCAAGAGCTTAGATAAAATGGAGTTTTGAGTTTGAGCCCAACACCCTCCAGCATTGAAAAGTGTCTGACCCAAAGTAAGTATGAAGTCAGAATCTGCTAATTAATTATTTTTCAAAAATGTAACATATATATGGGATAAAACTGACAAACAACTCGATACATTAAACAGGAAACTTAGAGGGCAGTGAGTATATATAAATGAGGGAGAAACAATTCAGAAAAGGAAGATGAGAATGATGAACAACTCAAAAAATAGAATCAATGTCACTGACTTATACATGTAGAAATTATCAAATTGGTGTATGATCTTCTGCGTATATTCTCAACAATAACAAAAAAATTAAAAAAAATCTAACATCACCTGGATGTTATGGAAAAGAAGGATACAAGTTCAGAAATGGAAGAATCCTTATAGAATTCTACTTAGCAGTCCAAAAGACATGGTGGCACAGTGGTTAAGTGCTCATCCACCAGCTCCTCTGCAGGAGAAAGATGAGGCAGTCTGCTTCTGTAAATTACAGTCTTGGAAACCCTATGGGGTAGTTCTACTCTGTCATATATGGTTACTATGAGTCAGAATTGACTCAATGGCAATGGGTTTGTTATTTTGATTTGGGGTGGTTTCTTGTTTTTGTTTTTGTAGGTTTTTGTTTTATTTTATTTTGGGTACTCAGCAGCCCACCTTTGTCAAAAGCCTCCAACTCTTAACCATCTTCTCTTGTTAAGGACCATGCAGAGGGCAGGGTATGCTAGGTAGCTAAAAGTACCTGAGTAATAGAATAGATTAAGGGGGCAGGGAACAAGATGTGGGTACTCATAAGGGGTCTATGTCATCTCTGGCTCCCCAAAGATCCATGGATAGTGAAGTGTGACAGCATTGCCAAAGTGAGCAAGTCAATGATCATATGATCATTCACAAGGTGAAGGAAGAGACACTCCAGAAGGGGTTACCCGTTCTGCCTCTACCTCTAGACCCTTGTGTGCCTCATCTTGGAAAATGCTTTCTGAAGTCTAAGAGGAATTCCACTCACAGGCTTGACGATCCCTGAAGGGAAAGAGAAAGGAATACCCCTTTGAGTCTACATTACAGTGGGGATTTCCTTTGTTTGCAATTGTAATCTCAGTAGTTACTCTAGTCAATAAACAAACAAGTGAAAGGATTCAGCGAGGTGTAAAAATACATTTGCACAGGGCAGACAACCGCACATTCCATTTATTTACCTCTTCTAACAAACTGATACCTGGGGTGACATTTATTAATAAACGGCATTACCAGGTGCCTGATATGTGGCTCACAGAAATTAATCACCCAGCCCATGGTAAAACCATAACAAGCCTGCAGGGCTGTAACATTTGTGCTAATTGAAAATGAGATAAGTGCTGTGGGTGCAATTTGCATTCAATGCAGTGTATTAATTATCTTCAGTTCTCTTCATGATAAATATACCTGACTGAATCACTCTCCTAATTTACCCGGGTAATAAAGTCATAAGTGGATTCCCTCAGGTAACTGAGGAAGGCATAGAAATGTGGGCAAGAAGGAAGCTCTGTTTTTCCAACTACTTCAACCGGTTAGCTAATGTGCTTGCCTTGCAATGTTCCTAGTATACAGTGCAGTGAACCTCTTATGCTCACCACAAAACCCCAACCCTGGGCCCTAATCCTTCCCTCTTCTTCAACCAGATAGGCCCACTGTTCTAGAAGCCTAGTCAGAAAGTATTCAAAAACATGAAGTTACAGGGGCATACATTTCAATCCATGTAATGACTTTCCTGCACACTGGATATTGTTTTTGCAAGGAAGGGCCTTTGTTATTCGTTGCCTCCACTTAATTTCAGAATTTATTTGCATTTGGTGCTGAATGGACATGTATTAAATTTTGCAATACCATGTTGTTGCTGTTGTTGTTGTGAGATGCCATCGAGTTGATTCCCGCTCATAGCAACCTCACGTGAAACAGTACAACTTCCTCATAAGGTTGCCTAGGCTGTAAATAGTTACAGGAGCAGATCACCAGATCTTCCTCCCACAGAGCCATTGGGCAGGTTCAAACCACCAATTTTTCAGTTAGCACTTGGGTGCTTAACCATTTCACAACCAGGGGTCTTATGCCATACCATAAAATAAGGAACATACAGATTTAAAGATACTGGGCAATTGCAACAGATGTGTGGTTGGGACTGGTGGTTTGGAGAGAGGAGTCAAACTACAAAACCAGTATGAGATGTGCAGCCAAGTTCCTTAGTGCCACCAAACAAGGAAACCTATCTTTCACAATGGTAAGAGGGGAAGACACATTCAGTTATTAGGAACTGGAGTTCCTCCATCAGCCAGTTTGGGCACATATGCAAAGCCGTCAACTCTTCAGTTCTTGGCAATCTATTCCTCTTGCCTTCACATCCTGAACAGCATATAAAGACAGTCAATAATAAAAATAATTGCCGTTTTCATGAATTGAGAGCCTACCATGCATCAGGCACCACACCAGGGACTTAACTTACATTATCCAAATTAATTCTCTTTCTAGAACCCTTCCCTGTGTATTTTATGCTAAATCCCCCTTGTCCTGAAACACACACAGTAACTCTTCATGACAATGCCTTGTTTGCTTCCCATATAGCAGTTGTCCCAATTAGTTGCATGTCTGAGAAAGGTCTGTCTCCTCCCTAATGAGCACACAAGCTCCTGAGAGTAGACCCCTAACTGGTTTTCTGCACCCCTAATAGATATTTGTGGAATGAATGCCAACATATAATAATCTTCTAAAGTAGGCAGACCAAAACTCACAATTTATAACAACTTCCAAGCAACACATAAAACATATTCTAAAGTTAATAAATTTATAAAGTGTCTCACTCTCCACTCATAGCACTCAAAGGGACCAGGAATCCTATAAGAACCCCTGACTTCTGCAAAGTCAAAGCTGCCCTTTACTAGCTTACAGTTTTAAAAGGTATTATCCTTACCTCACAAATGAGAAAACTGAGGCTCAAAAAGTCAATTATTTGTTTAAGGTCATACCAAAAGCTAGGAAGGACGTCAGCTAGGATTTAAACTCCAAAGGCTGTGTTCTTCATCATTATATACAGAGACCCACAGAGGACACGGAACTTGCCCAAGGTTACATCGTTAGTAAGTTGCAGAGTTAGGAATGAAATCCAGGTTTCATTATTTTGGCAAATTGCCAACTTCAAATGAGAAGGACTGGGTTTCTGTTTCTACTATTCCACTCTTCTTAATCTTCACCAAAAGTCCCTGTGTGCCACCTTTCATCCCAGTGGAACAAAGGCACTGCCCCAGGCTCAGGGTGGTTTCCTTTGGAAATTTTTGTCTCAGTGATGTCAAAGCCACTGGCTAAAGAAGACAGATTAACATGGAAATGCAGAAAATTAAGCAGTGGCAGGGATCTCAGGTAAGGGGAAGGACACAGGCCCCACCTCCAAGAGGCAGCAAGTAGAGAGGTTTTGATCAGTTAAGGGAGACAAACTTGTCTGTCAGTTTGTCATACTGTGGTGGCTTGCAGGTTGCTGTGAGGCTTCAGGCTATGCCACCGATGTCTCAAATGCCAGCAGGGTTGCACATGGTGCACAAGTTTCAATGCAGCTTACAGACTGAGACAGACTAGGAAGAAGGACGAGGCCATACACTTCTCAAAGAATTGGCCAGGGAAAACCTTATGAATAGCAGAGAAACACTGTCTGATACATTACTGTGCAACTTCATGAATAGCCCAGAAACATTGTCCAATACAGTGCAGAAGGACAAGCCCCTTAGGTCAGAAGGCTCTTAAAATATGACTGGGAAAGAGCTGCATCATCACAGTAGAACCAACCTTATTGATATGGATAAAGTAAAGCTTTTGAGACCTCAATTTGCTAACATGCCATGACTCAAATTGAGGAGAAACAGCTGCAAAGATCGATTAATAATCAGAACATGGATTGTACAAACTGAATCTAGGAAAATTGGAAGTTGTCAAAAACGAAATGGAATGCATAAAGATTGATATCCTAGGCATTAGTGAGCTGAAATGGACCAGTTTTGGTCATTTTGAATCAGACAACCATATGATCTACTATGGTGGGAATGACAATTTGAAGAGGAAAGGTGTAGCATTCATCATCACAAAGGATGTTTCAAGATCTGTCCTGAAGTACAATGCTGTCAGTGATAGGATGATGTCCATACACCTACAAGGAAGACCCGTTAATACTACTGTTATTCAAATTTATGCACCAAACACCAAAGGCAAAGATGAGGAAATTGAAGATTTTTATCAACTTCTGCAGTCTGAAATTGACCAAATGTGCAATCAAGATGTGTTAATTATCACTGGTGATTGGAATGCAAAAGTTGGACACAAAGAAGAATCACTGGTAGTTGAGAAACTTGGCCTTAGTGACAGAAATAATGCTGGAGATCGCATGATAGAATTTTGCAAGACCAATGACTTATTCATTGCAAATACTTTTTTTCAACAACACAAATGGCAGCTATATATGTGGACTTTGCTAGATGGAGTACACAAGAATCAGACTGAATACATCTGTGACAATAGGTGATAGGAAAGCTCATTATCTTCAGCCCAAAACAAGGTCAGGAGCTGATTGTGGAACAGACCATCAACTGCTCAGATGCAAGTTCATCTTGAAGTTGAAGACAATTACAAGTCCACGAGAGCCAAAATATGACTTTGAATATGTTCCTCCTGAATTTAGAGACCATCTAAAGAATAGAATTGATCCATTGAACACCAATGACCGAAAACCAGAATTGTGGGATGAGATCAAGAACATCATCCATGAAGAAAGCAAGAGGTCATTAAAAAGATGAGAAAAGACTAAAATGGATGTCAGAAGAGACTGAAATTTGCCCTTGAGTGAAGAGTAGCTAAAGCAAATGGAAGAACTGACAAGATAAAAGAGCTGAACAGAAGATTTCAAAGAGCAGCTCAAGCAGACAAAGTCAATTACTATAATGAAATGTGCAAAGACCTGGAGTTAGAGAGCTAAAAGGGAAGAACACACTCAACATTTCTCAAGCTGAAAGAACTGAGGAAAAAGTTTAAGCCTCAAGTTGCAATATTCAAAAGTTCTGTGGGCAAAATATTGAATGATGCAGGAAGCATCAAAAGAAGATGGAAGGAATACACAGAGTCACTGTACAAAAAAGAACTGGTCAATCTTCATCCATTTCAGGAAGGTGGCATATGTTCAAGAACCAACGGTACTGAAGGAAGATGTCGAACCTGCACTGAAGGAATTGGCGAAGAACAAGGCTCCAGGAATTAACGGAATACCCGTTGAGATGTTTCAGCAAACAGATGCCCCACTGTGGCACTAACTTGGTTATGCCAAGAGATTTGGAAGACAGCTACCTGGCCAACTGACTGGAAGAGATCTATATTTGTACCCATTCCAAAGAAAGGTGATCCCACAGAATGTGGAAATTATTGAACAATATCATTAATATTGTATACAAGTAAAATCTTACTGAAGATAATTCAAAAAACAGTTGGAGCAGAATATTGACAAAGAGCTTCCAGAGGTGCAAGTTGGATTCAGAAGAGGACATGGAACAAGGGGTATCATTGCTGATGTCAGATGGATCTTGGCTCAAAGCAAAGAATACCAGAAAAATGTTTACTTGTCTTTTATTGACTATGCAAAAGCATTTGATTATGTGAATCATAACAAATTGCGGATAACATTGAGAAGAATGGGGATTCCAGAACACTTAATTGTACTCATGAGGAAGTTGTACATAGACCAGGAGGCTGTCATTCAAACAGAACAAGGGGACACAGCATGGTTTAAAATCAAGAAGGGAATGCGTCAGGGTTGCATCATTTCACCATATTCATTTAACCTATATGCTGAGCAAATAATCAGAGAAGCTGGACTATATGAAGAAGAATGTGGCATCAGGATTGGAGGGAGGCTCATTAATAATCTATAATACACTGACAACACAACTTTGCTTGCTAAAAGTGAGGATGACTTGAAGCACTTACTGATGAAGATTGAAGACTACAGTCTGCAGTATGGATTACATCTCAATATAAAGAA
>NW_006921600.1:9704025-9707200 GCF_000298275.1 Orycteropus afer afer
CAACGAAGGAGGGGAAGGCCCTCAACAAGATTGATTGACACAGTGGCTGCAGTGATGGGCTCGAGTATAGCAGGGATTGCGGAGATGGCACAGGACCAGGTGGTGTTTCGTTCTGCTGTGCATAGGGTCGCTATGAGTTGGAGATGACGCCACGACACCTAACAACAACAACAACAAGTCATTTGTAAATAAGGAAAACTACATCATTTTTTATGAGGTGGTAGAATACTTGCCTCTTATGCATGAAGCCAGGGTTTGATTCCTGCCCAAATGCACCTCAAGCACAGCCACCACTCATTAACACACGTTGAGGCTCCTACATTACTTCAATGCTGAGCAGGTTTCAGAGGAGCCTCCAGACTAAGACAGACTAGGAAGAAAGGCCTAGTGGTCTATTACCAAAAATCAGCCAATGAAAACCCTATAGACCAGAATGGTCTGTTCTGCAACTGATCTTAGATATGGCTCAGGACTGGGCAGATTTATTTCTGTTGTACATTGGGTCAGGGACCAACTCAGTAGCAGCTAACAACAATAACATCATCATTTTGTGGAAGAGGAAACTGATGACCAGATTCTCCACAAGAATTGTTATTACATTTATTCAAGTCCCTAATCTGGTGGCTTAGTGCCTAAGGCATTTGACTGCCAACCAGAAGGCTGGCAGTTCAAACCCACCAGCCACTCCTCGAAAGGAAGATTGGGCAATCTACTGTAGTGATACTGACTCTTCAGTTTGACTGTCTGCCACAGAGCCCAGGTGATTTGGTCCAAGCCACCGGGGCCAATCCTGGGCTAGACAGAGAAATTAATTCTCCATTGTCGTACTCACATACTGTGCTCTACCCTTTTCCAAATGGGACTTGAGGCAATTTGTGAAGCAAAATGCCATAAATTAGAAAATAAATTTTTGATAAAATAAGGGAGGAAAAGAAACAGAAACTGGGAAAGATGTTAGCTCACAAAATACCTACCATGAAATTGCATATACTTCCTAGAGGGAAGTCTTCAATTTGACTTCAAGCTTTCTAATAGTCAATAGGAAGAGGGAAGTGTGGCTGTTAGTATCTGGAAGATAAAAACAAACCCGTAAGTCAAGGGAAGCAAAACTATTTGTGATATTGAGACAAGAAATAATTTTTTTCTGAGGACATTATCAATATTCAATCACACCCTTGCAGTAAGAATGTTACTGCTGGCCCTTAGGCACTGTGATATTAATTAGGAAAGGGTGCCCTACCCCAGGTCAAAATGGTCCCCATGAGAACATCAGGCTTGGTGAGAGGAGGTTGGACTTGACTCAGCCCTCATTGGCCCTCTTAGCCAGAGTCCTTATGTAAGACGTGACCTGCACCATTACCTGGGGCAACCTTGCTGAGGGGATGCATGTGACTGTTTTCCTTTTAAAGACCTTCATGTTAAAGTGTTGTTGATGTTGTTGTTTGCCATCGAGTCGGACCCGACTCATAGCAACCCCTCCTTGGGTTTCCGAGGCAGCATCACTATGGAAGTAGATTGCCCAACCTTCCTTCCGAGGAGTAGCTGGTGGGTTTGAGCCACCAGCCTTCTGGTTAGCAGTCAAGTGCCTTAGGCACTACACTACCAGAACTCCCATGTTAAAGTGTAGTCCAATAAAATCATCCCCATGTTGTGTGGCCGTGGTCCCAGCCCTCTTGGTCTGGAGCCATCCTCTGGTAGATTTCACCATATCTAGTCATTCACATCTAGTCCAACCATGCTAGGAGTGCAAACAGTTAAGACATTCAGCTGCTAACCAAAAGATTGGTGGTTTGAGTTCACCCAGAGGCATCTCAAAAGAAATGACTGATAATCCACTTCTGAAAACTCAGTCATTGAAAATCTTATACAGTTCTACTCTGACACACATGGATCACCATGAGTCAGAACTGACTTCATGGCAACCTCAGGGAAAAAAAGGCCCAACCATGTAAGGTTATGCCCCAGTATCATAAATGATGAGGACTGCTGGATTTCCCCCAATAAGAGGGGTGACAGGTTTTATTTTAGCTAAAGGATTGTACTCTCCATACTGGTAAGAAGAACTGAACTCTTAAAGTATAATATCCTACCCTCAATATTAATATGTAGCCACCCAAGCAACTACTTGGAAACGGAAAGTTACAAAAGGAGAGGATATAACAGGGTACTGAAAACCAGGGTTGGAGACAGGAGAGGAGCAACCAATCAGCGAAGCTTTCTTTAGAAAGTTATGTTTGAGAACTTACTTTCTAAATCATGTTCAATGTGAATTGCCCTTACATTTTAATATGATATATTCTCAACATAGTACCCAGATGGAATCTTTTGAAATATAGGTCAGATCTTATCAGTGCCCTTCTCAATTTCTACCAATGGCTCCATTTACCCAGAATAAAATCCCAAATTCATACCACATCCTATAAGGTTCTCCCTGCCCTGGCCAAGCTTGCTCTCTGATCTCATGCCTGATGACCTTCCCATTGGCTCACCCTGCTCCAGCAACATTGGTTTCCTACAGCTTCTCACTGTCAATCATATGCCTACCTTAGGGCCTTTGCATTTGGTGCTTCTTGTACCTAAAGGCTCTTTCTTCACTTCCTTTGGCCTTTACTCAAAAGCTACACTATTGGTAAAACCTTCCTAACCAATCTATGTAAAATAACAACCTACACACTCTCCCCAGCCCACACCACACTGCACACCCTACCTACATTTATCCTGATTTTTTTCTCATAGCAATTTTTAGCACCTGACATTACTACATATTTACTTATTATTTTATTGTCTGCCTCTCCCTTAAAAGAAAGCTTCACGAAGAATGGAACTTATTTGTTCTCTGTTGTGTCCCCAGCAACTTCAATTGTACTTGGCACGTAATAGACACTCAATAAGTATTTTTTAAATGAATTAAAAATGTGAATGATTATAAGGTAACAGATGACAGTAGTAGCTGGATTTGTTGAGTGATGTTGTTGTTGTTATGTGCCATCGAGTCGGCCCTGACTCATAGCTACCCCTCCTTGGGTTTCCCAGGCAGTATCACTACGGAAGTAGATTGCCCAACCTTCCTTCCGAGAGTGGCTGGTGAGTTTGAATCGCCAGCCTTCTGGTTAGCAGTCAAGTGCCTTAGGCACTATGCTACCAGAGTTCCTTTTGTTGAGTGATGAGTAAGCAT
>NW_006921600.1:9707300-9713762 GCF_000298275.1 Orycteropus afer afer
ACTCTGGTGGTATAGTGTCTAAGGCATTTGACTGCTAACCAGAAGGCTGGAGGTTCAAACCCACCAGCCACTCCTCGGAAGGAAGATTGGGCAATCTGCTTCTGAAGTGATACCGCCTCGGAAACACAAGGAGGGGTCGCTATGAGTTGGATCTGACTCAATGGCACTGAGTTTTTTGGTCTTTTTTTTTTTTTTTTAATATGTATGCGTTTGTATATATATGCCAGGCATTAAATAAAACAGTTACAAACAAGGAACGAAGCTTTATTTTTAAAAATTTTTACTGTAATTTGCGTGAAAGTTTACAGAGCAAATTCACTTTCCATACAGCAGCTCACATACACTTTGTCTCATGACATTAACTGCAATTTCCCACAGTGCAACAGCTCCCCTCCCACTTTCTCCCCATAGTTACCTCTTCCCTGTGTCCTTCCCTCCCATGCACTCCTGTTTCCTGAGCTGTCTTCCTGTGCATACACATTCCTTCTATTCTCCCATGACTGATCTCTCCAAGGAGTATATCTACCTAATATAAATGTTTAGCTCATGTGCCTGTCTTTTGTTTGGCTAGAAGTCACAAAAGTGGGTTCAATTCCAGACCTGAAGGGCAGCTAGAGGCCATAGTCTCAGGGGTTCTATCAGGCTCAATCAGACCAGCAAACCTGGTCCCCTTTTTTTTTTTTTTTTAATGGTTTTGAGCTTAGCTCCACGTTGTTCTAGGAACAGAGCTTTAAATAGATAATCTTAGCTAGTCCTCACAATAACCATTTGAGATAGGTATTATTATTCTCATTTTACAGATAAGAAAAATTAAGTTCAAAGAGCAAGTCATTCACACAAGCTCACAAGGATAACAGGTAAAGTCATTCCAGATCAGCAACAGCTCTATCTGACTTCTAAGTCCATGCTCTGAGCCACTCTACACATACAGGGATAAATACATAACTGAAAATTGGTATGGGATTTGAATATATGTAAATGAATCTTAATTGAAAGTACTTGGAGTATTTACTATTTGAAAGGAACTTGCAGTGAATCTCAAGTTATAAGTTTTAAAAAGCAAATAATGCTTTTCATAGAGCACTCCTCTGATATATATATTTATGATCAATACATCAGTCTTACCTTAAACCAGGACACACCATAGTTTAAAACACATTTTCACTTGGCTTTGCAGTATGATACATGATATTTTGTCAGGAGATAGAACTTCCTAATTAGGTATTACCCAGGCTAGTACCCAAATGGAATTGTACCCCCCACATTTCACCAATAGACAGAGAGGGGAGGGAAAGAACTGTCACACGTTTGCTAAGAAGCCACCACCTGGGATTAAACTTTTGCCAAAAGATGTGGGAAGAAGGGCTCACATGGTGTGGAAAAAGTCAAAAAAGGATTTGTTGTTGTTGTTGGAAAATTATCGTCATTATGTTCCTTTAAATATATGTAAGCAGAAAATCTACTTTTCCCCAGGCAGCTCCCCATTCTATCATATCATTTAAAATCATTGTGATTGAAAGCACAGAATAGAATTAGGACTTACTGACTTCACTTATTTTCCTGGTTGAATTACTGAGCTCAAATAGTAATTACACTCCATACACTTTAAAGATAGATGCTTGTCCCCATTTTCAAATAGGGAATACATCATACAGGGGTCAGGTAGCTGAGGAAGAAGGGGTGACTTGCAGTCATTTTGTCCAACAATTGACCAAATTTAAGTATCAGTCAGAACTGAGTCTTTTAAAAATCTCTACTATTCTTCAATGCTCATCTTATGTCATACAAACAAACGAACAAAAAATACTCAACTGAATGTCATATTATTCCACTTACTTCATTTGGGCCACTTCATATGGTAAAAACAGCATCCAATGGCTAATGGGCCTATATTCCCCCAAAGTGTTCTCCATTTCTGTTAAAGACGAAAACTATGAGCCAGAAAGAAAGAAAGAGAGAGAGAGAGAAAGGAAGAAAGAAATCGGTGGTTAAAAATGCTAGTGAAAATAAGTTTGGCTTAAGATGTCTTCATAGCAGGACTTCTCAGAGCCTTTGTTATCCAATGTAAAATACAAATGCAACTACTGCCATGGAGTCAGATCCAACTCATAGCAACCCCTCTTTGGGTTTCTGAGGCAGTATCACTATGGAAGTAGATTGCCCAACCTTCCTTCTGAGGAGTGGCTGATGGGTTTGAACCACCAGCCTTCTGGTTAGTAGTCAAATGCCTTAGGCACTGTGCTATGAGAGCTCCCTTAGTATGCAATAGTATAGTAAATTCTCAGGTCAGGGACATAAATAAGGTCTGTTTCTTTAATGCATTTGACAATAAACTAAAACCAAACTCACTGCCATCAAGTCAATTCTGACTCATAGTGATCCCACTGGGTTTCCAAGGCTATAAATTTTTATGGAAGCCAGCTGCCTTATCTTTCTTCTGCAGAGTGGTTGGTGGTTTCAAACCACCAAGGTTTTGGTTAGCAGCCAGATGCCTTAACCACAAGAGCTCTTTGCATTTGACAACAGAACACTTTAAAAAAGAACATAAGGATTACTGTACCATAGCTAAGGTTTTAGGAAACAGCTTTGATTAATGGTACACCACGAAATCTATGCACCAAGACAGTTACAATTTACTTGGAGATGTAAGACACATGAATGACAAACTTCACAATAGAGACTAATAACACAGCAAGAGGTGAGGATGGAAGGAGACATTTTATAAGAAAGTGTAAGAAGAAGGGCATAGACAATGAAGGCAAAATCCGTGAGAGAAAAACTCTTGAGAGGGGCTGAGGTGGTCAGGGATGGCTTCAACAGGAGGTGGGAGAGGTGGGGAGCAACAAACACACAGATCTTCTGGGTTATTACCAGTTGCCATGAAGTCAATTCGAACTCATGGTGACTCTAAATATGTCAGAGTAGAACTGTACTCTATGGAGTTTTTAATGGCTGGTTTTTCAGAAATAGATTGCCAGGCCTTTCTTCCAAGGTGCTGTGGGGTAGTCAAACTTCCAAACTTTCATTTAACAGGCAAATTCATTAACCACTTGCACTACCCAGGAACTCTTGCGAATTATTAAGGGGAGTTTAAAGAGAAAAAAAAAAAAAAAAAAAACTTGACTAAATGGCTCAATTAACACCTCCCTTTTGAGAGATTTCTCTCCCGGATAGCTAAGTAGCCACCTATCTACCTTGAAAGCATCACATAGAACCCGGTCATCTTTCAATGGCACTCTGAATGACTTTCAGAAACTACATGTATTTTTCATTTTTGTGAGCTTTGGCTTTCTGGGTCAGCTTGCATGTCATTAAAAGAACAGCTAAACAAGAACAATTCCAAATCAAACTAGTTGCCCAACCATTTCATTTTTAATAGAAAGACCTAGAATTTAATAATAATAATAAAAAAAAATCTCTGAAAATCTCCACTGAATATAACAGCCAGTAAGGTTTGCATGGGGGAAGGGAAAGGACTCATGAGAACTTTAACTTTTAGTATGAAATGCATCTGTTAAATAGAACTAAGGATAGTGTTATTGTAGCTAAAAAGAGCAACTTGAAAATGTTGTGTACATTATTACTGTCATTATCCACCAACTGTAAGAATGCTATGTTAAAACTAACTCAAAACACCTCGAGAAAGGTAATTGCTACTAATGGATCTGAAGTGTGCAAAATTGGACATCATTACCCTGTCCTCACATCGTGGGGTTGGAGAAGCTGCTCGAGAAGGCAGTTAGTAGGCTCACTCATCTTTCAATCAGGGCTGAGGTTTGAAGAAAGGGTCCCGCTTGCTTTCATTCTGCACCACAAAGGAAATTCCACACTGCACAATGTTGTCCCACCCCCACTGCCATTGAGTTGATTCAGACTCATAGTGACCCCCACTGGGTTTCCAAGGCTGTAAATCTTTATGGAAGTAGATTGCCCCATCTTCCTCCCATGAAGCAGCTGCTGGGTTTCAATCAGCAGCCAAATGTCTTACCCACTGTACCACCAGAGCTCCCAGCGCAATATTGTAGGCAAGTGTTTATAGGCCAAAGCCAAGGGCATGAGATGGCATTTCAGCACCACTCCCAGAATTTTCCCAAGACCTTTCTGTTGTGGGGGAGGAAACTGGAGATAAGAATCTTCCTGCACTGGAAATTTTCTCCCAGATGCCAATGTCTCCAATCAATTGCCATTGAAATCAATTAAGTCTTGCTGGCATTGAATTAAAGGAAATAAACCAGAATCTAAGGGTTATAAAATCCAATAAGGTATGAATGGATAAACAAAATGTGGTACATACATGCAGTGGAATACTACTCAGTCATAAAGAGCAATTAAGTCTTAATGCGTGCCACAACATGGATGAACTTTGAAAATATCATGCTTTATTTTTGTTTGCTTTTTGGTAGGAGATGGATTTGGAGGTATAATGGGCAGCTTAGTTTCAGAAGTTTGGGAAACATCTAAGGATTGAAGTATTGTTATTAATTAGCATTGGAGAAGGAAAATTTGGGGAATATGCAAGGTAAGAAGATGGGGAAATAAGGATGGAGTAAGAGGAATTCTTACGTTGAAGGAACTTAGGAAGGAAGAAGCTTCTGATTTTTCATACCAGCAGAGATTAGGCTGTATTACCCAAAAGTAGTTGAGCAGTTGCATTCTGTGCAAAAAGGTGAGTTGTTCTATTTCATAGTATCTTAAGTGTCTGGAAGCAGAAGACAACTTCAAGTTACCTATTTGGTTGTTGGTTTGTTTTAAAATTGTAAATGAAACTCTACATAAAAACATTTGCAAATTCAACAATTTCTATATGCATAACTCAGTGACATTGATTGAAGTCAATAACACACAAGTAAACGTCTTTCTAGTATTCTCTGCTTTCAGCCAAGATCCATTGACATCAACAGTGACGTCCTTCATTTCACATTCTCTTCTGAATCCAGCTTGAACTTCTAGCAGTTCCCTGCTGATGTATTACTGCAACTGTTTTTCAATTATGTTTAGCAAAATTTTACTTGTGTATTAATGATACTGTTTGATAATTTCTGCATTCTGTTGGATCACCTTTCTTTGGAATGGATACAAATATGGATCTCTTCCAATCAGTTGGCCAGGTAGCTCTCTTCCAAATTTCTTTGCATTAATGAGTAAGCACCTCCAGCGCTGTATCTGTTTGTTAAAACATCTCAGTGTACAGTCCATTAATTCCTGGAGCCTTGTTTTTCACCAATTTCTTCAGTGTAGCTTCAACTTCTTCCTTCTATGCCATTGGTTCTTCATCATATGCTACCTCCTAAAATCGTCGAACATCAACCAATTCTTTTTGGTACTGTGACTCTGTGTATTCCTTCCATCTTCTTTTGATGCTTCCTACATCATCCAACATTTTGCCCATAGAATCCTTCAAAATATTATAACTTGAGGCTTGAATTTTTTTTCCTTCCTTCTTTTTGCTTGAGAAATGCTAAGCACGTTTTTCCCTTTGATTTTCTAACTCCAGGTCTTTGTACTTTTCATTATAATTCTTTACTTTGTCTTCTCAAAAATGCCCTTTGAACTCTTCTGTTCAGCTCTTTTACTTCATCATTTCCTCCATTCACTTTATTCTTCATTCAAGAAAAAATTTCAGGGTCTGCTGACATCCATCTTGTTTTTTTTTTTTTTTCTCTTTCCTATCTTTTTAATGACCTTTTGCATTCTTTATGTTTGATCCCCTTGATGTCATCCCACAACTCATCTGGTCTTTCGTCATTAGTAGTCAGTGTGTCAAATCTATCCTTGAGATGGTCTCTAAATTCAAGTGGGATATACTCAAGGTCATATTTTGGCTCTCATGGACCTGTTTTAATTGCCTTCAGCTTCAACTTAAACTTGCATGTAAGCAGTTGATGATCTGTTCCACAGTCAGCCCTGATCTTCTTCTGAATGATGATATTGAACTTCTCTATCATCTCCTTCCACCACTTACCTGTCAGTTTGTTGTACTGTGGTGGCTTGCATGTTGCTGTGAGGCTGAAGGCTATACTGCTGGTATGTTGAATACCAGCAGAGTCACTCATAGTGGACAGGTTTCAGCAGAACTTCCAGACAAAGGTAGACTGGGAAGAACAGGGCCATACACTTCTGAAAAAAAAATTGTCCAGTGAAAACTTTATGAATAGCAGTGAAACATTGTCTGGTATAGTACTGAAAGATGAGCCCCTCAGGTTGGAAGCCATGGAAGACACCGCTGAGGAAGAGCCGCCTACTTAAAGCAGAGTTTACCATAATGACATGGATGGAGTAAAGCATTTGGGACTTAATTTGTTGATGCAGCATGACTCAAAATTGGAAGAAACAACTGCAAACATCCATTAATAATTGGAAATGGAATATACAAAGTATGAATCTAGGAAAATTGGAAGTTTTCAAAAATGAAATGGATTGCATAAAAATCAATATCCTAGGAGAGGCGGGGCAAGATGGCGG
>NW_006921600.1:9720940-9728500 GCF_000298275.1 Orycteropus afer afer
TACTCTGTAAATCTTCACCCAAATCCTAATAAAAAAAAAAAAAAAGAGGAAAAAAAAAAATCAATATCCTAGAAATTAGTGAGCTGAAATGGACTGGTATTGGCCATTTTTGAATCTGACAATCATATGATCTATTATGCCAGGAATGATAAATTGAATACCAATAGTTCCACTTTTGTCATCAAAAAGAATGTTTCAACATCTACTCCAAAGTACAATGCTGTCAGTGATAGGATAATATCCATGCACCTATGATGATCAGTTAATAACACTATTATTCAAATTTATGCACCAACTACTAAAACCAAAGATAAAGAAATTGAAGACTTTTACCAACTTCTGCAGTCTGAAATTGACCAAACACAATTAAGATGTATTGATTTTCACTGGTGAATGGAATGTGAAAGTTGGAAGCAAAGATGAAGCATCATTAGTTGGAAAATAAGGCCTTGGTGATGGAAATGATGGCAGAGACCTCATGATAGAATTTTGCAAGATCAATAACTTATTCATTGCAAATACCTTTTTTTCAACCACATATACAGTGACTGACTAGAAGACCTTGCCAAAAGGAACATACAGCAATCAGATCAACTACATCTGTGGAAAGAGGTGATGGAGAACCTCAATATCTTCAATCAAAAGAAGACAAAGAGCTGACTGTGAAACAGACCATTAATTGCTCATATGCAAGTTCAAGTTGAAGCTGAAGAAAATTAAACCAAGTCCACAAGAGCCAAAATATGACATTGATTACATCCCATATGAATTTAGACACCATCTGAAAAATAGATTTGATGCATTGAACACCAATGACTGAAGACCAGATGAGATGTGGGATGACACCAAGAACATCATACATGACAAAAGCAAAGGTCATAAAGAGACAGGAAAGGAAGAGACCAAAATGAGTGTCAGAAGAGACTCTGAAACTTGCTCTTGAATGGAGTAGCTACAGTGAATGGAAGAATAAAGAAATAAAAGAGCTGAAGAGAAGATGTGAAAGGGAAGTTCAAGAAGACAAAGTGAATTATTATAATAAAATGTGCAAAGACCTGGAGTTAGATAACCAAAAGAGAAGAACATGCTCAGCATTTCTCAAGCTGAAAGAACAGAAGAAAAAAGTCAAGCCTCAAGCTGCAATATTTAAGGATTCTATAGGCAAAATACTGAATAATGCAGGAAACATCAAAAGAAGATGGAAGGAATACAGAGAGTCAATACACCAAAAATAACTGGTAGATGTTTAACTACTTCAGGAGGTGGCATATGATCAAGAACTAATGGTACTGAAGGAAGAAATAGAAGGTGCAATGAAGGAATTGGCAAAAAAAAAAAAAGTCACCAGGAATTTGATGGAATACACATTGAGATGTTTCAGTAAATAGATGCAATGCTGGAGGCACTTATTGATCTATGCCAAGTAATTTGGAAGATAGCTACCTGGCCAACTAACTGGAAGAGATCCATATTTGTATCCATTCCAAAGAAAGGTGATTTAACAGAATGTGGAAATTGCTGAACAATATCATTAATATCACATGGGAGTAAAATTTTGCTGAAGATAATTTAAAAATTATCGCAGTAGTATATTGACAGGGAACATCCAGAAGTGCAAGCTGGATTCAGAAGACGACACAGGTCAAGCAATATCATTGCTGCTGTCAAATGGATCTTGGCTGAACAAAGAATACAAGAAAGATGTTTACGTGTGTTTTATTGACTATATAAAGTCATTCTACTGTGTGGATCATAACAAATTCTAAATAACATTGTGAAGAATGGGAATTCCAGAATACTTAATTGTGCTCATGAGGAACCTGTACATAGACCAAGAGGCTGTCCTTCAAACAGAACAAGGGGTTACTGCATGGTATAAAATCAGGAAATGTGTACGTCAGTGTTGTATCTTTTCACCATACTTATTCAATCTATATGCTCAACAAACAATCCAAGAAGCTGGACTACATGAAGAAGCACACAACATCAGGATTTGAGGAAGATTCATTAACTACTTGCGATATGCAGGTGACACAACCTTGCTCGCTGAAAGTGAAGATGACTTGAAGCACTTACTGATGAAGATCAAAGATTACAGTCTTCAGTATGGATTATATCTCAACATAAAACAAAAATCCTCATAATGGACAAATAAGCAGCATCACAATAAATGGAGAAAAAAATTGAAATTGTCAGGGATTTCATTTTACTTGGATCCACAAGCAATACCCATGGAAGCAGCAGCTTTAAAATGTGATGTCATATTGCACTGGGCAAATCTTCTGCAAAAGATCTCTTTAAAGTGTTAAGAAGCAAAGATGTCACTTTGAAGACTTGGTGCGCCTAGCCCAAGCCATGGTATTTTCGATTCGCCCATATGCATGTGAAAGTCGGACAATGAATAAGAAAGACAGAAGAGTAGATGCCTTTTAGTGGTGGTATGGGAGAAGAATATTGAAAATACCATGGACTGACAGAAGAACAAACAAATCTATCGTGGAAGAAGGGCAGCCAGAATGCTGCTTAGAAGCGAGAATGGCCAGATTTCATCTCATCTACTTTGGTCATGTTGTCAAAAGGGACCGACCATTCCCTGGAGAAGGATATCACGCTTGGTAAAGTAGATGGTCAGCAAAAAAGGGGAAGACCCTCAACAACTGGCATGGTGGCTGCAATGATGGGCTCAAGCATAGCAAGGATTGTGAGGCTTGTGCAGGACCGGGCAGTGTTTCATTCTGTTGTGCACAGGGTCACTATGAGTCAGAGCCAACTCAACAGCACCTAACAACAACATCTCTTTCCACAGATATAGTTGATTTGATTCCTGTGTATTTTATCTGGTGAGGTTGATGTGGATAGAAGCATTTATGTTGTTGAAAAAAGGTATTTGCAATGAGTAAGTCATTGGTCTTGCCAAATTCTATCATGCAATCTCCAGCATCATTCCTATCATCAGGGCCTATTTTCCAACTACTGATGCTTCTTCTTTGTTTTCAACATTCACATTCCAATTACAGTCATTATCAAAGCATCTTGATTGCATGTTTGGTCAATATCAGACTGGAGAAGTTGATAAAAATTTTCAATTTCTTCATCTTTGGTTTTAGTGATTGGTGTGTAAATTTGAATAATGATTATATTAACTGGCCTTCCTTGTAGGTGTATGGATATTATCCTATCACTGACAGCATTATACTTCAGGACAGATCTTGAAATGTTCTTTTTGATGATGAATGCAATCCCATTGCTCTTAAATTTGTCATTCTTAGCATAGTATGTCATATGAAGGTCCAATTCAAAATGGTAATGTCAGTCCATTTCAGCTCACTAATGCCTAGGATATCAATCTTTATGTGTTCCATTTCATTTTTGACAAGTTCCAATTTTCCTAGATTCATACTTTGCTCATTCCACTTTCCAATTATTAATGGGAGTTTGCAGCTGTTTCTTCTCATTTTGAGTTGTGTCCCATCAGCAAATGAAGGTCTAGAAAGTTTTACTCCATCCACGTCATTAAGGTCGACTCTATTTTGAGTAGGCAGCTCTTCCCCAATCATGTTTTGAGTACCTTCCAACCTGAGAGGCTTATCTTCCAGCCCTATATCGGACAATGTTTCACTGCTATTCATAAAGATTTCAGTGGCCAGGATTTTTTTGGAAGCAGACTGCCATATTCTTCTTCCTAATCTGTCTTAGTCAGAAAGCTCCACTGAAAGGTGTCCACCATGGGTGACCCTGCTGGTATTGGAAATAGTGGTGGTATTGCTTCCAGGATCACAGCAACACACAAGCCACCACAGTATGTCAAACTGACAGATAAGTGTGTTGTTGGCCTTACCAGCTGAAGGCAAACTGCTTCTGGTTATCCTTTGAAACCAATATTGATTAAAAAAAAAAAAAAAAAACCACTGGCCAGATCAATAGCTGCATACTAGGGTATGAGGAGATGCTCAATCAATGAAACTACATCTGGAACAGCAGCTGCAATTGAAGTTATCACCTGGTTAAGTTTGCAGTAACACAGTCATTCTCCAAGGTCTATCTGTTTTTTTGCACAAGACAAAAAAGTGAGTTAAATTGGGGTGTGGTAGGAATTGCTACTCCTGCATCCTTCAGGCTCATGATGGTGATACTAATCTCTGCAATCCTTCTAGGAATGTGATATTGCTTTCGGTTTACTATTTTCCTAAGGAGTTCTAGTGGCACAGTAGCTAAAGCATTTGGCTGCTAATCAAAAGGTCAGCAGTTCAAACCCACCAACTGCTCCACAGGACAAACATAGGTCAGTCTGCTTCTGTAAAGATTTATAGCCTTGGAAACCCTATGAAGCAGTTCTACTCTGTCTTATAGACGGTTAGAACTGACTCAATGACAGTGGGAATACTCAGATAACATCACTGAAATAGCTTGAAAAAGTTTTCCATAAAGGGTCTGAAACATGTTTCAGCACACTGGCATGATATTTTAACATCCAGCTCTAAATCTGTTTGCATATATTATTATCATTACAAACACTAAATATTCAGTGGGTCCCAATAGAGAAAGTGTTTTGAAAAAGCTGTTCCTACATTCAATCATGTTTATTATATAGACAGGGAAATAATGAGGAATAAAAAAATTGTGTAATCATTTGTTTTCTGTTCTTTTCCTTGGAAAGAAATAAATTTTTCTTCTTTCTTTTTAACTTTGGCAATGGTCCAATATCATTATACCCTGTGAACATTCAAGGCTGACAATATCCTTGACTTGTGGCCTATGGCAAACCATTAGAAGTTTCCCGATCAAGTGCAGTACTCTCTGGAATGAGAGATTGGAGCAGCCAAGGGAAGTATGTTTATAACAAGAAAGGGAGACAAGAAACCATTAAATTGATGATATTAGTCCTGCCAAGTCTCTATTTGTGCTGATACCATTTTACTTAAGTTTCATGGTATCAATTCCTTGAAGATACCAGCCCAGAGCCCATGCCGAGAATGCACCCCTCTGTAGAGCTCACTGGTATTTAATATCATCACTTCTGAGGAAGGAAGTAGAGAGGAGAGGTGGCATGCCTCCTGTTCTCATCCTAATGGGGATTAAAATATTTTTTAAAGAAAAACATGCTTAGAAGAATGAAGGAGGGGGACTAATAACATTCTCATTGGCTAACTTAAGCTTTTCAAGAAAACAGGAAGCTTTGTGTGAGGGAATGGAATCTGGGACCTAAGAAGGCATAAGCCAAGTTTGACAAAGTACCAGAGAAATGAGCTAGACAAAGAGAAGCAGAAAAAGATACGGCACTCCATTAACACCTCAGTTTCCTTGAAAACACATGTCACATGGAAAAAGCATATTAGTTCTGCAGAATTCCTCATGAGTAGGGGAAGACACTTCAAAATGTACATCCTTCTTATGGAAATGCAAATGGAGACAGCAAATTAGCAATTATTTTTATTGCTTGGATTAATCTGGCACTAACTGGCCATTGCACATTTGTAACAGCTCATGGATCAAAATATAAAGAAAATAATATGTCTCCACTTTCCTCCCGCCCCCCCCACACACACACACACACTCTCACTCTCTGTCTCTCTCATCCATCCCATGATCCACTGCTGTCAAGTCAATTCCAACTCATGGCTACTCCATGTGTTACAGGATAGAACTGATCCATAGGTTTTCTTAACTGCAACCTTTATGAAAGCAGGTCACCAGCTTTCTTCCTCAGCATGGCTGGGTGGGTTCAAACTGCCATCCTTTAGGTTAATAGACCACCACAAACCATTTGTGCTACCCAGGGACCTAATCCCATGACAGACACTGTTTAATTATATCAATAATATGGATTCCATGTAGGCTGAAATCATCAGCACTTGCTACCAAACCAAAACCAAACTCACTGCCGTCAAGTTGAATCCGACTCATAGCGACCCCTCCTTGGGTTTCCAAGGCAGTATCACTGCTGCACAGTCAAGAACACTTTGATGAGGATAAAGAATGGGGGAAGTATATTGCCCAACCTTCCTTCCAAGGAGAGGCTGGTGGGTTTGAACTGCCAGCCTTCTGGTTAGCAGTCAAATGCCTTAGGCACTATGCCACCAGAGCCCCCACACTGCCTTGTATACACAGTAAGTGCTTTATAAATCTTTGTGGAATGAATGAATTGCTGCACTTTTACCTATTAAGCCTGGATGTTGGCTTAGAGTACTTCTCAACATAGCATTCCAAACTGTTCACGCCCACACAAGTAGCACACAAATTAAAACCTACTTGGCATTCCTTCACCCTTAGCTACATCATAGTGAACTGATAAGGCATTTTTTATCTGAAAATATACATAGATTCCTGGTTAATTTGAGTTCCATCATGGCATCCAGGTTAATTTGATGAAGTTGTTTTCACCTTGAGGCTTTAAGCTTCACATATTTGTAAATAATGAATCCTGTTTGAAAAACAAAACCTATATAACAGATGTTTCATAAGCCACTATTTATCAGTACTGAGTCCACATATTTCATAATGATGCATTTGTCAAATTATTGGGTCTGGAACATATTTTAAAATCTCTTTCTGGCAACACAGGCAGCCAGCTTAATGCCCAGTACTCTTTCTTCCCTGGCCACATAGAGGATCACATTTTCCTGAGTCTTGGCAATTAGATAGGGCTCTGTGACTAGATCTGACCAAAATGCTGTAACTATGTGTCACTTTCAAGGTAAAGCATTTAAAAGACAATGCTTAATTATCTGTTCCCTCATTTCCTGCCAAGTAGCCCTGAAATCATGTCCTAAGATCAAGGTGCCACAAAATTAAAGGAGACTGGATCATTGACTCATCCCATTGGAGGACAGCTGTCTGAGTGACAAATAAGCTCTATTATGTAAAGGCACTAAGATTTTGGTGCTATTTGTTACATGGCTTTACCTAGCTTATCCTATCTACTGCAGTAATTAATGAATTCTGTGAGCTGTGAAGGAATAGCCCATTGTGATTTAGGAGTAGTGACTAGACTCTCAGAAGATACACGATCAAGACAGTTGATGGAGGAATAAAGCAGTTGGTAAACCAAAGAAGTGGTGGTGCAAAAGGCAGGGGATTAGTGAGACAGGAACAGAAAACGACAAAGAGATGGACAGAGGAATCCATTACCAGGTGTGAAAATGACATGGCATCAGTCCTCCTTTAACTTCAGAGAGGAGAGGAAATAACCATCAGTATCAGCCCATATAACCATAGACATCAGCTGATACCTATGTGATGGAGGTCAGACACACCTCTTCTCTCTAAAATTTTTATGTTATGATACCAGCTACCCCTGCTATGGGACTCTCTACTTCTCTGCTGGGTTCAATAATTCTTGCAATAAATAATAAAGCCAAAGTAGAACCTTGTTCCGGATATCAGTATGTAGCAAGATCCTTGTTGTTGTTGTTGTTAAGTGCCGTTGAGTCGTTTCCGACTCATAGCGACCCCATGCACAGCACAATGAAACACTGCCCGATCCCGTGCCAACCCCACAATCCCTGCTATACTTGAGCCCATCATTGCACCCACCGTGTCAATCCATCGCGTTGAAAGCCT
>NW_006921600.1:9731291-9733306 GCF_000298275.1 Orycteropus afer afer
AAAAAAAAAAAAAAAACAGGGACATCATGTAATAGATTATTATGAATATCAAATGTGGATGTGCTCACAATATAATGTTAGGTGAACAAAAACATGAAAATGTTCTATGCAAAATAATCTGACTTTTATATAACAATATACAATATGCATAAAAGAGACTAGGTGGAAATATATTAAAAAAAATATTAACAGTGATTATCAGTGGTGGGGTTATGGTGATTTTCATTTCTTCTTTGAAAGTTTCTATATTTTTCAAATTCTCTGTACTGAACATATATTATTTTAAACCAGAATTTTTTTTTTTTTTTTAATTTTAAGCAAAATAAATTTGTAACAGGCTTCAGTGATTTTTAACTATCCCAGGGTATGTCCTAGAGTGAGTACAGCACTGGTTCAGTCTATATCTCCTATATACCATTCTAGACAATGATCATTAATGTTCAGTATAACAGCTCTATTGAGTGGAAGTTTTAGTTTTATATTTCTCAGTTGATATGTTATCGATTAAATAAAATGTTATCATAACACTATTCAGAGCCTCATTATTAAACTATTTTTAAAACCCTTGGTAATCTAATACTATCTTCATGTAAGCTACTTGAAATCCATAAGAAGAAAACACAGGGATTCTTAAAATAATAGTGCAAGGCTTTGAGGAATGTGCTGGATTCCCCAGGGTTTTGGCACATTGATACTGTTCTTTGTCAGGGAAACCCAGCTATAGTGTGGACGGTGCTTGGGGAATACATTACAGTTCTCAGGGCTACCTTGGCCCATCAGAGAGCACAGAATATCCCAGAAAGTTCTGGGCATCCAAGCAAGAATGAAATCTGCTCTCACGTCCAAGTCACGTCAGCGCCAAGAGGAGGACGGGTTATGTTCAAATTTCCAGGATCAGCCCCAGCAGTAGAGTCAAACAATGGAGACTCACTTTTAGTAATCATTGAAATGAAATGTCATTACGAGTCTGTGTGAGTTAAGTCAGTTGGCTGCAAGAGCTCTGGCTCTTCCTGTTCCTGATAATTACTGTGGAATTCTGGAAACTTGAGGAGGTGTGGCCCTGTCCAATGCACTCTTTGAGACTTTACATGAAATTGCATGAGATTCCCAAGATATCATACACTCACTTCCTTGCGGCTTATTACTTCATTTCTCCCTGCTGTTTTGGTAGGTCTGTGGGCAAGCAAGGTTGAGATAGGGGTGAAGCATCAAGAAGAAAGAATGAAAATCTCTTCTGCTTTTGCAAAGAATACAACTGCTGAGCAGAGGGCCTCCTTGAAGAAACTTCCTCCCTTATTCACCCTTCATCCATCACAGTAGAGTCATTGTAGTAAGTACCCTTGTATAAAACACCCTGAAGACTTGAATATTTTCATTGACCTTCACTTAACCTTAGTCCTTAACTTCTTTTGCCACTGCTCTTGATAAACCTGAATTGCCCAACTAATGGTTGTTAAACCACGAGAATGATCCTTCCAACTTCTGAGAACTACCTTTGACTATTTCCAAAACTAGCTAGACCTACACCTGATTCTTCTTGCTAAAATGCTGTGGAAGTATGGCCCTTCTTCCCCAAGGCAGGAAACTCCTTCAGTCTCCACATGCTGCAGCATTCTGAACAAAAGCTTCTCTAACAGTGCTCTGGCTGATTATCTTCCACAGCTTTTGATGTCAAGATTCGAATCACTGCCTAGACCTTCTGCTGCACAGGACACTTTGATGAGGATAAAGAATGGAGGAGAACCCTTGTCTCTCCTCTTGGAAGATCTAGGGACTACACAGCTGAGTACGTCCTACCCCTGACTAGTACCCAGCTCTCTTTGTTTAAATGCATCACCTAAACCTTCAGTCTTCCTTCTTCACTGTCATTGGTGAAAACCTTTAATATGATTTATTTCAGGAGCTCTGGTAGCATAGTGGCTAAAGCACTTGACTGCTAACCAGAAGGCTGGCGGTTTAAACCCACCAGCCACTCCTCGGAAGGAAGGTTGGGCCATCCTACTTCCGTAGTGATA
>NW_006921600.1:9733869-9735612 GCF_000298275.1 Orycteropus afer afer
CTTCCTTCCGAGGAGTGGCTGGTGGGTTTGAACCGCCAGCCTTCTGGTTAGCAGTCAAGTGCCTTAGCCACTATGCTACCAGAGCTCCCTAGATGATATAAAATCCAAACATAAACTCTCCTCTTCTCTCCTTACACAATCACATTTCTGACCTCCCTCAGGTTCCTTGAACCTGTTTCCTCCTCCCCTTGTTCTGCTCCTCTTCTAGCACCTTCACCAGGCCCTATTCCACTTCCTTCACTTCCTCTTCTTAAGCACTACCCTCTCACTGGACCATGTTCCCTCACAACAGTGTATAATGTAGGTGGGGATGAAGATCACGCCAAGACAATGGATTTATAACTTTAATCATTGGTCAGCAGATTTATATAATCTAGTGAAGGACTTGCCAACTCCTAATGAGAAAAGACAAAAGTTCAATGAAGGATTTATGATTGTCCTTGGGACATGTATTCTAGGACTCTTAAAAAAAAAAAAAAGAACCACATCATTGCCATTGAGTCAATTCTGACTGATAGTGACTTTACAGGATAGAGTAGAATCGCCCTATGGGTTTTCCAAGGCTGTAAATCTTCATGAAATCAGACTGTCACATCTTTCTCCTGTGGAAGAGCTGGTGAGTTCAAACTACTGACCTTTCAGTTAGCAGCTGAGTGCTTTAACTAAAGTGCTACTAGGAGTCCTTAGTCTCTATCAATTGGTTATCAAAATGATATCAATAAAAATATGACCATGAGTGGATATAAAAAAAGCATAACTATGTCTTAGCAATTCTTCCTGAGATCTTTCATGCCAAAATTGATTGGTCAAAAATCCAGTCCTATAAACTGGCAAAGCATGAAGCCATTTCTGATCTCAAAGACTATTAGCTATCATATTTCAGGATTACTCAGAGCTCCATGTGAATATATCATGATTGCCTTATCTACTCTCTATGTTGGTGGCCTTAGACTTGAGGTGTACCTCTTAGAAGGGGCCTCATCAGTACCATTAACTACAAATACTGCAATAAAATCCTTGTGATTCATGAGTCCCAAGAGACCATATATCACCTCTTGAGCTTCCACATGAGAGGAAATCTAAAATTGAGACTCCTTCAGGATTGTTCTGAAGCAAATGGCATCCTGAAGGAGATAGTTTTCCTGAGCATGTCAGATCAAGCAGCAGATAGCTACACCTGGATGGCATTTGTCCATGACCTTCAGATCAAGATCCCAGAACCCAGGGAGCCACTGACTACCCTATGCTTGTCTTTCTCTTCCCTTCTCTCATAACTACCTTTTGCCCTCTCTGTTGGTTCAAAGCTTTGATTGTTAAAATGAGATTCACAAATTTCTTCCTGCAATCATGTTACTCTGGACCTCAGAATTTAAATCCTGGTGAATCAAGAAGATGAACAAAGTGTCAGGCAAACTTACTGATATTTAACTTCTCTTTTTCTTGGGTTTAGGGATGGAATCCTTTTGGTAGATCTGAGGTCAGGCAGGATCTTGGCTAAGAGGCATTATCTAAGGTCTTTTGATAATTCTTTGAGTACTTTTTGTCTCCATAGTCATTACCTGTGTTCTCTCCAGGGTCATAAATGCTTTATGTCAGAAAATGATTGAAATTCAACTGTTATGTGCCGTCGAGTCAGCTCTGACTCATGGTGACCCCTCCTTGGGTTTCCAAGGCAGTATCACTACGGAAGTAGGATTGCCCAACCTTCCTTCCGAGGAGTGGCTGGTGGGTTTGAATCGCCAG
>NW_006921600.1:9739457-9744457 GCF_000298275.1 Orycteropus afer afer
GAAGGGCTGCTTATGCACAGGGAGATAGCTCAGGGTGCAGAAGAGTATGAAGGGATGGACACTGGGAGGAGGTAACTATGGGGAGGAAGTGGGAGGGGAGTTGCTGCATTGCAAATTTTGGTCAATGACATGAGACAAAGTATATGCGAACTGCTGTATGAAAAGTAAATTTACTCTGTAAATCTTCACCCAAATCCTATTAAATAAATAAATAAATAAGACCTGCAGTTATTCCTTTATTTCTTGGTAATCATATTAATTTGCACAATCCTATTCCTTATATCCCACTTCCTTTTAGAAAATTATTGCCTATCATAAAGTGTTAAAGAGGAGAGAGACAAAATCTTTAAAACCCACAACCTAACTTGCACACAATCTGACGGATGGTCCCAACCATAAGTGAACAGTGATGGGGAATGTACTGGAAATTTGTAGAGGCATCTTTGAGGATGCTGTGGAGGGTGGCCCAGGGAAGGGCTCCTCAAGGCAATGAGTTCTGGAGACTCATCCCCAGCCTTACAAATCAGACACAAGATTTTCTCAGTGATGAGTTTATTTTAAAAAAGTTCACATACAATTGGCAAAGAAAGGCTAGCACATAAAAACTTATGAATTTGCAGTGGAGGAGAGGCTTCAAATCATCTCTTTTTAGAGCTTGGAATTCTCAGCTAACTATCCCCTTTCCAAAACCATGAGTCTAGGAAAGGAAGCTGAGTTACTAATCAGAAGGTTCATTGGTGATTTTGAAATCAGAACAGGGAAGTAGAATTGAGTGGGAAGATTCTGCCCCATGGACTATCATCACCCCTGCAGAACACAGAGCCTCTTTCTGCGGTCAAGTCACTCTGACCCCTCACATGCAGTGCCTCTCATCTTATGCAGTGCTGCAAACATACTGACTTTTATCTCTTTGGACCCCAGTTTTCAATGCAGATTCCTTCCCTATTTCCCTGACATGCATTGTTCTTCACATGACAGTAAAGTTCCTCCTGTTTAAATTTAATTAGTCAAATTCTCACCATGTGAGATGCTCTTCACAAGCATAGTATTTAAAGATTCAAGGATTGAACACTAAACAGGAAGGAACAACTCCAGGAGACAACATTAGAAATTTCTTAAGGAATCAAGTTGACTAAGGTGCTGTATGCTCGATTCTTGAAGCAAAAGGGCAAGAAGAAGCATTCATCATCTCCCAGAGAAGGCCACTTTCTCCTCAAAGAAAAAAAAAAAAAAAAGGTGAAGGAAGCTTCCAGATCCTCCCACAAAGAAATGAGAGGAAATCTATCCTTCTTCTTTCAGTTTAAGTCTCTCATTATGGACGGATATAGAGACAGAGAAGAAGATGGTGTGATTATGTGGTCTTTTAGCTGCCAGTATGAATTTTTGGTGGATACTCTGAGGCCCCTGCACAAGTAGAGTCCATACCACAAAAGACAAGTTAACCTATAAATAAACATGGCAATTTCAGGTATAGCAAGTGTTATAAAGAAATAAAATAGTGTGACAAAAATTCTTTTAGGTAGGGTGGTCAAGAGAGGTCTTTGTGGGATGTTTTGAACCATAAGCTATTTTGGTGGGATGATCAAAGTGACAAGGTACCACAAAAATGACAGAAGATAATTTCTAATGACAGGAAAAACAGAGACCCAAAGAGGTTAAATAGGTAGCCCAAAATCAGACAAAAAGCTCTCATTAGAATCAAGGTAAATGATCCAATTCAGCAATCTTTCCATTCTTTTTATTGGCATTAAGATAGGTAATTGGCTAACTATAGATGATTTGTATTTTTCCATAAAACACATCCAATAGGATCTTTTGTTGAAAATACCTGGGTACCAACCACCAGTTCCCACCGAGGTGACTCCAAATCATGGTAACTATGTGTGTCAGAGTAGAAATGGGCTCCACAGGTCTTTTGATGGCTGAAGTTACAGAAGTAGATTTCCAGGCCTTTCTTCCAAGGTGCCTCTGGGCAGACTTGGACTTCCAACCTTTTGGTTAGTAACCAAGTGCATTAACCATTTGCACTACCCAGAGACTCCATGAGCAGGTTATTCTGTCTTTGTACTAACACACTATTTCTTTTCAAATGTTAATGTTTAGTTCAATCATTTTACTAATTCACACTGGCTTTTCTCCTCTCAACTTAGATTGAAACTGGCAAAGATTTACAGCTTCAACAGACAAATGGGCCTATTATAAATTCTCAAACAGTTTTGTAAACTACAGCTCATGAAGCATAAAGAAGAGTAAAAAATTCTTGAGGGAGCAAAAGGGCAACTTTCAAGGTCAAATCAAGAACAATGTATCAAAGAAATTGATGCCACACTAGAGGGCCCTACCAAGTGCACAATTATAACCTACAAAAAAAATGGAAAGAAAAATCTTAGTGATTATCAGAATAATGACCATAATTGGAGGATATAAATATGTAGATGTAAATATCTTATCCTTCAACAATGTCCCACCACGTAAAAACACCAAAACCAGACCAGTTGCCGTAGAGTCAGCTCTGACTCACAGTGACCACAGGTGTGCTGGAGTAGACCGGTGTTGCATAGGGTTTTCAGTGACTGATTTTTCAGGAGATCACCAAGCCTTTCTTCTGAAGCACCTCTGGATGCACTTGAGTCTTCAACCAAGTATTTATCCATTTGCATTACTCAAGGACTTCATCCTACCAAGTAGGGACTCAGAAACTCAATATGTCAACTGTGCTCACTTTTAAAAATCCTCTCATAACATGAAAAGGGCAGGGTAATCAACTCTACAACCTGTGATTTCAAAGAGAAGCTGAAGACTTTCCAAAAGAGTACAGGCCAAATGGACATAGCAGAGAAGGAAAAGCTGGAAATCAATGTGAACTGAGAAGTGGACAGAGGCCCAACCTCACGGAAGTGCCACAGAGCACACATAACGTAACGTTCAAGTTGTAGGCACACTGCACTATCCTTCTTTTAACATGGCTGATCATTCTTGGCACTCAACTCCATCTTACTTGATCCATTTCCACAGGAATAAATAGGTTTCAAGGAACAGTTGGGTGCCAGTGAGCTTCTTAGAAGGTTGGCATCCCCTCAAAGCCCAGAAATATCCACTGCCCAAGGTGGCTGTCACCTTGGCCTTTGCTTCTCATTCCTTTCAATGCTGTTGCCTTTATGGCATTTGGCACTGTTTAAATATCCAGGAGATTGTTCTTCTTTTTGGAAAGATATGCATTTTCCCCATAGAGAAGATATGGGTAACAAGCTTCCATGGTCAAGTCTGCAAAATGAATGTTCCTTTTTCTGAAAGTCCTCAGTTATGTTATACCTGTTATCTTGCCTTATTAAAATGGAAAGAACTTTCCCCTATGTGTGTCCCATTCTGCCATTTATCAGAATTGGGATAGATTGTGCCTTTCCACTCAATTTGGACAATGAAATGAGTTTCATTTTTATTTATGGGCTTCATAAATCCGTTTCACTTGCTGCTTTTCATGCCCCAGTTCCACGCTGTTGTGTTGAGATTTCCCGCCCTGCCAGGCAATTAAACCACAAACTCGTGGAAAAAGAAATTTCTTTACAAAATTATTTTAAATCCAAAATATCCATAATCATCTATATTTCAAGTCCAATATATTTAAGGGATGGGGTCTCTAAGTCTTCTTTTTCAGCATCCAACTCCCCAGATTAATTCTTTTGCTGTCATTGCCAAGCCCTCAGTTGAGTTCTAAAGGTTAGTTCAAAATTCCAGGATGGAAAAAAAACTCTTTAATTTTAGATACTATGTTTCCAGAGCTGGTGCCAGGCCTGTGAGAAGATAAAACCATGGCTGAAGGGCTTGAGGAACAGCAGGAGGCTCACAAAGCCATGATCACCTGAGCTCTGGGCAGGATGAGACTCAGAAACTTTAAGCAGCAGCAATATGAGTTTCATGTTCTATGCCAGATTTAAAAGAAAAGAAAAGAAAAAACAGAGAGAGAGACCAAAAAACAAAAAAAAAAAAACCACAGTCAAACTCAATCACGCAGATCTACATCATCAAAGGAAGGGTGGATAGGTGTAGTCGCATCTCTCAGTACTTTGCCACCCTCATAGGAAGTTGCTGCTATTTCTCTAAATACAGAACTAAACAGCAGGCTTCTACCTGATAAGGTTGCATCCTTACTTATCTAATAAAATTTATGGATTGGGTTCAGGTCAGGTATAGTTCAGTCCTGTTATACAAAAGGCCAAGAAAAGAAATCCAATAAAATGTTTTCAGACATAAACACAGTAATCTGAATTTTGTGATAGCTCAAACACAGGCCAAGCTGTTGTTCATGTTGATCCTCTCTCTCATACTATATATCATACTATATATCAACTGGGAGCTCCGGTGGCATACTGCCTAAGGCACTTGACTGCTAACCAGAAGGCTGGCTGTTCAAACCCACCAGCCACTCCTCGGAAGGAAGGTTGGGCAATCTACTTCCATAGTGATACCACCTCAGAAACCCAAGGACGGGTTGCTATGAGTCGGGTCAGGCTTACTGGCAGTGAGTTATATATCAATTAATGGATGTAAGGGAGTTCCTGGGTGGTACAAATGGTTAACACACTTGGCTGCTGATAGGGAGGCTAAGTTCAAGTCCACCCAGAGGCACCCAAAGAAAGGCCTAGCAGTCTACTTCTGAAAAGTCAGCCATTGAAAACCTTATGAGTGGGAACTGACTCCATAGCAACTGATAAGTGGAAGTGGGCAAGGAATGTTTAAATCTGTCCCCACCAGACCATAAGCTATTCCAATCAGGGATCCTTGCTAGTTCCTTTTTGTGTATAGTCCATGGAAGGTGCTGTATGTTGTTGGATTCATTTACATGAAATTCTTGTATGTGTGGTAGGCTGGTTGCTTCAATTGTCATGCTGCTAATCACTAGGGGTTCCTGCGAAGGTGTTCCCTTCCTCCCTCTATGTGGACCCTGGAAAAATAAGCTAGAAAGCAAGAATTAGTAAGAGTGTGTGTTGCACTATATGGAC
>NW_006921600.1:9745713-9747732 GCF_000298275.1 Orycteropus afer afer
TTCCAAGGCAGTATCACTACGGAAGTAGGATTGCCCAACCTTCCTTCCGAGGAGTGGCTGGTGGGTTTGAATCGCCAGCCTTATGGTTAGCAGCCAAGTGGCTTGGCCACTATGCTACCAGAGCTCCCGAAATTCAACTAGAAAGGCATAAATCACCAGAAACCCTGAAAGCAGTCATCACCAATAAGTCTGAGACTCCAATCAATGTGGGTTATGTAATTTGGAGTTATGTAAACTGAACAAATCAGAATATGATCAAATGATGAGACCTGGTCTCTCAGTTGGCCAAGAGGACAGTGAATGACTGAAAACTTGGCGGTTGCATGATTTGGCCCCTCTAGCTGTACCTCCCACCTCTCTCTCTCTCTTGAAAAAAAAAAAAAAAAAAAAAGGAGAGAGAGAGACTTCTCAACCAATAGTTGTTAAATCACAAGATCAATTTCTCCTCTTCCAAGAACTGTTTGGTAGCCAATTACGACCAAAATTAGCTGAGCTTTGCCTGACCTTTTTGCTACAGGTCTGTAAAAATGTTGCCCTTCTTCTCCAACACAAAACACTCCATCAGGGTCTTCTCCAATTTTGGCATTCTGAATAAAGGCTTATGCTTAATGGTACTGTGGTTGATTTCCTTCTACATCTGCTGACTGGGGTTTTACTGTTTAACAATTTCATGCCCAACACACACAAATGCAAGGGACTTATGAAAAACAAAAACTGGTGCGTTAGGGTAGTAAGGTTATAAGGATTTCTTATTTTCCAAAATTTCTCTATGGTGATTATTTTATCTTAATGATTGTATCTCTTAATGAAAATGGGAGGGGTTTCAATTCCTACACAATTATAACCAACACCAAGAAAAAATTCCAAGAGAATGCTAAGAATCTGATGTTTTCTGATGTCTTGAGCTATTTGAGGTATTGTTGTTGTTATGTGCCATCGAGTCGGCCCCGACTCATAGCGACCCCTCCTTGGGTTGCCGAGGCAGTATCACTACGGAAGTAGATTGCCGAGGTATTAGTTTCTTTAAATATCTTCTTTACTTAAAATAAATAAATAATAGCCTGGTCCCCTGGCAGACATGTGAATATTTAATTTAGAAATGACCAACGTCTCAAAAAGCTTTGCTTTCCTGCCACCTACCTTTCTCCAAAATGCCAAATTAATAGCATTTGATCCTAATAAATGAGGCAGCCACAACTAAAAATGTCTTTAAAATGGGGGTAAGGAGAGAGGGGGAAAACGGAGGGGTGATTTTTTTTTTCCCAATATGTTTGTCATTATTATAGGTTATATATACAGAAGGAAAGTTAATTAAGCTTTTAAAAAAATCCATCACACATCAATGGCTGCATTTTAATGAGTACAAAAAGTTGAGGTGTTTACTACCAATTAAAGTGGTTTTTAAATAAGCATTAATTAACACAGAAATTCAGAAGAAAGTTATACCTTGTCAAAGAAAGGCCAGTGCAGGCTATGCCCACTTCTGCTCCCATTCATATTCAGATAGTAATTACCACCAACCCTATATTTTCCATAATAATGAGGAGATGCTGTCATGTCTATCAAACAACAACACACACACAAAAGTGGTGGAATTAGAAATTCTCAACCTGAAGTAAACTTTTCAAATTTTTTCCTTCTGGATTTTTCCCTCATCTATGTCAGAGTTATTCAAAGAGAAGGCTGGCCTGATTTTAAGGGTGTGTTTCTTCCTTTCATTCTCCTTTGTAGAGAGTACCATGAGGGAGCACTCAGTGGTAGGAAAGGTGTTATTCAAGTCTACACCAGCAAATCAGAACAATTACCCAATCATGGTTTAAGAAGACCTGAAACCTCGGATAAGCAAAGC
The DNA here is from genome assembly GCF_000298275.1 of Orycteropus afer afer. NCBI lineage: Eukaryota > Metazoa > Chordata > Mammalia > Tubulidentata > Orycteropodidae > Orycteropus > Orycteropus afer. The sequence continues at coordinate 9,747,563 of NW_006921600.1, forward strand.
ACTACTGAAGAAGAAAAACAAAGTAGGAGGTCTCACATTGCCGGATCTCGAAACCTACTATACAGCCACAGTAGTTAAAACTGCCTGGTATTGGTTCAATGACAGATACATAGACCAATGGAATAGAATTGAGAACCCAGATATAGATCCATCGACCCATAGTCAGCTGA
>NW_006921600.1:9752617-9754267 GCF_000298275.1 Orycteropus afer afer
GATCCCACCATGGAGTTGATTGCCAGTCTCATCATGGGGAATAACTACCACCAGCTGCCCAGCCACTCAACCAGCCCCAGCCAAGTTGACATACAACCTTAACTACCATAAACTCCATGATAGAATCTGTGGCTGAGTAGCTGCCTTAGGGATGTGATCTGCTTTCAGAATAAAAGAAGATGCTTTGAGAAAGGTCTCTGAGTGTTTTTTGCACATCTGGATCCTGCATTTGGCCATCTTTTTGTCAGTGGACTGCCATGTTTCCTGCCAATTTTGAGACTGTTTCTGGACTTGAACTAGTGGCCTACCACATTGCTTGATAATCTTGTAACTGTGCCATTTTACTTGTCAACCTTGGGTGTGTCAGTCTCAGCAGCCAGCAGCTGCCTGAGTTAAATGAAGCCTCCAGCTCCAGTGCGCCAGGAGAAAGAGGCAGAGCTGAAGCCTAAGGTCGAAGGGTCTTCACCTGGTGCCTAGAGCTGGCACTTTGAACTCAGACTTCTAGCCTTCTACACTGTAAGAGAATAAACTCCTGTTTGTCAAAGCAGGGTAAATATCTACTTGTGATATTTTCTGTTAGAGCACCACTGGAGGACCAAGACACTGGGTCCTCTGTATTTCCTAAAAATTGGCAGATGAATACAGTTGAGAGTCTGATTCAGGTTGGATCCTGTTAGGAAAACAATAGGTGGTGTCTGGCAAGACTATATAGAAAGGATACAATGTTTGATGGTCCTACTTTTTGTGATTTTGACAATCATTGATGGGTGATTGCTTATATCTATCTATTGGGGGTTGCAAAAGGTGACATAATTGCATCACTTCTTTTTCATTCTGAAACTGTAATATTTTAAAAAAGAGAATATGTCTGCCATTTATTATTTGGATACCCAGTGATACATATTGTTCATGTAGAAATCAGGATAAATGCTTGAATGAGTCTCTCCCTTTATTTACCAGTCTCCAAGATAATGAATGTGTTTCCTACAACTCCTCTAAAGGTGGTCAATTCTTTTTTACACAACTATCAAGTAGTGTATTAAAATGTATTTGATAGGTTTCACAGAGAAAACCCTAGAACAATTTCAGAAGACAATACAAGAACAAAATGACAAAATAAATGAAAAATTAGAAATTATACAAAATCTACAGACAGAAATCCAGAAGATTAATACTAAATTTTCAGAAATAGATAACACATTGGAAGGGCAAAGGAGAAGAATTGAATCAATGGAAGACAGAATTAGTGAGATTAAAGGCAAATACCTCAATACTTCTTTGGAAAGGGAACAATCAGAGAAAAGATCAAAACAAAATGAAGAAAGCCTAAGGTTCATGTGGAATACCATCAAAAGGAATAGCCTACATGTAATCGGAATTGCAGAACAGGAAGAGACAAATAAACCATAGAAAAAATTATTGAAGATTTGTTGCAAGAGAATTTTCGTGGTATGACAAAGAATGAGAATATATCCATTCAGGAAGTCCAACAAACCCCAAACAGGATAGACCCCAAAAGAAAATCACCAAGACATATCATCATCAAACTCACCAAAAGCAAAGATAAGGAAAAAATCCTAAAAGCAGCATGGGAGAAATCCAGCAAGATGGCAGAGTAGGCAGAAAGACTGCACAGACCATCTTCAACAA
>NW_006921600.1:9760942-9762871 GCF_000298275.1 Orycteropus afer afer
TTCCCTGGAGAAGGATGCCATGCTTGGTAGGGTGGAGGGTCGACGAAAGAGGGGGAGGCCTTCAACGAGATGGATTGACACGGTGGGTGCAATGATGGGCTCAAGTATAGCAGGGATTGTGGGGCTGGCGCGGGATCGGGCAGTGTTTCGTTGTGCTGTGCATGGGGTCACTATGAGTTGGAAACAACTCGATGGTATTTAACAACAACAACAACAACATACCAATTTCCTAAAAATATGATTACAAAAAACATTAAGAATTGTTTGCATATGCTATTTTCCCCAATTTAAAAGATGTTCCATATACGCACTGTCCATTGCACATCTAAATCTCATTTAGTCCTCCCTTAGTCTTACTTCTACAGGTAACTATTTATTCAGTGCTTAAGTCCTTATATTGATGTCTTATTCATTGTTTCAGCTGTCTCTTCTAGATTCCTCAGGAAGAGCTCAATGGAACAATATGCCCTCAATTCTTGCATATTGATAACAGATGCCTTTTTTACTTAGAGTAAGTTTTGCTGGATATAAAATCCTTGGCTCTTTCTTTCTTTCCATTGGTATTGTAAGTATGTAACTTTTTTCCCCCCCAGATCAAAATGTTGCTGTCAAGAAGAGTGATAAAATCTTCTTTTCCCTTATAAGTAAAGTGCTCTTTTTGATTGTTTTTAGATGCTCAAAGTGTTTTTCCTCTTCTTTGCATTGGTCATACTGTCATCATAGTTGTTAGGTGCCATCAAATCAGCTCCAACTCATGGTGACACTATGTACAACAGAATGCAAAATACTGCCTGGTCTTGTGCCATCCTCAAAATCCTGGCTATGCTTGAGCCCATTGTTGCAGCCATTGTCAATCCATCTTGGTCTACCCCTTTTTCTCTTACCCTCCACTTTACATAGTATAATAACCTTCTCCAGGGACTTATCCCTCTGACAACATGACCGGAGTAGGTGAAACAAAGTCTGGCTATCTCGTTTCTAAGGTGCATTCCAGATGCACTTCCTCCAGAACAGATTTGTTGATTTTTTTGGCAGTTCACGGTATTTTCAGTATTCTTTGCCAACACAACAATTCAAAGGCATCAACTCTTCATTGGTCTTCCTTACTTATTGTCAAGCTTTCACATGACTTGTGTTCCATTGCCATAGAGTTGATTCTGACTCATAGCTACCCCTGTTAGGTGTCCCAGGATGTCAATCTTTACAGAAGTAGACTGCCTAATCTTTCTCTCACAGAGCCATTGGTGGATTTGAACTGCCCACCTTCTGATTAGCAACCAAATGCCTTGCCCATTATGCCCCCAGAGCTCCTTGACTTGGGTTAGGCACAGCTTGGTCCTCAAAGTGACATACTGTCATAACATTCAGATACATGATCTGTTCTTTCTATATATAGTTTCAATGTTTGTTTTTTTTTTTTTTTTTAATCTCAAGAAAGTTTTCTGGAATGTTTTTTATTAGTTCAGGTATCTTGCTTTGGTTTTCTTCAAGATCTCTTACTAATCATGTGTTTGAGCTTCTTCACCTACTTCAATATTTGCTGCTTTATCTTGAATTCTTATCTTTCTTAATTTCTTTTTTTAAAATATCCTTTATATATTATCTTAAGGAATTATCTGTTGTTTTTATTCGCTCACTTATTCACTCCTTCTAATTTAGTCTTCATTTTGGATTTTTTTTTTTACTTTTCTTTCCTGAATTGTTACTTCATTTCTCAGTTTTATAAGATGTTTTTCCTTCACATCTTATATAATTTTCTTAATGTCTTTCTATTCATTTTACATATAGTAAATTACAGTTTTGATCTGTTTTGTGAGCACTTTTTTCTAGAGTGCTTTCATTGCCTGTAGGGATATTCTACTCCTAATTCTTTTTTTTCTTATAACTTTGTATTACACTTGACATTCTTTGGGCATTTTTATGTGAAAT
>NW_006921600.1:9762971-9767430 GCF_000298275.1 Orycteropus afer afer
AAAAAAAAAAAAAAAAAAAAGACATCCTGCTTTCTGAGGTTCTGAGATTTCCTGGTTCTCTTTCCCTCCTTTGATCTGACCGCTCCTATCAATTTTGTCCTTATCTTGATCAATTCTGATTCCATTTCCAGCCATTTCTTCTCAGCATAGGGCCCTGCAAGAAGGCAGTTTGGGCAGATCATTTTGAGAGTTCAAAGGGCTGGCCCGTTCTGTCCCTCTTATTGCTAGCCCTTTTCACTCACCAGGTATTAGGGATAGAAAAACCCCTTCCTCCTCCAGCTACTATTCTTTGAGCTTTACCAGTTGGCTAGTTTGGGGTTCTTCTGTTCTTAGGCCCAGTCACAAGCAACACTATTTCTTCTATTTTTCTCCCACACAGATGCCCAGGATTCAAGTCTTGTGGTTGCTGGTGTTATGTCCCCAATTGCTTGTATTTAGGAATTGGTGGCATTATCATGTGACCTAGTGTTTTTGTAAGGAGCTCTGGTGGTGTGGTGGTGAAGGCATTTGACTGCTAACCAAAAGGTCAGTGGTTTGAACCTACCAGCCACTCCACTGATGAAAGATGGGGAAGACTGTTTCTGTAAAGATTTACAGCCTTGGAGACCCAGTAGTGATAGCTATGAGTCAGAATTGACTTGATGGCAGTGAGTTTATTTATTTTTTTGTAAATAGTGTCTATGAACATTCAGTTTTGCAATCTAATCTAATCTTCTTCTAAATCAAACTATTTTTTGCTATTATTTCCTCCTGATTCTTTCCCTCAGCCTGTCAGAAGAACTTGGCCTCACTTTTGTGAAGAGCCCTGTAGTATTCAGGGTGTGTGTGTTTGGGAGGGGACGTGTGTGAAAAGGGGTCATGAGGGAGTAGGAGCTGCTAACTGGGGAGTTGCAAAACATTAAAGACACAGCTCCTGATACTAAAAGTTTATAATCTAAAAATTCAACACATACTCTTTTAGTGAAGTAATCACATCACTTCTCTGGACTTTATTTCTCCAGCTGTAAAACACAGAGCATATCAATTGCCCTGTCCAATTGCATAAGGTAGGAAGGAGAAATTAAATAACAGAAGCATATTTAACCAGGTCATCAATGAATGGCCTGAGTCCTTGGGGACAAGAATCATGTGTTTGTTCTTCACCTTTGTCTCTGTCCCTCAATGCCCAGGACAGTGCTTGACACATTCTGAGCACTCAATATTTGTATCTTGGAAAAAAGCACAGAAAGCCCTATTATGTGGTAATTTAAGTCAACAGCCCCTCAGCCTCATCAATGATGACGAGTTAATGTCTGGGGGTAGAGAGGCTAGCCTCAAAAAGACCCTTCACATTGAAGAGACGGCCTTCGCTCCAAGAGTCAACCATCAGAAGGCATGGAAGGGCTGAGTTTTAAAATGCATTTTTTTTTTTAATTATTATTCAGCCTTCAGCGGAAATGTCACCTTTCTAAAGCAAGCAGTTATCATGCGCTCTGTGTGCCAAACAGGCGCCTCTGAGGAGCAGGATTTTATCTCAACATTTTTAGTGATTTGTGTTTCTCTTTCAAGGAGCTCCATGCCTTAAGGCACCTGAAACATTAACGGCACAAGAAGGTAAGGTTACATGAGGAGCCGTCTTCAACAACATGAAATGGGGATTTTTGCAAAACAGGTCCAGAATCAGCATCAAAGCTATAGTCTGCAGTCCTGTCCAATAATTCATGTCCTCTCAGTGCAGCTCATTGTTTTCTGGTGGGCTCCTTGGTTGAAACCATATTCTCAAAGAAACTCCGTTTTGTGACAGGGCCCCCATCAGCAGGCTCAGCCACATGACAGGCCTAGAAGCAGCCAGCACAACTGCCGGCAATGCTTGCCAATAAGCCAGATGCTGCCACATATTGGCATCTGGGTCCTGGAATAGCAACCATGTTCTCAGCCTGGCTAGGGATTCTGACCCTAGCCACTGAAGGAGACAAAGGAAGGAAAGAAAGAGACAGAGCAAGGGGAGGGAGGGCAGACCATGGAAGAGTCTCTTGGTAATCTCCCTACCATAGGCTTAGAGCTTCCACAACAAGACTCATTGGAAAGCTGTTACCAATGCAGCAATGGGCAGGAGAGGTAGAGATGGGGAGCAGCCTAAACCCAGCAAGTTATTTTGGCACCTGGGGAGTGGGGGTGCTTGATTCAAAGAGACAGATGCAGCAGGCAGTAACTGCACTCCCCTCCTCTCCCTCAAACCATGATAGCCCACAGAGGAGATAAACTACAGGATATAGCTTAAATCTGCAGCAGAGGGACAGCAAGTGGCAACAGCAACATCAAGATGGCTGTCATTTTCTGCTTTTTGGGTGCCAAGACTTGCCAGCGCTAGCAAGACCAACCAAAGAGAGAGGGCGAGATCCAGAACCTGCGGTCTAAAGGGGATCCTTACAATCAAATAAAAAAAGGTGTGATCTGAGTGTTTTAATCACAGAAGTGGGATAAGGAAGTAGGCAAAAGAAGCCCTGTGTCCTGCAGGGCCTTTTTTTTCTTTTCTTCTAAATTTTATTTATTTTGCTGCTGTTATTAAGAATATACACAGCAAAACATACACCAGTTCAATAATTTCTATATGTACAGTTTATTGTTGTTGTTATGTCCCATCGAGTCGGACCCGACTCATAGCGACCAAGCAGTATCACTATGGAAGTAGATTGCCCAACCTTCCTTCTAAGGAGTGGCTGGTGGGTTTGAACCGCCAGCCTTCTGGTTAGCAGTCAAGTGCCTTAGGCACTATGTTACCAGAGCTTCCATATGTACAGTTTAGACACACTGATTATATTCTTCAAATTATGCAGCCATTCTCACCCTCCTTTTCTTTGTTGTTCCTCCCTATCATAAACTCACTGCCCCCTAAAGTTTCTATCTAATCTTTCAAGTTGCTGTAGTCAATTTGATCCTACATAGATAGTTCTTAAAAGGGCACAGTGCTCAAGGCAGACATTCTTTACTAGTTAAGCTAAACTATTGTGTGGTTTTAAGAAGACTCCAGGGGCAATCTTTGATTTAAGGGTTAAAGATTAATTCAGGGCAAGAGTTTCAGGGGTTTGTCCACCCTCCACAGCTCCATTAAGTCTACAGTCCATGAAAATTTGAAATTCTGTTCTGCATTTTGCCCCCTTTGATTAAGATTCTTCTATGGAATCTTTGATTAAAATTTTCAGTGATGGTAGCCAGGCACCAACCAGTTCTTCTGGTTCCATGGAAGGCAGCTGTCCATGGAGGCAATTAGTCATATATATCATATTCTCCTCATATTCCTGACTCTCCTTCTCCCTCTGTTGCTCCAGGTGAATAGGGACCAATTGTTGTGCCCTGGATGGTCTCTTTCAAGCTTTTAAGACCCCAGGCACTACACAATGAACTAGGACATAGAAGAGAAGCACTGAACACATTATCAGGCCAATTAACTGGGATATCCCATGAAACTATGACCCTAAACCTCCAAATCAAGGAAACAAATCCCGTGAGGTGTTTAGTTGTATGTAAGCAGCCTCAGTAGCTACTCTCTCTCTCCTTCTCTTTTTTGGTCATTGTTGTAAATATATCTATCACACAACTTTTGCCAGTTCAACTTTTTACAGGTATACAGCTTATTGACAGCAATTACAATAATCGGCTGTGCAATACTCCTTTTAATCAATGTGATACTTTTTCTATCACTGTTAATCCCCCTTTTCCTCCTCCATTCTTCCCTGGTTCTCTTACCTGCTTACATTAGAAATGATTATGGGGTATGGCTAAGGAGAGCATGTAAGTCTTCCTTCATCTGATACTTGATTGGATATGTTAAAAGAAATAGACTTTGCCCAAACAAACACAGGCTTTTGTTTCAAGCCCTGTGTGTTGAGTATTAGAGGCTTAGGTAGAAAACCTGAGCCCCACCCAGAACTACTGAGGGAACAGAAGATCTGCATTTGAAGACAGGACCTACAGAAAAAATGACTACTTGGCTTTTTTGAATTTCGAGCAAGCAGATAGGCTTTGAGTGCATCGAGGCAGAAAAGTCATGGTCCGTGAGAGAAACCCCTTCTAGGACTGAAAGTTAAAGGAAGCCAGTGAGCAGTAGGCTTGTATGTTGCTCACTTGTGACAGCTGGGTCCACAGGAGTGGAAATGGGGGAAGAGCAACAAAGAAGAAATGGGCTGAGTTTGGTACTCTTACCCAGGCCACAGAGACTGGGGATGAGAGGAAGGGCTGGTTGATCTGAAGTGCAAGGAGTTGTGAGCCTATGGGCATTGAAATAGTCCCTGAGGACTGAGGATGTGAGAGAAGGTGCTGGCTGGCCTGAAGTAAAGGGAGGAGGGTGACTCCCAAACTTGGCAGCTGGTGCCCATGACCTAGCTGCAATGGCTAGGGCTGAGCTGACCAGAACCCAACCAAATGAAGAGGAAGGTGTTTGACACTAAGCTGGTGTTAAGTTGCTGCAATTTGATGGCTT
>NW_006921600.1:9767820-9795107 GCF_000298275.1 Orycteropus afer afer
GTATAAAAGGATAATGGCTAGAAAAGCCAGGGGGGTGGTGGCCTGTGGTGTAGTAAATCACATAGTGTGGCTTTTCTAGCCATAAGTCTTGGTAAACTCCATGGTGAAATTTGCCATGAGCAACTGAGTAGCTCCTGATCATTAAAGTTATCCACCTGGGGATTTCTGTTGAGAGCAGTAATTTTCTGGGAAGTTTGCTCTCTCAGGTGTATAGAATTCTGATGTTGAGATTGGTGAGTTTGGCCACTCTGCCAGGTTCAAAAAGACCCCTCCTAGAGGCAGAAGGAATCTCTCACTGCCAGCTGGGAGACACAAGAGACACACTCTGCTGAGAGAGAGACTGAGAGACATGCACTGCTGGGAGACAGACTGAGAGAGACTATTGGCTGAGAGATGGCGGGCTGAGAGAGACTGAGCATGTTCCTGAATTTGAATTGTAGCCTGTTGCTTCCCTAATAAACCCCATAATCTGTGAGTTCTGTGTGGCCACTGCAACAAATTATCAAGCCCAGTAGAGAGGTGGTGGGTGCTGCAGGAGGAACAGTTAGTGTCGGAGTTAGTGAAAGGGCTGGAGGGAGGCGGCATGTCTGGCCTCACAAGGAAAGCACTTGGGCTACTGATAGTGATTCTGTCTTTCTCTTACATGGTTAGAGGAGGTCAGAAGATGCGGCCTCCCTGCCCCTTTGGCAATTGCCACAAATTATATTGTTGATCTTTCTCTCACTCTTCCTCAAAGGGATCTGAGGCCTTTTACAAGAGTGACTGTTCATTGGGGAAAAGAAAATAATCAGACTTTTTGGGAATTACTGGATACTGGCTCTGAATTGACACTAATTCCAGGAGACCCAAAACATCACTGTGGCCCACCAGTCAGAGTGGGAGTATATGGAGGTCAAGTTATTGATGGAGTCTTAGTGCAGATCTGTCTCACAGTGGGTCCAATGGGTCCCTGAACCCATCCTGTAGTGATTTTCCTGGTTCCAGAAGGCATAACTGGAATAGATATACTCAGCAATTGGTAGGACTCCCACATTGGGTCCTGACATGTGGAGTAAGGGCTATTATGGTAGGAACAGCCATTAGAACTGCCTCTACCTAGGAAAACAGTAAACCAAAAGCCACACCGCATCCTTGGAGGGATTTCAGAGATTACCACCACCATCAAGGACTTGAAGGATGCAGGGATGTTGATTCCCACATCCCCAATTAACTCACCTATCTGGCCTGTGCAAAACACAGATGGATTATCGTAAACTTAATCAGGTGGAGACTCCAGTAGCAGCTGCTGTTAATGATGTGGTTTCATTGCTCAAGCAAATTAATAAATTTCCTGAAACCTGGAATACAGCTATTGATCTGGCATACCTTTTTCTCAATACCAATTTTGAAGGATCATCAGAAGCAGTTTGCCTTCAGCTGACAAGGCCAACAATGTACTTTCACAGTGCTACCCCAGGGGTATATCAACTCTGCTGCACTATGTCGTAATTTAGTCTGCAGGGATCTTGATCACCTTTTCCTTCCAAAAGACATCATGCTGGTCCATTACATTGATGACATTATGCTGATTGGACCTAGTAAGGAATAAATATCAATGACTCTAGATTTATTGGTGAGACATCTGTATGTCAGTGAGTGGGAAATTAACCTGACAAAAATTCAGGAAATTAACCTGACAAAAATTCACCTCAGTGAAATATCTAAGGGTCCAGTAGTGTGGGGGCATGTCAAGATATTCTTACTAAAGTGAAAGGAGAAGTTATGGCATCTGGCTCCCTCCACAAAGGAGGTACCATATCCCTCATTTGGGTGTGTTGCTTCAGCCTATTTATCAAGTGACTTGAAAAGCTGCTGATTTTTAGTGGGGTCCAGAACAACAGAAGACTCTGAAACAGGTTCAGGCTGCTGTTCAAGCTGCTCTGCCACTTGGACCACATGCTCCAGCTGATCCAATGGTGCCTGAAGTGTCTGCAGCACATAGAGATGCTGTTTGGAGTCTTTGGCAGGCCCCTATTGGTGAATCCCAGTGAAAACCCTTAGGATTTGGGAGCAAAGCACTGCCATCCTCTGCAGACAACTATTCTCCTTTTGAGAAACAGCTTTTGGCTTATTACTGGGCCTTAGTAGAGACTGAATGCCTAACCATGGGCCACTAAGTCACCATGAAGCCTGAGATGCCCATCATGAACTGGGTACTGTCTAACTCAGACTCATAAAGTTGGACATGGACAGCAGCACCCCATCATTAAATAGAACTGGTATATAAGAGATTGGGCTCAAGCAGGATCTGAAGGCACAAGTAAGTTGCATAAGGAAGTGGCCCAAATGCCTATGGTCTCCACTCCAGTCACAATACCTTCCCTCTTGCAGTCTGCACCTATGGTCTCATGGGGAATTCCTTATGATCAATTGTCTGAGGAAGAGAAAACTCGTGCCTGGTTAACAGATGGTTCTGTGTGATATGCAGGCACCACTCAAAAGTAGACAGACAGCAGTGGTGTGAAATCCTCCCAATGGGCAGAACTTTGAGGCAAGCATCTGGCTGTCCACTTTGTGAGGAAGAAGAAGTGGCCAGATGTATGACTATGTATTCACAGGCTATGGCCAACGGTTTGACTGGATAGTCTGGGACTTGAAAGGAGCATGATTGGAAAATTGGTGACAAGGATGTATGGGGAAGAGGTATGTGGATATATCTCTCTGAATGGGCCAAAGGAGTAAAGATATTTGTGTCTCATGTGAATGCTCACCAAAAGGTGATTGTGGCAGAGGATTTAAACCACCAAACAGATAGGATGATACATTCTGTGGAGACTAATCATCTTTTTCCCCCAGCTACTCCTGTCATTGCCCAATGGGTACATGAAAAAGTGACCATGGTAGCAGTGATGGAGGTTATGCATGGGCTCAGCAACATGGACTTCCATTTGACATGGCTGGCTTTGCTGCCACCACTGCTGAGTGCCCAATCTGCCAGCAGTAGAGAACACTGAGTCTGCAACATGGAACCATTACTCAGGGTGATAAGCCAGCAACCTGGTGGTGAGTTGATTACATCAGACCACTTCCATCATGGAAAGGACAGTATTTTGCTCTTACTGGGATAGGTACTTACTCTAGATATGGATTTGCCTTCACTGCACACAATGCTTTTGCCAAAACTACCCTCCATGGACTTAAAGAATGCCTTATCCACTGTCATGGTATCCCACACTGCAATGCCTTGGATCAAGCAACCTACTTCAGAGCAAATGAAGTGTGGCAATGGGCCTATGGTCTTGGAATTCATTGGTCTCACCATGTTCCCCATCATCCTGAAGCAGCTGGATTGACAGAATGATGACTAAAAACAATTACAGCACCAGCTAGGTGGCAATACCTTGCACATTTGCGGCAATGTTCTCAGGAGGCTGTATATGCTCTAAACCAGCATCCAATATATAGTGCTGTTTCTCCAATAGCCAGGATTCACTGGTCCAGGAACCAAGGGGTAGAATCAGGAGTGGTGCCACTCACTATTACCACTAGTGACCCACTCACAAAATTTTTGCTTCCTATCCTTGCAACTCTATGTTTTGCAGGTCTGGTGGCCTTAGTCCCAAAGAGAGGCACACTTCCACCTGGAGACACAATACTTACTTTGCTGACCTGGAAGTTAAGAATGCCACCTGCCCATTTTGGCTTCCTCATCCTCTAGATCAACAGGCAAAGAAGGGAGTTACTGTATTGTCTGGTGTGATAGACCCCGATTACCAAGGGGAAACTGGATTGATATTATGCAATGGAGATAAAGAAGAGTATGTCTGGAATACAGGAGATTCTTTAGGATGTCTCTTAGTACTACCCTGCCCTGTGATTAAACTCAATGGAAAACTATGGAAACCCAATTCTGATATGACTATTAATGGCCCTGACTCTTCAGGAATAAAGGTTTGGGTCACCCACCAGGCAAAGAACTGCGACCAGCTGAGGTGCTTGTTGAGGGCAAGGGAAATACAGAATGGGTGGTGGAAGAAGGTAGTTCTGAATACCAGGTACGGCCATGTGTTCAGTTGCAGAAACGAGGACTGTGACTGTTATATTTCTTCATTGTATGTGTACATCAGATATTTTTGTTTTCTTCAGTTATAAAGTGTAAACAGAGATAATAGATTTTCAGTTATACACGTGTTAGTATATCATGTTAGGTGCAAGTATGACTTTGTAATTGTCCTTATTTAGAGATTATATGTGGTTAAGAAGATGTGTACAACTGCCAAGTCGACAAAGGGTGGACTATTGATAGTTGGGGTTGTGTGTCAACTTGGCTGGGCCATGATTTTGAGTGTTTAAGCAGTTGTGATGTGGTTGTTCCCATGATGAGATCTGATGTGTATGCTTTGAGCAGCAGTGTTCTTAGGGGAATATATATTATATGTATATATTATACTTTAATGGTGGGTTACATGAGAGATACTGAGACACAGACTCTTCCAGGGTGGAAAGAACCCTGGCATTTTGTCAGGGATTGTGGGGAAAGAGCCCCAAAGGTCATTTACTTGCTAGTGCATTTAATTCTCTTAAGGGCAAACTAGATTCTCTCTGTTCATCAGATACTCCACCCCCTAACCAGGACTACCTGGGTGTAGCTCTGGTCACAATCAGTGAGGTTAAGGGGAGAGGTTAGTAGGAACCTCTCCCCACCATTAAAAAGAAAGTAATGCAAAGCATGTCCTATGAATGGTGATTTAGGCAACAGTGTCATTTTTTTGAAAAAGGAAAGGACATTACTACTGAGGCTGAGTCCAGGTGGCAAGAGCATGTAGACAGATGAAGCCACTGCTGACACTGAAACATCACCTACTGAAAACACAAATTACCTAACCATTTTCCAGGTGCTCAGTGACAGGTTAGATATGTGTTTAGTCAAAATATACCTTATGAAAAATCTCATCAAATAATCTTGGCACCTTATAAATGTAAGATCCTTAATTTAAAATGAAAAAAAAAAAAAAAAGATAGTGGATTACTCACATTTTCCCAGTACACATGCGCGCGTGCATGCACATGCACACACACATACTTAACCTTCAGGGAACATCTAATATTAAATATCAATGTACTCCTGGGAAGCCTGATGACCATTTTCAAAAGCTAAAGCCAAGTTGATCAGAAAACACCCCCAGCCGAGTCCTCTAGCTTTAAACAGAACACAGAGCAACTCCTCCACACCGTCTGAATCTGATGAGAGCTGGTACTTTCTCCAAGCTTGGCTCAGATTCTTTGCTTTTCGATTTTGAAAAACACAGGAACTAACTGCTAAATGTAGCTCTGCTTAAAAACACTTAACATTAAAACAACAAGTAATCAAAAGAATTACAATTAAAATTTGGGGTTTATCCCATTTTCTTCCAAAATGGATTCAAGATAGCAGAAGTTGTCTATAAAGAGTAATCTGATTATAGGAGCTCTGGTGGTACAGTGCCTAAGGCATTTGACTGCTAACCAGAAGGTTGGCAGTTGAAATCCACCAGTCACTCTGCAGAAGGAAGATGGGGCAATCTACTTTTGTAAAAACCCAACAGAGGTTGCTATGAATTGGAATCAACTCAGTGGCAGTGGCTTTGGTTTTTGTTGTTATTATTGTTAATTGGATTACATGCAACTATGACAGAAATGGATGAAGTCTCTTTGGGGAAAGTGAACCATATATGCTCCACCTTCTTCCCCTTCACGCAGATGTTCTCTTTCTTCCACTGCCTGTTCGTTTTGCCTTTTCCTTTCCTCCTTGTTCTCATTATCTATTTTTTCCTGTCAGCAGTTCCCACTGCCACAATGATTCCTTAAGCCAGCCTCCTGGGAAATATGCTAAAGTGTTGGGAAATGTCTTCAGACTCAAAACACATACCAGAAAGGATGCTTATGATCGCACAGGGCAGAGGCAGGACCCTGAAGTCAAACTAAGCCAGTGGTTCTCAAACTTGAGTATGCTTGCTCAGCATCACCTGGAAGGCCTTAACGTTAAAGCACAGATAACTGTTTCCTATCCCACAGTTTCTCCCTCCAGTTCACACTCCATTCTAATCCTAAAATTATCTTTCTTAAAAGCAGGTTGTAATAAGGCCAGTTCTCTAAGAACCCTCACTCGTTCTCCACAATCTAGAGATTAAAGTTGAAACATTTTAGCATGTATCTAATCTAGCCCCGGGGAGCTCTGGTAGCATAGTGCCCAAGGCACTTGACTGCTAACCAGAAGGCTGGTGGTTCAAACCCACCAGCCATTTCTTGGAAGGAAGGTTGGGCAATCTACTTCCGTAGTGATACCACCTCAGAAACCCAAGGAGGGGTCACTATGAGTCGATAACAACAATGCCGCATAACAACAACAATCTAGCCCCAACTGACCTTTCCAATTCATGCATTTTACATACTAGCCAAACATCTCTATACCATGGTATCCACAGTTTTGTCCCCTGGGATACTTTCTTTCTCCACAAATAAAATCTTTTTTAAAAAATAAACTTTAAAAAATCTTGTATTTAAAACTATTACTCAAACTTCAAGATCCTCCTCCAACAAATGAAGCCTCCCCGCGGCTCCTCAGCTCTCTCCCTTGTACACTCATCGTGTTCCATCTACACCTTAGAACGTTTACCACATTCTGCCCTTATTATTTATGCTGCTTCTTTTCCCCTGAGTTTTATAAGGTCCTTGAAGGCAGGCACCATGTCTTTTTTTTTTTTTTAGTGACCAGAGAAACCCAAAATGGGAAGGGGTGGTGGTCAAGAGGAAGTGATGAGAGGCAGAAGGAACAGAGAGAAAGAAAGGAGGGCAGAATGGTGAGAGGAAGAGTTCAGTTTTAATGACATTTGCTCAGCCAACCAGACTCTTTTTGCTAAAGGCAGATCCTTCATACATGTAACACATTTTCTTCCTAGAATCATTCTAGAAGGTGGAAGAGTTGTACAGATTTTGTTTGAACGCTTTGCCAACACTATCTTCTTTTCTTCCTCATTGTTTCCTATGTCCCCATTGAATCACTGTATCTATATAAAGGATCCCTGGTGGCACAATGGTTAAGTGCTTGGCTGCTAACCAAAAGGCTAGCAGTTTGGACCCACCAGCAGCTCCATAGAAAAAAAGACCGGGAGATCTGCTCTGGTAAATCTCTGTCCCATGGGGTCACTATGAGTCGGAATCAACTCAACAGCACCTAACAACAACAAAATATATATCTATACATACACACACACATATATACATATATATACACAGGTAACAAATCTGTCCTGGAAGAAGTACAGCTGGAATGCTCCTTGGAAGTAAGAATGGCCAGACTTCATCTGACCTGTTTTGGTCATGTGGTCAGAAGGGACCATTCCCTGGTGAAAGATACCATGCTAGGTAAGGTGGAGGGTCAGCGAGAAAGGGGAAGGCCCTCAATGAGATGGATTGACACAGTGACTACAATGATGGGCTCAGGTATAGCAAGGATTGTGAGGCTGGCACAGGAACAGGCAGTGTTTTATTCTGTTGTACATAGGGTGGCCATGAGTCAGAGCCAACTCAACGGCACCTAACAACAACACAGATATATATATCTGGTAGCGTAGTGCCTAAGGCACTCAACTGCTAACCAGAAGGCTTGCAGTTCAAACCCACCAGCCCCTCCTTGGAAGGATGATGGGGCAGTCTACTTCCGCAGTGATACTGCCTTGAAACCCAAGGAAGGGTCACTATGAGTCGGGTATGACTCGACAGCACGTAACAACAACATACATATATACATATACATATACATATATATATATATATATACACACACACACACACACACACACACATACATATATATAACATATACACACACACATACATACGTATATATACACACACACACAGACACAATATGGTAAGGGCAACTTCACATTAAAGCCACTACTTTGGCATTGAAACAAGATCAAATGCCTTTAACATTTGCCTCTTTGGTGGGGTTGGTCAAATTTCTGTCTTGTGGATGGATACTTAAGACTACCAAATGCCCAAATGTTAGAAGGAATTTGATCAATACTCCTACAAGAGTTAACTTTTTGATGTGACATTTTTTGATCTGAGATCTGTAAGAGCAAGATGCCAGTAATCATGTGTGCCAAAAGCCGGTTCATTTGTTACTGTTCCTTACTAAATTCAGTAAGAGGTCACAGCAGCCCTTTACAGATACTCACGGTCTCTTTCTTTAGTATCACCCATACCATCTGTCTTCAGCAAGGAGATGAAGACAGAATTGACTCTAGGTAAGTAATCCTTTCCATAAAGGCAGTTCAGCCATCTCTTTTCTGGGATAGTAGGAAGTTTCTATTTCTGCTTAACTCTTTCTAAAGGAAGAACAAAGAATTTACACTTGAAATCCAACTCAACAAAGAAGGCTCTCTAAGTGTTCCAGATACCTGGGCCAATATGCCTGATGAGTGCCCTGGTTCACTTCATCTAGACAACCTCACTCAGGTTACTTTCTCTCTTAAACGTCCACAAATTTTCTCTGCCTCTATTTCTCCCTGACACAAGACACCCAGATCAAGGAAAGAAGTCATGTGATAGGAATAGGTCTCAGCTCAAAAAATGTAAGGCCATACCACAAGACACCATAACACTACTCCCATAAATCTTACTAAAAAGGAAGCTTGTTCTCTGGTTTCCTATTCATTGTCCTTGAAAGAACAAGTAATGCCAAGTCACAAAAACCTTCAGTACTTTGCTTCCCATTTCCCTACTGCTATTATATTTACAACTTTATTTAGAAATAGCTGACTTCACAGCTTTTGCCATTCAGTAACCCTTCAACACAAGGGCTTAACATGAAATCCTTAAAATGAGCTGAGTAGACATCAAATACTCAAAAATCCAAATTACCTAGACTGGTAGAGGTTAATGCCCTGCTTTAACTATGAACAGAAAGTATCAATTTTGTACTTTGATTTGCCTGCCAAAGTACTGAGTCAAATAAACACATAAAATATGATAGATGAGGGCAACAGGGGTATTAATACCACCATGGTTATTGAGAAAGGTCTAAGAAGTGAGCAAATGTAGGTGTGCCCTAACCTCCTTTCACCTCTCTGCTCTTCTACATGACCTCCAACTCTCCTTTTCCAGTGGAGAGTGACTAAGAAGCAATCTTTTATTATTTCATCCTATTTTTAATTTTTACAGTCACATAAGCACTGAAGGCTATGCCACCAAGAAGTATATGGCAGGAATTCAAGTACCTGGAATTACTAGAAAAAGAATTACAACAAAAGAGTTAAGTATCAATTTAAAATTTTCATTAACCTTTTCATTCCCTAGAAAGTTGGTTTATCAAATTAGTTCACTCTGGAAAATAGAAAATCCATCATGCTTGTACAGCTAAAAGGAATCTTAGAACTCACTTCCCTGTTCATTCTACATATGCTGGCACTGGTCTAGAACAGCGTTAGAGATCAAGATTATAAGGCTAGCTAGTCAGAGACAGGACCAGGATACCACTCAAAAACTTTCCATTTATATTCCACAGTTCTCAAAGAAAGAACTTAAAATAGTAGGCTTCAAAACCCATGACATTTAGACATACCAGAGGTTAAATTCAACTCCTCTAAGAAGAAAGATGATACAATACATGCCTCAGCCTTTACTATAAAGTAATCCCTATGTGAGTCCTGGTAGCATAGTGCTTAAGGCACTTGACTGCTAACCAGAAGGCTGGCAGCTCAAACCCACCAGTCACTCTTTGGAAGGAAGGTTGGGCAATCTAGATACCGCCTCGGAAATCCAAGGGGGGGCCGCTATGAGTCGTGTCCGACTCGACGGCAAATAGCAACAACAATATGTGAGTCCAGTAAATATACAACAGGGGAACCCTGGGAAGCAAAGAACCCCTCAGTGCTTCTTTCTATTTGGATTCAGAATTTAAAGGCAAGTGAATCCAACCAAAGCCTACTACTATGTGTAAGGCCCTAATACACTCTTACTGGTCATCCCATGAGTATTCATTACAAACTTTATGCTCTTCAGTACATGTATTATATCAAAGTAAAACTCAATCTTGGTTCACAACAACTATGAAATAGGATAGGAAAGGTTTAGGGGTCAATTCAACATGAATTACTCCTGTTTAAATGAGTTTAACTTGTCCTTATTTAGAGATCAGTTATTATAACAATTAAATTGAAAATATTCATTCTCACATAGTATTAACTCATGTCACAGTTAAAACAAATTGCTATAGTGGCATTTTTTTAAGTCCTTAGGAAACTTCAGCTACCCACATGTGATATGGAAATGGTAAATTTTCGTATCATATCCTAACTGGCATTACATCATAATATTATTGACAACTTGTTTGGAAAAGCCTTTTTTAAAGAGCATAGTAAAAGAGTAATCAATTAAATTGCTAATTTCATAAAGAAACAAAATATAAAACTGAGTGAGTGTAAATTTTCTTTTACGAGTTTTTGACCCATATTCTACTCCCTTGCTAAAAACAAAACAAACATAAACAAAAACAAAAAAGATCAAGCTTAGTGTCACCCACAGCACTAAAGTTTAAGATACTAGCACATCATCAAATAAAAACAGATCTGGGTTCATCACCAAAAAGCCATTTATCCTGTGTTTATTACTAAAATAATTCAAGCCAACCATGATTATGAATGATGTATTTACATTAAGCACAAGTTCCAACCAAACATATAAAGTGACAGAGAGAAAGAAATTGAAGTACTGAAATTGTTTCAACAGACTGACAAAGCAACCATCTGTTGACATTACTGTCCTCTGAACCCAAGTGACCAAAATCATGTGGTAGGGCAGAGCTTCACCTTAGTTTTGAAGTCCTACTTTCGTGTCATAGGGCACTTCTGGAAGGAAGCTCTATAATGGCCAGCTCTGAGTATTTGCAGATTTCCTACTAGTCCTAACAGGAAGTCATTCCTATGTTTCACCTGCATGAGTTCCTGTTATGAGGCCAGTCTGTTGGTGAGCTGAAATCCAGTTCCAGGGAGTGATGTCATCTTGACTGAGCTTATGATCCTGATGACCTGCTCCCCAATCTGGTGTTGTTGCAGCCCTTCAGCTGGGATCCAGGTTATAAGAAAGGAGACCAAAAAGGGAAAAAGGGGGAGTAGGATAATAGAAAAATGAAAAGTACTTGCACATTTCATTGTTTTACTAAAGCATTTTGTGCTTTCATTTGAATTTGATGGTAGGAACTGGACAATGGCTGCTGAAAGCTGTATAGATGTTCTTGAAGCAGAGGTGGGCTATCACACCAAAAATACAAGGAAGACTTAAAACATACAAAAAAATTTGATTATTTTGGGTAACTTCCAACTTGGAAATAGTGACTTTTTCTTCTTTGGACAAAGCTTCAAATATAGATATTAACATTTAAAAAATATCTGTTAATGTAAGAAATAGAAAATAATGTTACTTAGCAATGCAGAAAAAATGCATGACTACAGGAGTTATCTTCCCAACATAAAGACATGCCAAATACAATGTTTGCAGATGTATGAGCACTCATATTCTTTCTGTATAAAGTAAACTAAACTAAGAGGTCAAATATGGAAATCCTATAACTGTCAGTAATAAAATAGGATTGTCATTCAACTCCATTTAGACGCAATCCTTTGATTCTTAACACACTATGCCAAAAAGTAAAATGATCTCATGCATAAGAAAAGAAAATGATAGTATTCCTGAAGGAACAGAGGCTCACCTTCAAAGAAAAATAAAAAGCAATTAAATAAAGGAGATATTTCAATTTTTACCACATTTATTTCAGATCATGATTTCTTAGTCCTTATTAAGTTGATACAATTTGGGGAAATAAATATTCCCTTCCCTTTTTTGTTGCATGTATATTAGTAGGAGTGGGAAGAATGGAATATGAGAGAATAGGCAAGAATATAAGAAATGGAAAGATGGGAATGGAAATGATGTTTAAAATAGAGACAGAGTGAGTATTTATACGAATTTCTTCTCTAAATAAGTAGTATCAACAAACAAAATACAAAGCTGACAGTAGAGAATGTTTTCTCCTGACATGGAATGAAGTCTGAAACAATATGAGACCACATGCAAGATACATTAATTGTACAGCATCGTGGTACAGTTTCCTATTAGGCATGTGTATATTATTATTTTCACTTCTTAAGCTTCACAGATGACCTTACTCATGAAGCACTCTTAGTGTATTATTCAGTAAATATTAATTTGATCATACAAGTCTATCTTGGTTAGCAGAACACAGTTAGCTGCCATGTAAAGGTCCTTCTTTTAAGTAACAGAACTTCGTATCAGAATATCTTGAGGGGCATTCCTCTTTCAGTTGGGTTTACAACTCTTCTGAAACTCTAAATGCAATTAAATAAAGATCACATCTTGGTTAAAGGATAGTGTACAACAGCCCCTTGCTATTATAAATCAGCCAATATCTTCCAGGCGATAATTGTAAATAAATTGTTCTTTTTTGACTTTTTTCTTCCTTTAATTCCTTAAATGTCTTTATTCAAATGATTTGCTGTTCCATAAATGATTGTGAGGCAGAGGTGCCTCTATGCTGGAGACGCTTGTCACAGGAAAGATCAGGAAGTGTGCAGATAACCCCTCATTGTGTTCATCTCATCAGTTTTGCCCAATCCACAGGGGTGAAAAATGGATGAGATTTGATGTCTTCAACACCAGCAACTCCAGCACCAAGACGCTCCATAGGGTTGAACTGCAGCAGCTAAAAAAAGAAGGATTTGGTGAGGAACAGGGATCCAATTGGTGCATGAAGGGAAAATAGAAATACATGAAAGTAAAGAACTTGTAACCCAGTGAGAAATGGACTTAATAGCCAGTTGACTATGTTTCCTCGAAAGGGTGCTATGTCTAACAACACTGCCGCTGCCAGCAGGGCTGTAGGGGATACCTAAACTGAATTTATGCATTTGTAACTGCTATTTGAAACATAACTTTGAGTAACACTTTGTTTTTATCAACCTCATGTAGTAAAATAAGATAGTCAATCTACCAGTGAAGTAGTGAAATAGGAATATTTCTAAGGCATGTCTAGACATTAATTAGACATTGCCAAAAATTCTAAGAAAGCCAATTACCCCCTTCATAATTAAGAGCTTTGTGAGAAACAACAGAAATCTCTCAACCCCTAATGAACTATATACACACTGGAACGAAACTTAACCTAAAGTCTGAATGAGCTAATTCATATTTTAAAATTGCTTTCTATGGATTAGCTGACACTAATGAAATAATTTGATCTCCTAAGTGAAATGTAGGAGCTCTGGTGGCGAAGTGCCTAAAGTACTTGACTGCTAACCAGAAGGCTGGCGGTTCAAACCCACCAGCCACTCCTCGGAAGGAAGGTTGGGCAATCTACTTCCGTAGTGATACCGCCTCAAAAACCCAAGGAGGGGTCGCTATGAGTCAGGGCCGACTGGAGGGCACATAACAACAACAACAACAAGTGAAATGGGTCATGACTTCTTCAGAAATAGGTATCATGCATAAAATAACAACAACAGGACTGTTAGTGAGAGTAAAGAAAAACAGTCATAGATAATTACAGTAGACCACAGACATGCTGGAGGAGCATGTCCTGAGACATTTATGACTCCTCACATTTTTTTGTTTTAACAGCTTCACTAAGTGTGAGAGTTAATTTTATAGGTTAGTTTGGCTACGCTATGGTTTCCAGTGATTTGGCCAAACACTAGTCTGGCTGCTGTCCCATGTGTAATCTAATGTAATATAATGAAATCACCTTCCATAATGCAATCTAATGCAATCTAATCGATCAATGAGTTGAAAAGGAGCTTTCTTAGGGTGTGTTCTGCCTCCAGACTATAAATAGATATTTTGGCAGAACTTTCTCTATTCACTCTGCACTCTTCCCATCACCTGACCTACAAGTTTTGGGACACAAAATCACTGGTTCTGTTTCTCTATAGAAATCTGGCTAAGATACTGAGGGATAATTTATGCATCATAAAATTCATCCATTTTACATGTACAATTCAATGACATTTAGTAAACTTAAAAGACTCACAATCCAGTTTTAAAATATTTTGATCACCCCACAAAGTTTCCTCATGCCATTTGCAGTTAATCCTCACTCTCATCCCCAGCCCAGGCAACCACTGATCTGTTTTTTACCTCTATAAACCTGCCCTTTCTGGACATTTCACGTAAATGGAATCATAAAATATGTAGTCTTTTGCAGCTGCTTTTTTTTTTTCACTTAGTATAATGGTTTTTGAGATTCATACATGTTGCAGCATCTATCAATAATGTGTTCCTTTCTATTTATGAATAGTATTCCATAACACACATTGTTTATCCATTCACTAGCTAATGGACATTTGGACTATTAACAGTTTGGGGCAATTATGAAAAATGCTGTATTAGTATTCACATATATGCCTTTATGTGTAACGTTTTAAGAAAGTGCCAACCTTTTCTAAAGTGGCTGTATCATTTTTCATTCCCACCATCAATATATGAGGATTCCAGTTTCTCTACTCTTTACCCACACCTTGTGCTACCTTTTTGATAACAGCCCTTCTAGTGTGTATGTAATAGTATCTTACAGTTTAAATTTTTACCCCCTACTGAAATGGAGCCCTAGTGGCACAGTAATTAAGTACTTGGCTGCTAACTGAAAGGTCACTGGTTTGAACTCACCAGCCACTCTGCACGAGAAAGATGTGGCAGTCTAATTCCATAAAGATTTATAGCCTTGGAAACTGATGGGGCAGTTCTATTTTGTCCTACAGGGTCATTATGAATCAAAATCAACATGCCAGCAACAGCGTTTTTTTTTTTTTTTTTTTTAAATAACTAATGATTTGAGCATCCTTTCATGTCCTTATAAGCCCATTAAATATCTTTTTTTGGTGAAATAACAATTCGAACATTTTATCTCATTTTAAAGTGTGCTGTCTGTCTTATTATTGAGTTATGAGAGTTCCTTATACATTCTGGTACAAGTGCTTTACCAGAAAGATGATTTGCAAATATTTCTCCTAGTCTATAGCTTGTCTTTTCATTTTCTTAATGGTATTTTTTTTTTTTAAGAACAAATAAACCCAATGCCATTGAGTCGATTCTGACTTATAGCAATGCTATAGGACAGAGCAGAACTGCCCCACAGGGTTTCTAAGGCTGTAAATCTTTTTGGAAGCAGACTATATCTCATCTTTCTTCCATAAAGCAGCTGGTAGGTTTGAACCAGCAACCTTCTGGTTAGCAGACAAATACTTTTAACCACTGTACCACCAGAGCTCCTTAAGAGCAAAAGTTTCTAATTTTAATGAAGTCCACTTTATCAACTCTTCTTTTATGGGTTATGCTTTGGATGTTATATCTAATAATTCTTTACCTAATCCAAAGTCATGATTTTCTCCTAGAATATTTACCACCTCTGAAACTCAAAGGGGGTCACAATGAGTTGGAATTGACTCAATGGCAATGAGTTTGGGTTTTGGAGTTTTTTTTATAGACCTATAACCTATTTTGAGTTAACTTCATTATTTTTCTTTTTTTACATGTGAATATCCAATTTTTCCAGCACCATTTGTTGAAAAGACTACCCCCCCCCATCAAATTATCTTGGCATCTTTATTGAAAATTAATGGACAATGTAAAGGTTTATCTCTGGACTCTCTCTTCCATTCCATTGATACATATGCCTATCTTTGCTTCAAGATCATATACTGTCACTCAACTCAAAAAAACGACATTTAAAGAAGTAAAGGAAAATATGACAATAATGAATCAAAAGAGATTCTCAATAAAGAGATAGAAATTATATATTTAAAAAGAAGAAAATAATTGAAATGAAAAAGTTTACTACAAAAAATTTACTAGAATAGCTCAACAGCAAATTTGATATAGAAAAAGAATCAATGAATCAGAAAATAAAGCAATAAATAAAAACTGCAGTCTAAAAAAAAAGAGAGGAAAAAAGTTGGAAGAAAAATGAACAGATCCACAGAGACCTGTGAATAACATCAAGTGAACCAACATACATGTAATGGGAGTCCCAGAAGGAAAGAAGAGAGGGAAAAGGGCAGCAAAAACATTGGAAAAAATAATGGCTGAGAATTTCCTAAATTTGATGCAAAACAATCTGTGCATCCAAGAAACTCAATAACCTGCTCTCCTAGCTCCATCATAATGTACAGCTGCTGATGTCTCTGCTGAATTTATTTTTTCTGGTGCTTCCTAAAAGTTTCCTCTCTGTCTGCATAGCTTACCATCAGCCAGTGATTGGACAGAGGTTGTGTTCAAACACCTCGAACTATTTAAACTTCCGTCTTCTGACAATAGGTATATATGTGAATAGAAGAATGCACTCAAAGTTCAGGCCACTTTCAAAACTGCACTGTTTTTTGCTTTCAGATGGGCCCTTTTCCTGATCCTATATGCAAATGCATGCAGCCTTCATGGCCTGTCTCACTCGCAGAACCACTCTACCTGACCAAGTAGGAAGGAGTAATGGGAGTAGTTCTGGGCAAGAATGCCACAGACTTTCCCAAAGTTCAGCATTTTTCAAGCACAAATGCTTTTCAGATTGTAGTATCTCTGATTAACTTCCAGAGCACTGTAATGTTTGTTTTTGCCAATATTGTACAACTTCGTAGTTGCTTTTACTAGGGAAAGAATTTGCCAACTTCCTCACATGGCCATGGCCACTCAGATTTGAGGATATTCCTACAGCAAATAATTTGTAAAATTATTTTTTATTACTCAATGTAGTTTAAAATATTTAATGATTCCTTTAAAAAACTTAAAAATCCTACACATAGAACCCACTATTCAAATTTAACCAAAAGTTCTACTTCTTCTTTCATTCATGATTCATTAATTGAATAATTGTGTGATAAGTATTTATAGACTCTCTGTAATCTGCCAGTCCATCACTTTTTTTAGACCTCTTAACTTTTATCACCAACAGTTGCCTTCTACATTAACAGTGCTATAATTCAAATATGTGCTTCATCAATTACAAATTTTATATGTCATGGCCCTTCAACACTGTTCTATCAGTAATAATAGTAATAACAATAATAAAGCATTTATATACAACTTATTATGTGCCACACATTATTATAAGTGTTTAACATAGATTATTTCATTTAACTCAAACTCTTTGAAAAGCTACTATTATCTCCACTTTATAAATGAGAAACAGAATCTCACAGACATTAAATAACTTATTTAAGATCATACAGCTAGTAAGTGGCAAAGACAGGATTTGAATTCAGGCAGTCTAGCTCCAAAATCCATGCTCCTAACTACATGATCACATGACTCATGAGTGTTTAATTTGCCAATGCCATCAATCTATTACTTCACTTTGATATTAGCAAATCCACAAGGGGAGTGAAGCATATGCTTCAAAAGACCACACTAACAGTCTTTTTACTTGAAATTATTCTGTCTAGCATACAAAAATGACCATAAATCTAAATGCTCAAAGAATTTTTATATTAGAAAAAAGTTGCTAAAATGTGTTCAGAGAAAATCTGCTATTATAATACAAACTTAATTCACATCATAAGAATATCCTAAATGTACCAAATCCATTTTCAGTATCAGACAATTCACGTGTACTGATTAAAAGGTGAAGGATGCCAGGCATTATAGTATCAATCTAAGATATCAAACATTGGTAAGAATTTAAAATAAATACATTATATAATTTTATACTACTGGAAACAAACAAATGTGTAAGTTGTTTCTTCTTTGTTACAGCTTTTAACACCTCCACTCTTTCCAAAACATGAGGCAAATACAAAATCCCAATGAAGCCTCATGTTTTGACTTTTACTAAAGTTAACTTGCTTAGTTCATTGGGCATTCTATAATATTTGCAAGTATACATCTACAGGCAAAGGTATAATTGTTTTACTTATGACTACTTGCTTACTCGCACATTTAAAACAAATACCAGGCCTCAAGAGAGATCACAGAAAGAAGTTTGATTGCTTAAGAAAGTATGTCAGCTATTGGCAAATCAAAGACAGCCACTGCCACCTCCTTTATCCTGAATAATGAACAACAGAACTAAGCAATGAAGGAACAAAAATTTCTGTTTTGAAGGTTTACTTCTCATATAGTATCTTTCAACTGACAAAGCAACTGTGGCATAATTAACTAAATGCACACTAAAGAGTACAAATATATACACTAAGGATTTATAAAATGTGTCTTTAAACGTAAGACTGCATTTTAATGTATGAACTATGTTTACATTAACACCATTCACTTGACTGGGACAGTGGTTCAAGGGATTATGAAATCTAGGAAGAAAGCAAGGAGCTGAAAGAGCAAAGAAAAAGAAAGCTCCCCAAAGCACAATAATTTTTCCAAATAAATCATTTTGTAATTGTTCAAATGGCATCTACGACCTGTGAGGGAATGGAAGAGGAAAGTCAAAATGACAAATTGCTAATCATGCCAAGAGACTCCTTTTCCCTTTCCTGATGATGTTTCCTCAACATGAGTGGTAGTTTCCTTAGGCAGCCCAATGACAGAATGCTGATTTACTATTTAAGCTATGTATTTGGGGACTTAACATATCTTAAGCCTAGACTCCTTCTCAACATAATTTCTAATAAATAAAACAACAGCACAGCTTTAGAAATTAATGTGGGGAACTGCATTTTCAATATTATATTAGAAAGACTACTTCTTTATGAAAAAAAAAAAAAGTAGTTGCTAGCCTTTCCTAAATTATTTTAAAAAAGAAATCTGAATTTACCTAATTGTGTTACAACAAATAAGAAGAAAGCAAATGAGTAGCTTTCTTTTTCTCCTATCAGAACAAAATGATTCATAAATCTTTTTCTTACCTGATTTCTTTCACAAAGTGCTCTTGGTACTCTCATCTCGGTATGGTTTACATACTCTAGGCAAATCAATCTTCCTGAAGCACAACACTGACCCTTTTACTCTTCTAAACAAAAACTCCAAATTTTGATTTTTACAGAATAAAATATTATCACTCTGCCCCAGTGTTTATGATAAAAGAATCCCATAAGGTTTCTTTCTACTCTCACCTATCATTAGCACTCATCCCTCCTCTCCAGATAAACCAATCTTTTGACTTCCCAAAATGAGTCTTTCTGACTCCCTCCTTGCCTTGCCTTTGTTCAGGTTATTAATCCCACCATATCCAATCCTGACATGCCAAAATCCTGTCTGAGGTATAGCAAAAATAACTCCACAAAACCGTTCCTGATACTACTACCACACTGGCTGTAATCCCTTCTTCTCTTGACTTGCCAAAGTATTTTTTAAACCTCTTTGACAGCCCTTATCAAATTCCATCTTCTGGTATAATTATTTGTGAGCTTTATCCTGGAAGCTTAAAATACTGTATCTTGAATATAATATTTGCTGAATGAAAATAAAAAAACTCTTCAAGACAATATAATTAATATATTTTCCTTTCCCTGTCTTCATTCTTTTAAAGGGGGGGGGGGGACTTATATTCCCAGATTAACAAAAAAAAAAGTATCTCATTAAACATTTTAGTTTTTGACTTTTTCTAAATAATTTTCCCATTTATGTTTTTCATAAATGTATAAAGATCCCAGGGCTGATAATTCTTGCTGATTTGCTGTGTCTCTATCCTACTATCATAGAAACAACCCTCAGTGTATCAGTAACACCCACTATTCAAAACCTGAGTATTTTCAATATGGGGAATCAATTTAAGAATCTACCTAGAGTCCCAAGCCTACCTGTGGGATACTAAATTTTAATTATCAATATCTCTTTCTTCAAAGCTACCAAAACTGTCCTAATCGACAGCAATGTCCAAGCTGCATCTATGGATGAAGCTGAAGTAGTGATCTAACTTGGCAAGATTTTCTAACAATACCTCTCTCCAAAACAACCTGGCTAGCACATCTTTAACTTTATAAATATGAAGGCTGAAAAATAGCCATCATACATCGTACCGAATGTAATGGTAAAAATAGAGACCTCCCCCCCAAAAAAAATCCAAACTCACTACTGTCGAGTAGATTCCAATACACAGTGACCCCTCCTTGGGTTCCCGAGGCTGTATCTCTGTGGAAGCAGATTGCCCAGTCTTCCTTCCAAGGAGTGCCTGGTGGGTTTGAACCACCATCAGCCTTCTGGTTAGTAGTCAAATGTCTTAGGCACCTGCCACCAGAGCTCCCAAAAATAGAGCAACCTTTGACAAACTAAAAGCAACACTTAAATCTCACATCACTACAAATATATGGGACTAAACATTTGCCTATATTAAAAAAAAAAAAAAAAGAAGAAGAAAGAAACCTAATACTAGGCTTTGCTATGAATTGGGTCCGATTCAACAGCACATAACAACATACAACAACAAGGCTTTAACCAACCCCACCAATACTTTATTGATAAAGTAAAAGCCTAGGAATATACTATCTGAATATAACTTGGAATTTCCAATATTAATGGGTATTTCTTGCCTAAAACGAATTTCTTTAAGGTTTTGGAATTGTAAGCTCTGCTGATTGGCATGGTTGATATACCTGGCCAATAGGTCAATTAAATTACCTGTTGAATGAGTGAGCGAGCCTCTTCAGAGACACATTCTGGCATGTTCAGAGTAGTGTGAGTATTTATTCCTGCTGGATGGCACTCAACCAGAGTCTGAAACAATCAATCAGGTACACTCCTTATCCCAACTAACATCATATTCTGTTCTACCACAGGATTTATGAACAGTAAACACAGAGAGGTCAATAACCATCTTAATTGGAGATGCAGTAATCAGTATAGTTCGGTCTAACCAGGTTAGGACAAGGGCTATGAGACTACAGAACATTAACTCTGAAACATGAAAAAAAGGCAGACAATCATCAAGATTACATCTTAAGTTTGTTATAAAAGTTATGTCAAAGATATTGCCATGCTAGACCTTTTCCCTTAGTTAGAAAGTCTTATAATAGAAAAACTTACATTACACTCAAAAACCAAAAAGGGACTTGATATCTCTGAATTTTTTAATATTCTTAAAAATTTCAACATTTAGAATCTGTTAGTAATAATACTTTGTATGTATATAGGCCATTATTGTTTAAATGCATATAAAGGTACTTTGTAAACTCCACAACAATCTTAGAAATTTGGTATTATTTACATTTTTAAGGTAGGTGATTACTTACAAAAAGCACAACTGTTCATTGGCTATGTTTTCTTCATATTTGCACAGTACTCTATTTGAGTTGATTAACCTCAAACATCATACTGAAAAATTACTGATCAGAGAGAGGATAAATTCTCTCTTTAAACTAAAACAGAGGTAAAATTTACAGTACTGAGAAAAAAGATAATGCTACTTTTACCATTTAAATTAATTTTCTAAAATGAGAATGCCCTCCTGGTTTCAGAAATAATGTTTAAAAACAAAGAACGCTAATACAACCTTGCAGGAACCATACAGATGATTTTAACTCTTTTAAAACTGAACCACAGAACCATAGAAGATGAAGAGAAAGAATATTGATCTTATATCTCACCATGCAAGACTATGACATAAGAGAATTTTACAATTAATCTATTTAGTGTAATATAGTTCTACTTTTTAAAAAAATCTAGAATTTTGTTGAACTTGATCTCTGCTTGTTTTTTGGATCAGAGCTTTTCTCACCTAGTCTCTCATCTGAAAAATAAAGGCAAAGCCTAACATTCTAAATTTAAAATCAAGGTAGCATCTGGATAAATGTATTAAATGTCCAGGTCACTGCTTACCTTGCCAGTGAGAAGTTCAAAGAGGACAGCACCCAAACTCCACCAATCGCAGGCTTCAGTTTCTTCCGTGATTGCTCCAACCTCTAAACACACGAAAAAAAGGTTGATATTAAAATTCCAAAGGTCAGTTAAACTTTCAAAATTAACATGTGTTAGCAAGGTGACCTTTTAGTGCTGAGAGAGCATATACTAAATATTACTGGGCTTTCAAAATTCCTGAAAGTTACTTATCCCTTTGGTCACCTACTGTGGTTGCACTTTTTTTTTTTTTGGACACAGTCATATATTAAACTGAGACATTTGTTCTTTATTTGATAGAGGGACACCTTCAAGATGCCGTACTTAAAACAGTTACAGGAACCTACTAGATCAGCATTTTTCAAATTTGAAAAAGTACAGCCAACTCTACCTCTAGGGGTCATTTTTTAGTTTGAAAACAAAGACTCCTTAAGTTCAAAAGGAACTTCAAAATTTATCTAACCTGATATTAATTATCTTTTTACTAACAGGTTAAAAATCAGAAGAGTGAAATGTCTTGTCCAATATCATACAGAATTCACAGCAGAACTAAGGTCTAGTTTACAGTATCACCTTCTCTCCTCTGTATAATCAATTGTTTTTGACTAAAAAGGAATGTGAAATGCAAATCTACTCACTTTGTTTAGAAGCAGAGACAGAAATAATGGAACTACTGGCCAACATAAGGGCTTTGTGTATTATCTGCAAATCATCACAACTTTAACTGTGTTACAGGAGGCTTTAAGCATCATCTTTCTGATTTTCCCACAAATCAACAACAATTCCTCATTCTGAAGGCTTCTAGTCCTTTTGTTGTTGTGGTATAGTAAATTACTTTGTGTGGCTTTTCTACCCATAAGTCTTTGTAAACTCCAAGGTGGGATTTGCTATGAGCAACTGAGGAGCTCCTGATTGCTGAAGGTGTCCACCTGGAGTATTTCTGTTGGGAGTGGCACAAAACAATGTTCTGGGAGGTGCCCACTCTCTCTCAGGTGCTTAGAGTTCTGATGCTATAATTGGCTAGTTTGACCACCCTGCCGGGCTCAAAAAGGAGGCCTCCTGGAAGCAGAACTCTCTCTGACTGCTGGTTGAGGAAGACGTGCTGCTGAAAGAGACATGGGCTCCTGAGACACGCGTTGCTGGGAAAGAGACGCAAGAGACATGCATTGCTAAGTGAGACAGCGAGGGACCAGCACTGCTGGGAAAGAGACTGTGAGAGACTCTTGGCTGAGGGACGGTGGGCTGGGAGAGAGACTGAGCATTCTTCCTGAACTTGAGTTGTAGCCTGGTGCTTCCCTAATAAACCCCATAATCTGTGA
The DNA here is from genome assembly GCF_000298275.1 of Orycteropus afer afer. Taxonomy (NCBI): domain Eukaryota; kingdom Metazoa; phylum Chordata; class Mammalia; order Tubulidentata; family Orycteropodidae; genus Orycteropus; species Orycteropus afer. The sequence continues at coordinate 9,790,944 of NW_006921600.1, forward strand.
GTTCTGTGTGGCCACTGCAGTGAATTATCGAACCCAGGAGAGAGGTGGTGGGTGCTTTGGGAGGAACGGTTGGTGAAAGGGCTGGAGGGAGGCAGCATGTTTGGCCTTGCAGTAATAGGCCTTGGGTTACTGCTGTCTTCCTCTTGTGAGATTAGAGGAGGTCAGAACATGTGGCCTCCTTGCCGTTTTTGCAGTCATCTATGACATTCAATTAATCATTAAGTCTTTTTGATATATGCCCTCCCATTTCTATATAACACTAAACTGTATTTACTACTTAACCACAGGGTATCCTATAATGCATAACAATGTTCCAAAAGCTGATAAACTGTAGGTTGAAACTTGGAAAAACAATAAGTAGACATGGTACTAAAGTATTCAGTCACTTAACCAATGCTTAGTTAATGTAACAAAACTTACAAAATAGCTTGAGCTTTAGGTCTTAAAGCAAGGTCTTATATTGGAACAGAAAAAAGAAAAGTCCTTCTTATGTTAAATACTAAAAATGCTCCACTTCAGCAACCCTCTTTTATATCTATGTGTCTACCCTCTTTCTCTAGATTTCATAGCACTTTAATTGTGCTCATAAAGTACCTTTACACAGACTAAGAGGCAGTCCTTCAAACAGAACAACTTCATGGTTTAAAATCAGGAAGGGTGTGTGTCAGGGTTATCCTTTCACCATACTTATTCAATATGCTGAACTAATAATCCAAGAAGCCACATTATATGAAGAAGATCGTGGCATCAGGATTGGAAGAAGATTCATTAACAACCTGCAATATGCAGATGACACAACCTTGCTTGCTGCAAGTGAAAATGACTTGAAGCACTTACTGATGAAGATCAAAGACTATTGTTTTCAGTACAAATTACACCTCAACATAAAGAAAATGAAAATCCTCAAAACTGGACTTATAAACAACATCACGATAAATGGAGAAAAGATTGAAATTGTCAGGGATTTCATTTTACTTGGAACCACAATCAGTATCTATGGAAGCTGCAGTCAAGAAATCAAACAACATACTGCATTGGGGAAATGTGCTGCAAAGGACCTCTTTATAGTGTTTAAGAACAAAGATATCACCTTGAAGACTAAGGTGCACCTGACCTAAGCTATGGTATTTTCAATAGCTTCATATGAATGTGAGAGCTAGACACTGAATAAGGAAGCTTGCAGAAGAATTGATGCTTTTGAAATGTGGTGTTGGCAAAGAATATTGAAGGTACCATGGACTGCAAGAAGAATGAACAAAGCTGTCATGGAGGAACTACAAACAGAATGTTCTTTAGAAGCAAGAATGGTCTGACTTCGTCTCTCATGCTTTGGTGGTGGTGTTAGAAGGGACCAATCTCTGGAGAAGGATATCATGTCCAGTAAAGTGGAGGGTCAGTAAAAAAGGAGAAGACCTTCAACGAGATGGACTGACACAGTGGCTGAAACAATGAGTTTGAGCAACAATTATGAAGCTGGTGTAGGACTAGGGAGTGTTTCATTCTACTGCACACAGGTCCACTGTGAGTTAGGACCGACTTGATGGCACCTAACAATAACAACATGGAGGCCTACAAGGAGCCCTGGTTAAGCTCTCAGCTCTGAAAGGTTGGCAGTTCAAACCCACCAGCTGCTCTACAGGAGAAAGATGTGGCAGTCTGCTTCCATAAACATTTACAGCCTTGGAAACCCTATGGGGCAGTTCTTCTTTGTCCTATACGGTCACCATGAATTGGAATCGATGCAACAGCAATGGGTTTGGTTTGGTTTTTGCATCATATAGGCCTACACTCCTTCATGTGTGTCCCTATCCAGTCTATCCTTCCCTTAAGTGCTTTCCATCAAATCACCTCCATTCTCTAACTATATAGCTACTCTCAGCTGTTGTTGTTGTTGTTATGTGCCGTCAAGTCGGCCCCGACTCATAGCGACCCCTCCTTGGGTTTCCGAGGCAGTATCACTATGGAGTCAACTAGGTGGTTAAAAAGAAAACACAGAACTAACTCAAACTACAGTAGAGTCTAATCCTCCTAGGCCCATTTGCATTTATAAAATGGTTGCTTATTTAAAAAACTGAGAACAGCCAATGGGAGGTTAATTATATATACTGTGGCACATCCATATGATGAAACAACTTAAAGTAAAACCTGCAAGGGACAGAACCTGTGTAAGGTGGAAACCTATCAGAGAAGGAAGTGCAAGTAATTTCCACTAAAACATGTGACAGAAAAGTGGTAAGGTGGAAAAAGTACAACACTCACAAAAACAAAGCAGTCACGTTAAGTTCTAGCTCTCACAGATTTCACTGTACTACAGAGCCATTTCAAATGATGTATTCATATAGATATAATATAAATAAATGTTTGGCTATATGTTTTAAAAAAAACAAGCTGTAAAACAACAGAATTTCAATTTTAAAAGTATGTTTTTAGAAAAAAAAACTCACGAAGAAATATGACAAAATGTCTTAGTGATTTGCCTCTGAGGTGGTAAGACTTTTATATTTATTAACTTATGTAAATATCTTAGTGCTACAATTTTTAAAAGTGTAACAAGATGATGTGAAAACATTTATTGGAAAAGTTACTTTGAAGCATAGGAAGCTATGTAAGTCAATCCTCCCAGAGTCTGCTCATCTACACAGTTTTTTCACAACTTTAATCTATTACATGTTAAATAGATCAATGGACTAGGAATCGGGAGTCCTGGGTTAGGACACTGAGGAAGTTACTTGATCTCAACTATAACATGAAGGTTAGATCTGAGGGCCTCTTGGTCAAACGTAGCTTTGTATTTTATGATTTTGAAACTCAAGGATTCTCCAAAATAGTGCTTCTCATGAAGGACAACTCCCTGAGGTCTCTCTTTCAAAGTCCATACACTACCCCTCCCAGATTCAAGTACACTGCCCTCCACCCAGCTTTCCCACCTTGCCACAGACAGCCAGAGGTGAGCTTTAGAAACTTTAGAGAGGGGGTGTGCTCTTACAAAAAGAAAAAGAAAGTTTACCATAGTGTGGCATCAAATATAACTTTTGACACATTTCCTCCCAGTATAAAGCAGGTAATGGATTATATCATTTCTCTGTTCAAAATTCTTAAATGGTTTCTCACTGACTATTAAACAGCATCCAAGTGCCATGCTTAATCAAGCACAGATAATAAGGTCTCCATAATGAGGTCACAACCTATGAGATTCATTTAACACACACATTAAGGGGCACAAACTAGGCAGCGTGCAAGGCACTATCGCTCCATAGGAGTTCTGGTGGCATAGCACCTAAGGCATTTGACTGCTAACCAGAAAGCTGGTGGTTCAAACCCACCAGCCACTCCTCGGAAGAAAGGTTGGGCAATCTACTTCCACAGTGATGCCACCTCAGAAACCCAAGGAGGGGTCGCTATGAGTCAGATCCAACTCAATGGCAGTGTTTTGTTTTTTTGTTTTTTTATCGCTCCCTAGAACTCTATAGTATACTCTATAGTATAGCTCTGGCTATACTACTGAATTATGTTGAAAAAAAACCAGTTTTCCCAACAGCATAATTAATCCATGGTTTTATTTTCAATATTTCCTTGTTCAACCTGAAGTAATCAAGTTTTAAATCCATCACTTTTACAGTACAATTTAAAACATTTCAAAATAGCTTTATATTAAGCAAGATTTCATTGATTACTATAAATGTGACATCATAAGGTGATAGGGAACAATTGTTTTATATTTTCACTGATGAGATGAATGTAAGCTGCAACAAAGCATTCTGTATTTAGGTAAGGTATGAAGAAGAACATCCTGATAGCTTGAAAGCTTAATTGTTAGAATAAGAGAAACCAAGTACTTATGAAATTTCTTCTTTAAGAATTTTAAAACAGAAGATGGTATTTTCTTTTAATAATAAGGAGGAAGGTATCTTGGCTGTTCTTTCAACATCCCTTAAGGACCAGTCATTCTTAGATTAAAATTTTTAAGATATACCTTGAGATCGTACTGCAGAAGCCAGAAGTATGGTTGTCAAAATTAGAACCATGGTAATAAAACTACTTTACATATAAAATCTATACAAAAAAATGTAAGCAAGGGGCAAGGTTGTAGTCACTTCTTGGTCACAGGCAGCTACCCAGAAGGACCAAGTAGTTGAACCTGTGGGCTCAGGACCATAGTCACAG
>NW_006921600.1:9795737-9819409 GCF_000298275.1 Orycteropus afer afer
TGTCATGAGACAAAGTGTATGTGAACTGCTGTATGGAAAGTGAATTTGCTCTGTAAATTTTCACCCAAATCACAATTTAAAAAAAAAAAAAGGTAAGCATAAACCAAGAGCAATGATTTCTATATAAAGCTACATAATAAGTACTACCAACATCAGGTGACTAGTCAGGTACATGTACCTCACATCAGAAGTTGAGAATGTAAAGAAATACCAAACAAATATGTAAGGCTATTTTAAAGATATAATAAATAAAAACCACCGCCATCTAGTCGATTCCACCTCATAGTGACCCCACTGGGTTTCCAAAGCTGTGAATCTTTATAGAAGTAGACTGACTCATCTTCTTCCTGCAGAAAAGCTGGTGGGTTCGAACCACTGACCTTCTGGTTAGCAGCCAAATGCCTTATCCATGACACCACCAGAGCTCCTTAAAGATATAACATCCTAAAATTTAAAAACCAAACTTTAGAAACCTAGAAAACATTTTAAAGGATAATTCTTGCCACTGTTTTTGTCAATTTTCAAAATATATTTTCCGAAACCATCTAATAATGGTAGGTTCTTGAGCATGTCGTCCCTCTGCCTGCCACTGGGCTCTATATTTGCAATTTCTAGGCTGGGTAAAATAGTACTTTTATTCTCCACAAATCCAGCAGTACTGCAGGCATTAAGCAAAGTTACCTGGGAAGAAAAATAAACTATTCCCTAAGAAAAACAAACTCTCAGGTTATTTCCACAAAAGCTCAAAAAGAGATGATGATATCAAAGAATTCTACATTTCTGCCTATGAGTCAAAGAGCCAGGGCTAGTTATGCTACTGTCTGAGTTTGGCCAGGAAAATCACTATACTTCCCTGAAAACGAGGATAGTGAGACCTCTGATATTCCTCCTACCCCTTATAATCTGTAATTTTATGATCCTGACACAGTATTTTCTAAAGCACTCATGAGCCTTTCTCGTTACTTCTTCTCCCTCTTTTATGCATAAGTGACTGAGATGATGCTAAGATTAAGCACTCCTCAATCTTCTTCCTTTTTCTCCTGTCTGTACACAGCACTCTTCCCATTCTCTAAGAGACTAACACTTGGTGGCAAATGAAATGAATTACTGCCACTAAATTTAACCATTATCATCTTTTCATGTAATAGAGACCCAGGAATCAGTTGCAGTATCAGATTTCAACTAATTCAACAAATTTTAAGGACCTCAAATGTGTGGGAACAATTGAGTAAAAATCTAGAACTATCGACTCTGATATTCTAATTACAGTACAGGATCTTATTGGTTCATAGTACTGATTCAAATTATCAGAATTCATAACTGAACAAGTAAGTTTAAATAAAGCAATAAAGATACGACAACTTAAAATGTGCTTTGTCTGCCTTTGTTTACTTGTGTTTAACACTTCACAGAACATTCTACAAGCCAGGGTATTTTTCAGAAAAATGGTGCTGCCTTGGTAACCTATAGTGCCCAAGGACTTGGAAAAACATAGAATGAAAGTTTTATAGTCTTCAAGACAATCATAAAGACTTTCTAGTCAGAGTCTACTAAATCTCGATGTTATAGCCAAATGTGTTGTCGCTCTGTGCCACTGAGTCGATTTTGATTCATAGCAATCCTGTAGGACAAAATAGAACTGCCTGACAGGGTTTTCTAGGCTGTAATCTTTACAGGAGCAGATAGCCAGGTCTTTTCTCCCAAGCAGTGGGTAGTGGGTTTGAACCACCAACTTTTCAGTTAGCAGCCAAGCACTTTAACCATTGTGCCACCAGGGCTCCTTATAGTCAAATACAGTAGCGTTTAAAACTTGACCCCAAAACTGTAACTATAACAAGCCACATTCCTGATAAAGTAAAGGAGAAAGAAAGCAGAATGCTTAAACTCAGGTTACCCTCTGTCCTGGAAGTGAAGGGAAAGCAAAGAGCATACTTTCATACTTGAGGAAGTACAAAAGACAAGAAAGACCATGTGATTCTAGCATTAACGAAATCATGGCATATACTTATCTACAGGCATAGGCCTTTACTTTCTAGGACTAAACAGTTTAAACCACATGGATCTGTCAAAGACATGATCCAAAAATACAAAAACAAAGAGAGCCCTAACTATACTAGAAATTGTATAGACAATTGAGAAGGCTTGAAAATGTGGGTTAAACTCAATCTTTAAATGAATACCAACCTTTCTACAAAGTCTTATAAAGATGAATCACCTTGAATTTTAAGCAACTGTAGTCCCCTCAATACCCCAAATTCAGAATTTACTTTTCTTCAAGAGACATTACTATTAAGATGTTTGATAAATAAGGAAATCTGAAGTTCCACATTTAGTTCTTTGATGGATTTGTTAAGGGACACCTTCAGTGCCTAGAGGAGGATGAGAATGGAGGTCACGCAGTTGGTGACTGCAGTGATCTAAGCTATAGTTATTCGGGCACAGGTGACATTTGCTACATCAAGGGAAAAGAGCTGAAAAAACCTGGGAGCAGAAAGAAGGCAGGATTGGGAGATAACTTAGGTTTCCCCCGCCCCTGTTGATTCTGTTTCGCAATTGTTCCACTAAGGGAGACCCACACAGGTCATCTCCTCCTTCCCCTTACCTCCACACACACTAAGAATATAGCTGCCCTGCCCATTCCACAACCTCCCTCTGGCAGTATGTTCTGTTCTGTTGTTAATCTTACTTCTTGGATACTACAGGAAACAGTAAATTCTGAATTTTCTTAGAATTTTACAAAAAGAGAAATTCTATTTCAATTAGAATAAGCATTTAAATATTCCTGCTAAACTGTTTGCCTTTCCTTTATTTTCTTTTATATATAAAATCATAGAAGCCTCATTTTTTCCCACTCTCAAAGTTACAATAACTGGGGAACTGTTATATAAATATCATATAAAAATCACTGAGAATGCAGCAATTGTTTCAAATAAAGTGTTCATGTAATACTCGAATCCAACTAACATTTAGATGCTGGAAGAAATATATAAATAGTGTAATATAGCACTACACCCAAAGAGCAGAACAATGTGATAATTTTAAGCCCACAGACCCATAAGGTACTGCCATAGAGTAAATTCCAACTCATAACTACCCTAAACAATACACAATCAATAGTAAGTATTGTTTGGGAAGACACAGTTTCCTAATTCTACAAGTAGGAACTCTGGTGGCATAGTGCCTAAGGTATTTGACTGCTAACCACAAGACTGGTGGTTCAAACTCACCAGCTACTCCTTGGAAGGAAGTTTGGGCAATCTACTTCCATAGTAATACTGCCTCAGAAACCCAAGTGGGGGAGTCACTATGAGTAGGATCTGATTCAACGGCAGTGAGTTTGGTTTGGTTTTGGAATTGTACAATATACACAGTTTTTTTTCCCAAAAAAATAGTAAGAAATCTTGACTTTAACAACTTTTATGATCAAAGAGAGATCTTTGGCAAGTAAGAAACATAAGAATTAAGCCTACCCTTTATAAACCTTAAAATGAAGCACCACGTACACTTTTAAGTACCAGAAAGAAAATGTAAACTGCTGTTGCAAATGGTCAAGAATTTATTTACTTTCTTCCATGGGATTCAGACTTCATTTATTAATTTAGACAGAAGGAAAAAAAGGAAGAAGGAAAAAAAAAAAAACTGATATGTCACTAGTGACATACTTGGACCAAGGGAAAGAACATCATCTTTCTTCTGAAATGAGTATTCTGTCTCAACTAGGGCACAGAAACATTAGTACTGTGTTCCTACACAATCTTTTCCTGCAGCATCTGTTGCTAATTCAAAGGGACCAGAATTACAAAATCCTAGTCAATTTCTCTCACCAGCTCTTGCTGCGTATAAAGATTTTCTATGCAGGGGCTAGCATTAGTCTTCCACTACAGCTGATGACTAAAGAGCAAAGAGAAAGAAACACAGAAGAAAGCCATTTTTTGTATCCAACCATATATGGAACTAAACTGTGGGAAGAGGGATGGCTAAGCATCCCTTGTGTTAGCTCAGCAAATTACCATTCTATAAATACAACTATTCACCTATAAAGGCTTATTCATGTCCTAGTTTACCAATTGTGTATGTCTTCTATTTTGGTAATCTCTTTTTTATATAAATCTTCAAAAGTAACTGACAATATTATACCAATTATGTCTATTATTTCTGGCTCCTAGGCACAGTACCTGGAACACAGAAGGCACTTAATAAATGTTTGTTGAATAAATATATCAATCTCATATTTTGTAGCATTTTTCATTCAAGGCAGGAGCTCTGATGGCATAGTAGATAAGGCACTTGGCTGATAACCAGAAGGTCAGGGGTTCAAACCCACCAGCTGCTCTGTGAAAGGAAGATGGGCCATTTACTTCTGCAAAGATTTACAGCCTCAGAAACCCAATGGCGGTCACTCCAAGTCAGAATTGACTCGATGGCAGTGAGTTTGGTTTGTTTTGGTTTTCGTTCATTCAAGGCATTCAAAGCCCCTAAAATGACCTCACATTTATTTTCTTTAAGTCTCACTGAGCACACAGATCTATATTAAGTCCTTTTGCACTATTCCATGTTGTAAGCTAGAAACTTCAAAATATTATCTGAAACATGTTCTGACTGCTAGATCAAGATCAGACTAGAGGAGAATGAGAATGGAGGTCATGCAGTTGGTGACTGCAGTGATCTAGGCTGTACTCAGGCACAGGTGACATTTGCTACATCAGGGGAAAGAGCTGAAAAGACCTGGGAGCAGAAAGAAGGCAGGATTGGGAGGTAACTTAAGGTTTCCTCTACCTCTGTTGAATTTGACACAATGGTTAAGGTTGGCAGTTCAAACCCACCCAGTGACTCTGTGGGAGAAAGACATGGCAATCTGCTTCCATAAAGATTACAGCCAAGAAATCCCTATGGGGAAGTTACTATGTTCTATTCTAGGGTCACTGAGAGTCAGAATCGACACTTATAATGGGAATCCCCAGGTGGTGCAAACAGTTAAGCACTTGGCTGCTAACTAAAAAGGTTAGTGGGTAGAGTCCACCCAGAAGCACCTGGGAAGAAAAGCCTGGTAATCTACCTCCAGAAAAACAAGCCAATGAAAACCCTATGGAGCACAGTTCTACTTTGAAACCTTTGGGATCACCGTAAATTGAAATCAACTCAGTGGCAATTGATACTGGTACTGGTTACTCATAATTACATGAAATGTGTCACAAATTTACAACTGGCTGTAATATCTGGCTGACGGTCTGGTGAAATAATTAGCATCAGTTAGGAATTTTTTTTTTTTAATGTTAGTAAAAACAAATTCCTTGAAGGACAATCACTATACCTAAATTTCCCAATTTGTTCTTATTTAAGCTACAGACAGATTTTGTAGCTTCCAGAAACAGTAAGACACGATGTTGCAAATGAAAGCTGTGTCAACTATGAGAATAAAATTTTGTTTTAATCCTAGGTTTGGAGTATTCCTCTAATACCTACAAACTAAAGAACCAAAGTTTGAACTTTAAAAGTCTGAAGGTATATATAGCTGTTCATCAAAAAATAAAACACACTGGCATTGACTCGATTCTGACTCATAGCGACCTTACTGGACAGAGAACTGCGTCATGGGGTTTCCAAGGCTGTAAATCTTTACAGAAGCAGTCTACCACATCTTTCTCCCTCAGAGTGGGTAGTGGGTTTGAACAGCTGACCTTTTGGTTGGCAGTTGAATGCTTTAACCACTGCACCACCAGGGCTCCTACAACTATTCATAGATATCCCTGTATTTGAAATAGAGTAATTTGGACAGAAGAAACTTACTTACCTTAGGCCTCATAACATCCCCGAGGCAAAAGATCTTAATTCTCAAGGTGATATACTAATTAGAGCCTGGAATTTTCATTTCCCAGCAACCTTTCAAAATGGGCATTTTGTTTCTTTTTTCTTATTTGAAATTATTTCAGAAAATACTGCTGCCCACTTACCAGTTCTGAATCCCAAAACATTATTTTCTACTGATTATTCAAATGTTCTATTTGTGGAGTGGAGCATATGAACTGTTTAAAAGTTCCTGGTATCACTTTACTCTAATTAGTTGGAGTATTATTCAAAGACCAATGAAAGAGAATGGGACTTTCCAGAGAAAAAAGGCAGCAGTAGCTGGGCTCTGCTCTTCTCCACACAGCACAAGAAGGCAGTGTGACGCTGCCTCGCGTTTCACACACTTGCTGTCTTGGCTCATCTCAGTCTCTAGCCTTGTTTCCTGCCTCCACCACACTATTAATTCTGCCAGTTACCTGAAACCCTGGGTCTACTGTATTGTGGAGAACTAGCCGTAAATACAGACTATATGCACGTAATTCAGGCTAAGCTTGACAAAACACTTAATTATTCTTTTCCCCCATTACCCAGCTCTGAATTTCCTATAGTCACAATGACCTGGCAACCACTTTCTGAGCTTTCCTGCAATTATCTGCACAAGTTGGGTCAAAAATCCTTGATTTAACTTGCTGCAACATTCCATAGCCAAAAAATGACTTGTTCAAGTGAGTTTATAAGAATCATTACTACACCATTTCTTTGTGAGATGAAATAAGAAACTGGGTAACTACCATATGACTTCTGGTTGACTGATTATAATTCTGAGCTCTGTACAATCTTGCTTACTCTCTCACTCTACATTTCTAACAGGAAAAACCAAGAGCATGCCCCATTTTCCATTGATCATATCACAACAACTCCATTCTGAATAGCCATCGGGTGTCACAGTGTTACCCAACCAAAGCCATTAAAGTTGATTGATGAGAAAAATGCTAACTGAAAATTGTGAAAATGACAGGCGTAGTTCTCGCTCTCTACTGCTCTGCTGCCGTGTTCAGCAGACACAGCTCCGTGCGCTGATGTGAAAGGAGTTCATGAATTCTATTTGCTTTATCATCATTCATTTTTTAAAACCTAGCCTTTTCAAACATTTATTTGAAGGACGTTATTTGTGAATAATCGCTTAGAAGGAGTAAGCCTTAGTTATTTTATGAAGATTCAAATGGGCAAGATTTTACAGGGTAGAGAAACTGATGATTTGGTCAAAGGAGCTAGCCAGCCAACTGCTTGGGTGCATAATGTTTAAGACTCAACATTATACCGTCTTTGTTAAATTATCAGAGGCAGAAGACAGTTCATTTTCTTTTTTACAATAATGTGGTGATGAAGCCAATGAATGAAATTGCTGCCAAAAATCCATTTAGACATGAAAAATAGGAAGCATTACACTGAAGCTATGACTTAAAACTTAAGATGTACTCCCACGGTTTGTTCCTGGAAAAGAAATGTGCTCTAGAGCTTTTCAAAAAATAATTTAGAGAAATAAGAGGTTAAAAAAACTTCTCTTTAAAAAACTAGGCTTATGGTCAGTCACAGAAGCCCTGGTGACCAAGTGGTTAAGAGCCTGCCTGCTAACTGAAAAACTGTTGGTTTAAGTCTACCCCGAGGCTCTGTGGAAGAAAAGCCCTGGCAGTCTGCTCCTGTAAAGATCACAGCCTTGGAAATGGCTATGGGGCAGTTCTACTCCATCATATAAAGTTGTTATGAGTCAGAATCAACTCGACGGCAATGGGACAGGTTGTGGTCAATCCTTTCCACCCCCTGCATCCCTCACAAATACCAGGTAGTATTCCAATATGTAAAGAGATACTGTATTTTACCACTTCTGTAAGAAAATATTATCAATGCACTCACCCTGATAAATTCTCTGCTTTATAAGGGTGAGTGGAGAATTTCTCCTTTTTGAGATATGTTAATGTGTCAATCACTAAGGTCCAAATAGTAGGGACTAAACTCTTTGGTATTACCCTGACTAGAGATGAATCACATCTGGCATGATAAGAGACATAAGATTTAAGAATGAGTTCTGTTTCAGTATGAAGAGGACTTAACCTAGAGGTGATGGTGGCTGGCCTATCTTATGGGATGTGTGGGCTCCAGGACACATCCTGTCTAAGGATGGATCCCAGGGCTCCAGTCCCTCAAATTGTCCTAAAGTGACCTGAACAACATATGACTTAAGGTGAACTGAGATTCTTTTTTGTATATCCTAATAAGGCTCTAAGGAACCCCTAAGTGGTGCGAATGGTTAAGTGCTGGACAACTAACTGAAAAGCTGGAGATTCAAACCCACCCAGAGGCACCTTGGAAGTAAACCCTGGCAATCTGCTTCCAAAAGTTCACAGCCTTGAAAACCGTGTGGAGTAGTTCTACTCTGCACACGTGGGGTCACTATGAGTCAGAATCAACTTGATGGCAACTAACAACCACAACAGTAAGGCTCTATACTCATTTTCACTCTGGCAAACCTGAAAATGGACTAGTTTTCCTGAAGAACAACCGGATTCGGTTTTTATGACAGTAAGAACTAAAGGCAAAGGATTAAAAGTACCTGTTAAACATTCAAGGAAAACATCTACTATGTACATAAGAGCTACTGTTTAAGTTTTGTGTAAGGATAAACAAAATAGCTATTGTTTAAAACAATATTTAAATATTAATCACAAATATTTTTCACTCTTAAATTATTTCTAAAGCACCCTGCTGCCATTTTCTTCTTCCTCTTTTTTTAAAAAAAGAAAGAAACACACTACATCAGGGTTATAGCCCTATTTCCTGATTTTATGATTAGTTTTTAAAAATATATATCTATGTTATTTTGCTTTGTCTATCAAGTTCATATTCCTAAAACCAAATTCCTCATGCTTGGTGAAATTACCCAGGACACGTAAATTCTCAGACCCAAATACTTCTTTCTTCTTTCAAGAATTTTGTTTACAAAGAATTTTAGCATTTCATTTTCATTCTACTCAAAAGTTGTCTTGGCTTCTCTCCCTTAAAAGAAAATACTTTCCATAAATTCCTCATTTCCACATAATATACTTTATACACAAACTCTGTAAGTAAATAAAAATACATACTTAGAGAAATCACCAAAGTTTGGGTAATAATAATTCTTTTAACCTACTAATGTTAAATGGAAAACCAGTATTTATAGTTAGCAAAAAAAAAAAAAAAAAAATTCTTGCCTTAAGAAGGTAAACTTGAACTATGCCTCAATTTTGTGTAAGAAGGATGTTAGATAATTTGACATCTGTGATTCTATTTATACTCAACAAATCTACATTACTACTGGTAAACTAAAGCCTAGAAAGTCTTAAATAACTTGCCCAAAGTTACACAATGAATTATTGACTGGCCCATGTTTGGTAATTCCATTTAAATATTCTGTATCTTAAATTTGTGACAGCCTCATGATACTTTAAACCATCGTGGTCTGAGTCCTAGTTCCAATTATCAAACACATAACTAGTACATAGACGACCATACTCTAAAACAAACAAATCAAGTATAAAGCATGTTTATGGAGAAGAAAAGGAAAACAACCCTCCAAAAAGTATATTCGTGGATTATTTGATAAAGTCAGGCTAGGAGAGCGAGGGGTGATAGTAAATAAATGTCATGCTCTAAAACTGAATTTTGCAGACAGTTTTCAGCATGTTTTTTCTATGTTTCACTTTTCACCATCAGCTGTGAGCTGTTTCCAAGTGTGAAATCGCCTAAGAGAGGAAGCAAAACTGTCATTTGACATCTGGGAGCGTGGAGATTGGGTTGCAGTGAAAAGCATCTTGGACTTCTTCAATTTACACACATTTTCACCGACAAATTCTCAAGTCTGAAAAGTATTCAATGAGAACTATCAATGTAAATTATTAGCATTTATAAAGGGTCATAATGGGGGCGGGTGACTTGATAAAGGTGAAGGACACACCCTGATAGAACACCATATCCACTTGTTTAAGACTAGAAAGGGAAATTAATTGATTACATTAGCCTAATAAAAATAATATATAAACAATTTCACTCCCTGGTCTTAGAGCATATTTACTTTTAAATACAGTCATTTGTGTATTGTATACTTAATATCATAGGTTCTATTTTCCAGTAGCATTTTAATGATGTGAGTCAAGACTGCTAAGAAAAAAAATAATTTCTTGACATTTTATTTTTCCTTTTGGAAAAATGAATAGTTCAAACACTATAATTTTAAAAAGTATGTTCTATATTATAATAATTTAATAACTACAATGATAAAACACATAAAATATTTTGGGTAAAAATTTTACACACACACAGAGAAATAGAAATAAAATTAGAACAACTACAAAGAAGTCCTCTGGAGAAGAAGAATCAATTTACCTCAGTTTTTATGCTGTAATCTCCTACACTGAAAAGTTATGAGGATGGATCTAAAAGCCTCCTAATAAAGTGCCTACAAGTCTCCTCACAGGGAAAGTAGACAGTGTTCTATTTCTATTGTCGTGCTGTACAAGCTTCTCCTACTTTGGCTTTTTCTCATCCTGAACTCTGTTCTGTGTTTCTCCAGCATGAAAGGAACCCATTTACCATGAATGATGTTTATTTAAAATAAAACCTTTCTAGAGAATCATACTAGATAATCTAAGGATACAAAGTGAACCTAAAAGGAATGGTTTCTACTTTGAAAACAGGGCTGGGTTTGATCAGTGAATTCGTATTCTCAAGACCCTCTTGATGGACCTGCAGCTGCAGCCATTTATGTACTGGCTTTTTCACAGATGTAGACAGAGAAAGCTCCATGCTTTTTTGTCTTTTTGTTGCTGGATCTGTATTCTTGAATATAAAAAAGTGGCAACTTTTCAAAAAAAGTTCTCAGTTTTGGTACAGAAACTTGTGAATATTTAGACATCCTTGGTAGTATATGTTGTTGAAATGACTATGACTTTTAAAAATCTAAGATCACAAAATTGGCAGAAACTATACATAAATAACAGAAGGTGATCATTTGCATTTCAAAATTTATCTTTCTTGCTTTTCCCCTCAATTAGACCAAAACATGTTGATTCACAGGTTTCTCTCTCTCTCTCTCTCTCTCTCTGTGTATGTGTGTGTGTTTTCTTTTTTAAACTTATTTATAGAGCAGAATAATGGCCCCCCTGCTAGTTTGGCATTTTCTCAAGTTTCTGTCCATGTAAATCGAAGCTGTTACTGGAAATTTTTTCTCAAAATATAAAGGCACATCAACCACAAGATAAAAAGATACATTGCTGATACTGTAAAGTACAGGGCAGGTGGATAATGTTTTTAGGACAAATATATGATAAGGATTCCCAGGAGGGTGGAGTGGTAGGGGTAGAGGTTGCATGCTGTTTAAACAGAAGTGAATCATTCTCATCATAATCTTGTGACAACTTTACTTTCTAACCAAACATCAGCTGCTTAACATGCTTTAAAGTTACTTACAATAATATTAAGGTTAGAGTGAGGAAGCTGACAGGAAGTGGGGTGGGTGGGGGGAGAGGGTAATTACTTCAGCCTCTTAATGTTTCTAAGAGTAGATTAAAAGATAGCTAAGTACTCCATGTTCCCATGAATTGATTTGTGATTTTTAAGCATTGAAATATTAGCATATTATCACTGCTCATCCTCTTTGAAAAGAGGAGAAAAGCCTACTTGTAGTTTTTATCAGTAGTACCACTATTCAGTTTTCAGATAAATAGTAATTTAGAGTTGTTTGTTCCAAATCCTTGCATTACAGGCAGCAGGGTGAGGGTGGGCAGTGTAGTAGACTTCACTGAGGTCTGTAACACTCCACCTTATGAGATTATCTAAACTAGAACATTAGCATTACTTCTCAGTTAAGGACATCACTGGTTTTGTTTTATTCTATTGACAAAATAAATTCATATGCCCAAGGAATGAAGGGACTTTCCACATTTTTCAATGCATGCCATAATACTATAACACTTTTGTAACTCACAAAGCTTGAAAGTACAATTCGTTTATGCAAATAATTACAACAAAGCCCTTCTTCATATTACAGCTTTCATCAAATGTTAGTGAAGGACAACCTCAAAGATGATAGCAAAAATCCATTAATGGTAGACTGCCACCTGCTGGTCAACGATGAGAATTGTGATTTCAGGAAAAGGCATAAAAATTGGAAGTTGGAAATTGGTTTATATTAAATTCATTATTCAAGTACACAAAACTGAAAATACGTGTCTGTATGCTTTTGTTCCAAATATATTAAAAGTCTTATATGGCAACATGCTATGGATGCTAAAGTAAACATGACTGCTTTAAACTGAAGAAAAATAATCTGTGAGAATGTCAAAGTATCACCTTACAGATAGTTTTCAGTAAGGAAGTTACAATAAAAATACAACATTATACATTCGATTTTGTTGTGCAGGTGTCACTCAAAAGAACTCCCAAATTTAATTCTGATCAAAAACCTTAAATTCATTATATTAACATTATATATTATATATTATATATTAACAAGTATTGATGTACATTTGGTACCCAAAATGTTATTTCTTATCAAATGATAAAAGTGTGGGGGAGTAATCTGTGAAAATTAAAGTAGAAAACTATAATAGTGACTTCACTATGAAAATTTTTCCCATTAAATCATACTAATAAGGTTTAAAAAAAAAGCATCATATTGCCTATTTGAGAGAGACAAAAATGTAGGCATGCTCTATTGCACTCAAGAAGAAAAAAAATCTAGCAGTCTTAATTTGAGAAAAGGAGAAGATGAGGGAAAGAAAGAATATAACAGAAAGATGAAAATCCAAATACTTATTTTCAGAAAGGTTTAGGATATCTGCTTTGCAGGTTTAAAAACTTTGTTGTTCCCTAATATAGAAATAATTTGTAAAAATTAAGGCTGTAGCTAAAAACTATACCAGTCTTTCAGTCATAATTACAATCACTTCCCATGACGAAAGGGAACAATGTTAGTGTCAGTAATATGCTGGTTAGATGCTGCTGCTAGGTGCCATCAAGTTGGCTCTGACTCATAGTGACCCCACGTGCAACAGAACAAAACACTGCCCAGTCCTGCTCCATCCTCACAATCACTGCTACATTTAAGCCCACTGTTGTAGCCACTGAGTCGATCCATCTCGCTGAGGGTCTTCCTGTTTTTCTCTGATCCTCTACGTTACCAGGCATGATGTCCTTCTCCAAGGACTGGTCCCTGCTGATGACATGTCCAAACTACATGAGGTGAAGTCTCACCATCCTTGCTTTACTATGCTGGTTAGATAGTCAGAATTAAAAACTGTATCAATTAACAAATAAGCCTACCATGTCAACATAATCAGCTTGAGCCTCCTTTGAAGGCCAGTGGGGTGAAGAATGAAGTAACTTTGGCCATCCAAAGAGGGCGCATGCTAGGCAAAAGATGAAGGAACTTTGGATTTAAATATAGTCCCATCTGCACTGATTATAGAAAAGAAACTAATTCAAATCCAATTCATATGCTTAAGCTACCTATAATCACTAACAAAGAAGATAACACAGCCAGAAATAAATATCTAATCTAAAAGAAAAGAAGACAAGGCAAGACAACACAGTAAAGGCAAGAGAAACCTGTGGTGTCAAGCAGTTGGCTAAACCGGTGGTCTTAAAACAACAGCATGCTTCCTCAACTTTTCTTGTCACTGAAGTCACAAATACTGCATTTAAAAAAAAAAATTCTGCATTTTTAACCTTGGCAAGTTTTCCCTTTTAGTAAGCCACCACTCACATCTCTATAACAATCAATCATTTAAAGAGGTTCAAGGTGTTTAAATGTCTTTCTAAACACTAAGAAGTTAAGATATTTCTAAGACAGAATTCATTGCCAGTTTTAAGGGAAATATAAACTCATTTAACAAAAACAGAAATATGTGTGTGTGTGTTGTGTACACACATATACATCTACAGACACATATATATTTATGGATTATATAATGGTTTTAGCCATAAACCCAACTCACATGTAGTAGCTAGTAAAAAACACAACTTCTACAAAGAAGTGAGAGCTGCCAAACTACTTTTTCAAGTGAAACATTTTAGGAGATTGCTCTAACCTGGGGCACAGTACATTCTCTCTATGGCATCGCTGTCACAGGAATCTTCAACCTCATTCCACCTGCTAAAATACGTTAGCTGAATGTGTCCTAAAAACAAAACGACAGGAGAAATCAAAACATTTTTCTCTTCCATTTTCTGCAGAAGTGAACTGTAATTACTCCTTTTGTAGCTAAAAACAGTATCATTAAGAATAATGGCATCATTAAGTACTAGAAGCTATTACTGGGGGTGAATTTGCTGCACTGATAATGAAGCTCTAGACAGGAAATGAAGATACTAATTACAAGATAAAACGCCTACTCAGTTAATTGGAAGCAACAGCGAATAAAAAGAAATGCATTTGCAAAAGTTCCTGACCTCTATCATTCAATAAGATGTTGTTTGGGTTCAAATCACGGCACACAATCCCCTCTCTATGTAAAGCATCAAGGGCTACCACCATTTCAGCTGCCCATCTTTGAATGCAGTCCTCTGGGATGTAAAACCTGGAGCTGAGTGCTAATTTTTTATCAAGGTCCTCAAAAATCTGATGTATTTCCTTGTCTCCTTCTAGGGCCAACCCACTCTCTCCCTTGGTCTCAGAGTCTCTCTGGAATAAAGAAGTTGGCTCCTCTTTAGTCAAATCACCAGCTTGATCTGTAAACAGCAATACTTCTTCTGTTTTTAAAGTGTCTGTGTTTGTACTATAGTTATTAGCACCTGACAGTGGGGTAGATATATGGAATAAGCTTTCTTCTGTGTTGTTTGCAGTTAGTGCTGACCCAATCACTTCCAGTCCTTGAAACTCAGGATCTGAGCTGTGCAACAAAGATCTGTCTCCTGAACAACCGTGTTCCACAGCAGCTATAAATAACACCTCAAGATCCTCCTGTGCATAGTGTTTCTCTGTCATACTGTGGGATTTGGGCCTATGGGGATCACTCAGTTCCTCTGTGTCTCTTTCTACATGTGGTTGGCATTGTTCAGTACTAAGCCTGAGGCATAAAACATCAGGGGCTTCCAACAGTTTATTTTCTATAATGCCTGTATTAGCCTGTATAAACTTTGTAGGGCCCACTGCCGCAGCTTCTTTTGTTGGCTCCAGTTCACCAGGAAGATTGACAAGAAGATCGGGCCTTCCTTCATCAGTACCACTGACGTCATCAAGAGCAGCATCTTTAAAAGAAATAACTGGAACTGAGTCATTGGAGCCCCGGCTAATGGTGTCATGAGCTTGAAACTCTACCTTGCTCTCACCAGTTTTAAAACTCCTGGAAGTGTTGTCTCCATCTGGAAGAGTGAAAAATGGTTTCAAAGGTTCTGATTTTAGGCTATACAATTTTTCTCCAAAATCAAGTCCCAAGAGTTCACTAGTGCTATCCTTACTGTCTATCCGAAAGAATTCCATGGGGCTGTTTTTAGATCTACTGAGGGAATCAGATGGTCCTAGAGAACTAACTGCTTCTGGGGTATCATCTTCAGGGAAGAACTTTGGATCATGAGATATCAGCTGTGTGCTGTGGCCGTCATAGTCAGCAGCAAGAGGTGCTGGGAAACATTTAATAGCTTTGGCATCTTCAGTTTTCATAAAGGGCTCCTCATTTAAAGATCCTGGTTCAATCTTTTCTTGCCCATATTCATTGCATAATGTTAGGTAACTAGTAGTGCATTCTTCTTCTGAACTTGAACCAGAGTCTAGCCATTTTGGAGAGCTATCCTGGCCATCATCTTCCTGGTTGCTATCATCTTGAGAGCTTGGAGTAAGACTCGTCTTCAAAGGCAGAACTTTAAGCATGCTTCCACCATCACTTCCTCTGGATTCAAAACTGCTGCTGTCCTGAGGACTAGAAATCGGCTGTTGCAGGTGAACTTTAGTAAGTGTAGATGTTCTCACTTCTTGGATATCAAAGCTTTCTTCAGGACTGCGGTTTAGAAACTTACTGATATAGGACCAGAGTTTGCCACCTGTGAACATGTACGAAAAAGAAAAAAACAACTTAAGATCCCAAAAGTAATGGTTACATATTTTTGTCATTAGAAAAGCAAGAAGTATTTTAATCATCAATCAAAACCAGGAAAATGATAAACATTAACACCAAGTGTGCTGTAAGAAAAGGATATTTATTAAATCCCTTTTTTAGTAATTGCTAACTGGTGAGTATGGGTTCAATCATATCTCCTGCGATTAATTACTTTTTAAATGACAACCTATTTCTTCATTTAAAGGGAAATTAGTTATAACAAATGGTAATATGTATTCTCACAACTAAGATTCTGCTTTAAAGTTAAATATAATCTAGCTGTAGAAACATTTGACTATATTCTGATCTGTTTATGTAATAATTTTTTCAAGCATGGCCCTCAGTCAAGTGGAAATACATAAATAAGTGCTGCTTAAAATTTATATGATAGTGGGAAAAAATCAGCAATATTATTCAATTTGAAAATGTCCACTGAGGACTGAAGGAGGGTATGGCATCTGGTATATAATCTTATGCCTTTATAAATGCCATTAATAATACATTTCCCCTTTTCTTTCTTCACGCTCATCACGTGCTGTGTAAAACCAAGGAAAGCCCTTTAACAAGGCAAACTATTGTAACATATATCTCAAGGAAAAAAACAAAAAAAGCTCACTGCCATTGAGTTCACTCCAACTTACAGCAACCCCCACTGGGTTTCCAAGGCTGTAAATCTTTACAGAAGGAGATCGCCTTATCTTTCTCCCACAGAGAGGCTGGAGGGTTAGCAGCCCAATGTCTTAACTACTACACCATCAAAGCTTCTCATAATATATATCAGAAACCTATAAAAACTAAAATAATAGAAATCAACGTACATACATAATCCATATTTTACCAGCAGTACTTGTTATGTAGTTATTTTGCCATATTTACCATATTTTTATTTTGTTTTGGTTCAAAATCTCAAGCCCTTCTCAACCATTAAAATCTTCAAATAAATAAACTATTATAAGTATCAGAAACCTACTGACTATAAACAGTATTATGAAAATATGATAGAGAAATCTTAAAAACAGTAACTGAGGAAACATGCTTTATTAAGATATAATTGTAGCCTCCAGAAATGTGTTACTAATAAATAAATCCTTCTACTGATTTGGAGCAGGCAAATTTTCCAGCACATTTTTAAATATCATTATTTAGCATCAAATGTAAAAGGCAGCTAAATCTTAAGGAAAATAATCATTGACAGTCTTCTGTATGCATGAAAAAGTCAATGGAAACATTCAAAATACTTTTTTCTACTTCCCATTTCACCTCAAAGTAAAAATGTAGAGAAATTCAATAATTACATAAAGTGCCTGGTACTGTCTCTAGCAGAGAATAAATGCTCAATAAAGGGCAAATGTCATAATATTAATCCTAGGATTCTCCTACATCTCTTTCTTCCAGTGATTAGGTTAGAAATCTTCCCATTTGGAAAATAGGACACTATGGTTTTTAACTTTCCCTCTCATTTTTTCTTAGCTAATGCTTTCTGTCCTCTTTGGATTATTTCCCCAGAGTCAAACTAAAGCTGAAGGATTAATAAAAGACTTAGAAATGCATTAATCACAAAAGGAGCTACGTACCGATGCCATCTCTTTTAGTCTTTTGATAATAACCACTTTCCTCTCTAAATAATCATATCCCAAATATTCATATTATGGCACTAACAATAATGCCTCAACTGGAAATAAGCACTCTTGACTGCAATCCAAATGAAAAAGACATGTCATTTTCAATTTCTCCTACATTATAACTACTTTAAGGATAGGACTAAGTCTTTTTCTTCTTTGTATATCCACTGTAAACAGTGTCCATAGGAGCCCTGGTAGTGCAGTGGTTAAATGCTTGGCTGCTAACCAAAAGGTCAGCAGTTTGAACCCACCAGCTGCTCTGTGGGAGACAGATGAAGCAGTCTGCTTCTGTAAAGACTACAGCCTTGGAAACCCTATGGGGCAGTTCTACTCTGTCGTTTAACGTCACTGTGAGTTGGAATTGACTAAATGGCAATGATTTTAGCTTTAGACAGTGTCTAGGCACTTGGCTGCTAACTAAAAGGTCAGTGGTTCAAACCCATTCAGTGGCTTCTTGGGAGAAAGAACTGGCAGTCTACTCTATGAAGATTACAGCATAGAAAACATGACAGGACAGTTCTACTATGTCACATAGGATGATTATGAGTCAAAAATCAACTCAACATCAGCCAACAACAACATGCAATGTCCAGGACACAACAGGCCTTCAGTCAATGCTTATTAAATCAGATGGTAACCATCAGATGAGATGTGTCATTCATTTCATAGCACACAGTATCTGCAGCTAAAAAGCACTGTGATCAGCAAGAAACCATACCTAATAAAGTTCTAAGAAAAGCTTCACTCATTCTTAGGCCAATTCCACATAGATGAGATGCTGATATCTAAAATTCAGTGTCCTTATGGTGTTAATTTTTGCCCTCAAAATCACTTCCTCTTTCTTACTTCTGAGATACTCTGGCACCAACTCTGTCTTTGGACCAAACTTGGAATATTTTTTCACCTTTTTGTATCCTAAAACTGGAGAAGTTTCTAAGTCCTAAAGGATCTACCCATAATATTTCTCCAAGTTATTATCTTCACTTAATTCTTTTAGCTACCCAGTACTCCTTACAGTCATGCTAGGGCTCCAACTAGATCTCTACTTGAAGTCCATCTTGTGTCATGCTATTCTACTAATTGTTGCCCAGTTATTCTTCCTTCTTATCATTTCATTTATGTAAATAGCACTTTTTATGTCATTTCTCCATTCAAAAATCTACAGTAAATTCCCTCTACCCACTGAATAAAATACCAACTCCAAATAGGCATTTGAATCCCTTGGTAATACAGAAATAACCCATGATTTGGTCCTCTCCCCTACTCATCACATTATTCATCTGAATTAGATTTTCCTTCATATCACCGATACTAGGCTTTTCCTCATACTACAGTCTCCACTTAAGAATTTTCTTTACTACTTGTTTCCTCAATACCTGCTTATCAAAAAATCAAATCTATGCTTGATGATCCTTCAGAATTGTTATTTTCTGTATCCCTCACTGGATAAAATTCCTATTTTCTCTGAATCTTCTATATCACTTTTTCCCTCTGATGACATTCACAACAATCTATTGTATATTAATATTATTTTTATGTTTTTGCTATCTCCTTTACCAGACTGCAGGGGCTTAACAACTATACGCAGGAGATTCCCTCTAGCATATGAAATGATAGGTATTAAAAATATATTAATTAAATTGAATTATAAAGCCATGACATCTTTGTAAAAATGTTACAAACCTTTCAAGGAAATGTACTATTAATTAAGTACTATTAATGTCATGTTTTGGGAGTTTTATTTTCTATTTTAAAACATATGGGTTTATAGTAAAAATTTTAGAAAATGCAAGGAAAACAGCAAAAATTCAGAGTGTGCATGTCACCCATAATGCCACCACCTAATATAAACAGTTTCAGGCTTTTTATTCACAATTAACATCACAGCATGAACGTTTTCTAATTTGTATAAGAATATGAACTTGAATGTCTATAGAGCATATCCGTGTGATAGATATGGTGTATTTAAATGTTCCTCTATTGTTGGACATTTTAGTTGTTTCCAGTCTTGTATTATTAGAGTTAAAATAATAAATACTTCTGCATACAAATATCTGATATTCCTGATTATG
Organism: Orycteropus afer afer; assembly: GCF_000298275.1. Taxonomy (NCBI): domain Eukaryota; kingdom Metazoa; phylum Chordata; class Mammalia; order Tubulidentata; family Orycteropodidae; genus Orycteropus; species Orycteropus afer. The sequence continues at coordinate 9,815,346 of NW_006921600.1, forward strand.
TCATTAGGACAGAATCTCAGAAATGAAAGTACCTAAACATTCATGAACACTTCCAACACTTCTGGTATATGTCCTCAAATTGTTTTACAGAAAGGCTGTACCAGAATCCACTCCTATAAGCCAAGTGTAACAGGGCCATGTTCACAGCACCTTGCCTACTCTGGATATTATCAAGTTTATCAATTTGATCAATCTAAAATTACACCTTTTCATTCTTTTTATCATTAAATAAAAATTAAATGAGATTCCTAGCACTTTCTTTATGGAGTTCATTCCTAGCCTAAATAAATATCCTACTATGAATTCCAAAAACTCTGCACTTTCAAGGGAAAAAAACTCTTTTAGCTCTTTCCCATTTTTTGTTGGGTACCAAGTTAAAATGGATGCTCAATATGTACCTACATAAACAAAATTTTTGTCTTATCAAATATTTTTTCAAAGTAAAAATCATGAAAAATCGTACTACATACAAAATACATTGTGTTATTCCCACTGGAGTTTCTCACCCACAAAATCTGGATGAGATTTTATGTCTTACAGAGTTAAGATCAGGCCTAATAGACAAGTTTACACAAATGTCAGCATTATTGCTGTAATCTTTAACAATAATATTTACCTTAAAAAAAAACTATTATTGCTAAATCTCAAGCCATAAATATTAAAGATTTTAAATATTTATAGTTTTTAAACTTTAAGAATATAAATGACACCCTTCTAAGCTGTGTTGAATAATGTGTTGTTGTTGTTGTTGTTATGTGCCATCAAGTCAGACTAGACTCATAGTGAGCGACCCCTCCTTGGGTTTCCAAGGCAGTATCACTACAGAAGTAGATTGCCCCATCTTCCTTCCGAGAAGTGGCTGGTGGGTTTGAACCGCCAGCCTTCTGGTTAGCAGTCAAGTGCCTTAGGCACTATGCTACCAGAGCTCCTATTGAATAATGTAAAACTGCAAATATTGGACCCATTTTAAGCTATGAAAACTGCAATTCATAATGATTAATAAAAATGTCTTTATCTCTCATCAGATTTTAATTCACTGGCTTTCTATAAGATTACAAAGCCAATTTGTTAATTTCCTTGGTCAGAATTTTTGTTGTTATCAGCAGCCAGAGTCACTCCTCCCACCTCAAGGCAACCCCATGCACAATGGAACAAAACACTGCCCAGTCCTGCACCAACCCCTGATCAGCTGCAGATGTGATGGCTGTGACAGGTTTTCATGGGTTAATTTTTGGAAGCAAACTGGCAGGTCTTTCTTCCTAGTCTTTCTTAGTCTGGAAGCTCTGCTGAAACCTATTCAATATCATAGCAACATACAAGCCTTGCTGAGGAACAGTGGTGGCTACATATGACATGCACTGACCAAGAATTGAACCCAGGTTTCCTCCAAGGAAAGTGAGACACCACTGCCCTTACTAGTCAGATATGGGACTTAAATTTACTATGTATGTATAATACTGCTGGAGCAATAATCAAGATGATCTTTTGATACAGCAATTCCACTTCAAGAAATCTGTCTGAAAAATAATTCTCAAAAAATAAAACAAAATGAAAGTAAAAAGATATATACACATATCCAAGTATTGGAAACAATTTAAACATCAATTAGGCCAAGTAATTAAATAAATTATGTTCAATCCTGTACAAATACTTTTATATATTAAGAAAAAAGCTAACAGTAATATTTATAAATACTTACATAGTGCTTACCATGTACCAGTCAATACTATAAGTGCTTTACATATATCATCTCACTTACTCTGCAGACTGGCTCCAAAATCAATTTTCTTAATTACTACGTTACACTGTCTCTCTTCATGTAGACCTATATGTACTGATAAGGAAAGGTATCCAAATTACACTGCTTAGATCAGAAAAAAATTAAGTTGGAGAACACAATAATACACCTATTTCTCTCTTTAAGAAAAACAGACAGGTAGAGTATGTTTATATGCAGATGAAAATTATGGAAAATACAAAATAAACTGTTTAAAGAGTCTGGGGAGTAGTATGGGAAATCAAGTGAACGGGGGAGAGAATTTTTATTTTTATCTTACATCCCTCTATGATAGTGGCCTACTACACCAGGAATGACAAATTGAAGAAGAATAGCATTGTATTCATCATCAAAAGGAACATTTCAAGATCTCTACTTAAGGACAATGCTGTCAGTGACAGGAATAATATCCATATGCCTACAAGGAAGACCAGTTAATACACTTCATTCAAATTTATGCTTGTGGTAGTTAAGGTTGTATGTCAACTTGGCTGGGCCTGGTTGAATGGCTGGGCAGCTGGTGGTAGTTATTCCCCATGATGACACTGGTAATCAACTCCATGGTGGAATCTACTGTGAGCAGCTGAGTAGCTGCCTTAGGGCTATGGTCTGCTTCCTGTATATAAGAAGCATCTCTGGGAATGGTCTCTAGCTTATGGCATTCATGAACCCTGCCTGTAGTCGAGTTGTTGTTCAGTAGCCTGCCATGCTCTGCTGATCTTGGGACTTTTAATGGACCTGAATTAATGGCCTGCCATGTGGTTTGGTAACATCAGGACTGTGCCTTTTTACTTGTCAACCTTGGGTTTGTCAGCCTCAGAAGCCAGTAGTTGTCTGAGAGAAGAAAAGCCTCCAGCTTCAGTAGGCTGGGAGCAGGAGATAAAGCTGAAACCCAAGGTTGAGGGGCTTTCACCCAGTCCCTAGAGCCTGGGCCTTTGAACTCGGACTTAAAGCCTCCAAAATTGTAAGAGAATAAACTCCTGGTTGTTCAAGCCATTACATATGTGGTATATTCCTGTCAGAGCAGCACTAGGTAACCAAAACAATGCTCCAACCATTAAAGCTAAAATCAAAGAAATTGAAGATTTTTACTAATTTCTACAGCCTGAAATTGATGAAAAATGCACTTAAGATGTACTAATTATTAGACAGAGTGGGAGTAACTTCTCAGAGACCACCAAAGACCTTGACAGAGAGAAACACCAGGCCTGCAGACTCAGGACCATAGTCTTGGGGGACATCATGTTCAATTGGCACAATATAGTACATAAAAATCTTATTCTATAACCTACTTTGGTGAGTAGTAACTGGGGTTTTAAAAGCTTTTGAGCAGCCATCTAATATGCAACTATTGGTCTCCCCTCATGTGAAGCAAAGAAGAGTGAAGAAAATCAAAGACATCTGGAAACAATTCATCCAAGGATAAGATACACCACGAGGACCTCAGCCTTCATGACTCCAAGACCAGAAGAACTACATGGTGCCTGGCTACCAATGCCAACCACTCTAAAGGGATCAAAATGGTAGATACTGGATAGAGTGGGAGGAAAAATGTGAAACAAAATTCACAAACACAAAAATGACCATAATTACTGGTTGGATAGAAACTGGTGGAACCCCCAAGATTATGGCCCCCCCAAAAAAAAACACACAAAAAAAGAGAGAGATACTGATTATTACTGGCTACTAGAATGCGAAAGTTGGAAACAAAGATGAATCATAGTAGTTATAAAATATGGCCTTGGTGATAGAAATGACACTGGAGATTGCATGATAGCATTTTGTAAGATCAATGACTTAGTCATTGCAAATACCTTTTACAACAACATAAATGGAGGCTATATATGTGGACCTCATCAGATGGAATACATAGGAATCAGATCAATTATATCTGTGCAAAGAGGCAATAGAGAATCTCAATACCATCAGTCAAATGAAGGCCTTAAGCTAACTGTGGAATAGACCATCAATTGCTCATATGCAAGTTCTAGTTAAAGCTGAACAAAATTAAAACAAATCCAGTTAGTACAACCTTGATTAGTTCCCACCTGATTTTAAAGACCATCTGAAGAACAGATTTGACACACTGAACACCAATGACCTGATGAGTTATAGGATGGTATCAAGAACTTCATACATAAAAAGCAAACAGTCATTAAAAAGACAGGAAGGAAGAAAAGATCAACATGGATGTCAGAAGAGACTCTAAAACTTGCCCTTGAATGGAGAGTAGCTAATGTATGGAAGAAATGAAGAAATAAACAAGCTGAGCAGAAGCTTTCAAAGG
>NW_006921600.1:9821038-9828775 GCF_000298275.1 Orycteropus afer afer
AATGGAAAATTACAGCAACCCAATTCTGATATGACTGCTAACGGCCCAGACCCTTCAGGAATGAAGGTTTGGGTCACCCCACCAGGCAAAGAACCATGACCAGCTGAGGTGCTTGCTGAGGGCAAGGGAAATACAGAATGGGTGGTAGAAGAAGGTAGTTCTGAATCTCAGCTATGACCACATGACCAGCTGCAGAAATGAGGACTGTGATTGTTATATTTCCTCATTGTATATGTGCATCAAATATTTTTGTTTCCTTCTGTTATGAACTGTGAAATGTAAGTAAGGTTAATGCATTTTGGTTGTATGTGTGTTAGTATATCATGTTAGGCACAAATATGACTCTGTAATTGTCCTTGTTAAGAGATTATATATGGTTAAGAAGATGTGTACAACTGCCAAGTTGACAAGGGGTGGACTGTGATAGTTGGAGCTGTGTGTTAACTTGGCTGGACCCCAGATCTGTGTGGTTGTTCCCATGATGGGATCGGATGACTGTGTTCTGAGTGGCCAATCTGCCCAAGGGGAGTTTCTCTAGGGGTGTGGCCTGCTTCCAGGATATCCAGGGACATCCTGGAAAGAGGGACATTCTTCTGTGGATCAGGATTCTGTTGTGCTGCCTGCAACCGTTCGTGAGTGAGCAGTCCACCGTTCGGCCTGGAGATCTTGGATCCGTCATTCGTTGGAGTCAACAGCCAGTGTACTGCCTGCCAGCCTTGAGCTTCTCGGCCCCCTGTGGGGAAAGGCCTCCAGCTTGACATTCGCTCCGGGGACTTTCGACTTGCCGGCTTCCATACATTTGTAAGCCATTTTCCTAAGATAAATTTCTGTGTGTGTGTGTGTGTGTGTGTGTATATATGAATGTATGTATGTATATATGTATATATATGTTGTTGTTGTTGTTGTTATGTGCCGTTGAGTCAAACCCGACTCCTCATAGCAACCCCTCCTTGGGTTTCTGAGGCAGTATCACTACGGAAGTAGATTGCCCCATTTTCCTTCCAAGGAGTAGCCAGCCTCCTGGTTAGCAGTCAAGTGCCTTAGGCACTATGCTACCAGAGCTTCCCTATATATAAGCTTTGCTGGTTTTTGTTTCTCTAGAGAACCCAGTCTAACACACTTATTCAATCTGTATGCAAAGCAAATAATCCAAGAAGCTGGACTATATGAAAAAGAATGCAGCATCACAATTGGAGGAAGACTCATTAACAACCGGCAATATGCAGATGACACAACCTTGCTTACTGGAAGTGAAGAAGACTTGAAGCACTTGCCGATGAAGATCAAAGACTACAGTCTTCAGTGTGGATGACATCTCAACACAAAGAAAATGAAAATCCTCACAACTCAATCAATGAGCAACATTACAATGAATGGAGAAAAGACTGAAGTTGTCAAGGATTTCATTTTACTTGGATCTACAATAAACACCCATGGAAGCAGCAGTCAAGAAATCAGACATCATATTTCACTGGGCAAGTCTACTGCAAAAGACCTCTTTAAAGTGTTATGAAGCAAAGATGTCACACTGAAGACTGAGGTGCACCTGACACATGCCATGCTATTTTCTGTTGCCTCATACACATGTGAACACTGGACAATGAATAAGGAAGATAGAAAAAGTTGATGCCTTTGAATTGTGGTGCTGACAAAGAATACTGAAAATACCATGGACTGCCAGAAGATCAAACAAATCTGTCCTGGAAAACGTGTGGCCAGAATGTGCTTTGAAAGTGAGAGTGGCCTACTTTGGTCTCACCTACTTTGGTCATGTTGGCAGAAGGGACCATTTCCTAGAGAAGGATATCATGTTTGGTAAGGTGGAGGGTCAGCGAGAAAGGGGAAGGCCCTCAACAAGATGAAGTGACACAGTGGCTGCAATGATGGGCTAAGGCATAGCAAGGATTGTGAGGCTGGCACAGGACCATCCAGCGTTTTGTTCTGTTGTATACAGTGTATATGTAGGAGCTGACTCAGCAGCATCTAACAACAACATAATCCTTTGAATTTACAAAACAAAATGTACAAATAGATTCAAATTATTTACATATTTATAAATAAATGCAAACTATTTATACATTCAACTAAAGTATTTTTTATATGTTAATTTTATAATTTTTTAAAAAAAAGCTAGTTAAAAAATAGAATCACTTTACCCCTTGGGCCCCTAAATAACTTGAGGATAAATTCTTCCCCATTTCTTCTACTGGGTGTGTCATACTCAGAGGCTTTTCTCACCTCTTTCTTTTAACCTGTCTTTTATTTTTTCTGTGACTCAGCAGTCAACAATTGTATACAGAGTACCTTCAGTGAACCAAGCACTTTAAACTTAAAGTTTAAAATATGACACATGATCTTGACTGAATACACTTTATATTCCCACTTTTCTTCCTCAAATCAATTTAAATTATGTGATTTATTGTTAGGAACAATAAACATTTTAAACCAAATTGCCTACTCAACACCACCTGGATTTAATAAGCATCTCAAATCCTCCTAAATGTACTACTGTTCCCATAGCTTTCCCCATCTTAGTAAATGGAAACTCCATTCTTTTAGTTGCTTGGACCAAACACCTTATCCTGTTATGCATAGTAGAATCATGTAAATTCTATATTTAAAATACATTCAGAATCTAATACCCATTACTTACTAGTTCCACCAGGAGACTCTTGTCCAAGCCAACATCATCTTTCAAATGAATTGCTACAACAAACTCCAAACTGGTCTCTCTACTTTTACTTTTGACTCTTATTATTTTCCTGTCCACAAAGCAGTTACAGTGATCCCTATCTTTTCCGTCTTGTGTCAATATCCCTCAATGACTTCCCATTTCATTTAGAACAAAAATCAAATTCTTGAAATGGCCTAGAAGACCATCCAGGATCTGCCTGCCTGCTTGTCCACTTCTCTCAGCTCATCTCCTGCTACTCTTCCCATTCTGCTCCAGCCACACTGACCTAGAAGTTACTTTAGATTCTTCTCTCCCTAACTTCAAATCCATCATCTAAACCAAAACCAAACACATTGCCATCATGTCTATTATAACTCACAGAGACCCTACAGGGCAAAGTAGAACTGCCCCACGGGGTTTCCAAGGCTGTAATCTTTACAGAAACAGATCAACGCAGCATGCTCCCACAGAGCAGCTGGTTGGTTCAAACTGCCAACTTTTAGGTCTGCAATTGAGTGCTTAACTACTGTGCCACCTGGACTCCTTCAAATCCATCATAGGTTCCATTAACTCTACTCTCAAACCACATCCACGAAAAGAGTCCCTGGGCAGTGCAAATCATTAATGTGCACACCTGCTCACTGAAAAGTTGGAGGTTTGAATCCATCCAGAGCTGCCTCAGAGGAAAGACTTGGTTATCTACCTCTGGAAAAATCAGCTATTAGATACACTATGGAGCACAGATCTATTCTGACATACAGTAAGGTCATCGTGAGTTGGAATTGACTTGAGGGCAACAGGATTAGCACCCCTAGAAGGCCATCATTATCTCTCGCCAAGACAAGAGTCTTCTCACTGCTACTATTCTTACAATCCATTCTCCATACAATGGCCAGAATGACCTTTTTAAAATGTAAATCAGATTCCATCACCGACTTAAGACACCCAATGGTTTCACAGTACACTTGAATAAAAGCCAAAATTCTTACCCTTCCAAACAAGGCCCCTCCTACCTGATTCTCCAATAGCCTCATATAGCACTGTTGCCCTTACCTACTACACATTCCAACTAAATGGTCTCCTTCCTTGTTCATTTAACATTCCAAGTTTGTTTTTGCCTTAGATCTCTAGTACTCACCAGTCTTCTCGGAATGTTATGCATAAAATGGTTGTTTCCTTTTTGTCATTCAAGACTGCTTAAACGTCACCTCAGAAAGGGCTTCCCTGACAATATAATCTAAAGTAGCTCCCCAGGCATTCTCTATTATATTTCCCTATGTTAAAGATAGGAGCTCTGGTAGCATAGTACCTAAGGCACTTGACTGCTAACCAGAAGGCTGGCGGTTCAAACCCACCAGCCACTCCTTGGAAGGAAAGTTGGGCAATCTACTTCCGTAGTGATACTGCCTCAGAAACCCAAGGAGGGGTCACTATGAGTCGGGTCGACTCGATAGCACATAACAACAACAACATGTTAAAGATAAATATATTTCCTATTCTTACCCAAGATTCTTTTGCTTTTTGGTTTTTGTTTGCCTCTCCACAGAAGAACATAAGCTTTAAACAGTCATACTCAGGGAAAGAGTAACTTTGAACTGTCACATGACCATATAATTGGTCCTGGATTATTTAAACCTGAGATGGAGGTTTAAATCTCTTTTGACCATTTGTTTTAGATGTATATTGTTTAGTTTTAAAATACAAAAAAATTAAATTATAATACAAATAGGCACTCTGAATTGACTTAGAAGCTATTGAGCCCATACTGTGTACTAGGGGCCCTCTTTTAGGTGAATAAGCAGAATGAGTGTGACTGTTCAAAGTCAACAGCAAAGGGAAAGAGACTTAGCAAAGATAATCTGAAACAGTGGAAAATTTGAAAGCCATGCGTGTATGGCCTTAAAACAGATTATATAAAATTACCATAGTATTAAAGTAAAATCAGTTGAAATATATCAGCTTTGGGGGTGTAAGGAGAGTACAGATTGGCAGGCAAAAAACTGAAGTATGATCTAGAGAAAGAAAAGGGAGAAGATGAAGAAGATAAAGCTGTAAGTAGCAGGGGTGAGGGATTGAAAATGTACCACAGATAATCTCCAATATGAATAATCCACACTGGGTAATAGAATATTGACTATAATTACATTCATCCTACTGACCTTGTTCTAAATTATTATGGATTATTACTACGCAAGTTATTTTGTTCCACACCAGAGGTGGCTGTATTTCGCTATCAGATGACATGACCTCTAATTCAATAATGTCTGTAATGCACTGGTATCCTCAGATAAAAGCTGTCTATAATGTCTGAACAAAGGTGAATTAGTTATCCAATTCACACACGCAATTAACTCTCTTAATACCTGAGAGACCATGGAGCCCCTTCTGAATTTCCTATTAAATACTGCATATGGAGGTCTTCCCTCCATCTGTAGTTATCTTGTGCTGCACTTCATAATAAACAATATTAATAGTTTATTGCCCCCATCAAAAATCTTGCATTAGTTCTCATAAGAGACCTCATTCCAAAAAGCAGTGACTCCTTTCCCTGGGAAAATGCATTCAATTCAAATGTTATGCCTATTGGTAAAGCACAACAGTTCTTTATTCTTGGTAATAATATAAAATAATGATACTATCTTTGTGAAATACAAAAATAATTTTTTACTACTTTAACAATGTCTTAAAAGCCAAAAGCCAATATTTATTAAGTGAATTTATACTTCTATGCTGTACTCAGCATAAATAAAAGATGACTTATTTAAAATACCTATTAAAAGGCAAAAACAAATCAAAACTTAGTATTTTGTTGGCCACCTGTTCTGTCTACTAAAAACTGAAATTTTATAAATAGTTTGAAGGCACAGCACTATGCTTTTCTTTGTAACCATATTTGATGCCACTGGCTGCATTAGTCAAAACCCAGATCAGAATAACTAGGTAAAGTCAAATGTTAAGCAAACACCCTTGCCTTCTGAAAAAGGAGCTAATTAATTAATTCTTCTGGGGATGCTTTTTATTTCAGTCTTCTAACATTAATGTATCTTTTTACCAGAGACCAAGAGAACAAAATAAAATCCCTAAAATAAAACCTAGCTCTCATTATGTCAGTTTTCAGAGAAAGGAAGTAGTTAAATATAAATAAGAAATATTATTATAGTTCAAATAAAATCTGCTGCTAATCTGGGTCTTCATTTTCCCTCACAACTCAAAGTAGGGAGGTAGAGGAGAGGAATAAGAAAACAGCTTCTTACATGCATTTCATACATTTTTATCTGTACATGAAATTACAGAGTAAAGGACATTATAAACTGAAAAGCTAAGTAAGTGACATTCTTCACTTCATAAACAATTTAAACTACAAACCAACCTTCCACATGCTGCAACACAAGAAATACTGACTCCTCAGAGATGATGTACTTGTGCAGACACACCATGTTGGGCACACAGCGGGGGATGATGGTCTTTCTGTTCCTGCTGTATTCACTGCTTTTCCTTAGACCCTGACAGAGAACAAAAAGGTCAGTTGTACCCTCAGTTGCCTTTGGAGCCTGCTGTGCTCTGTGTTTATCAACCAAACTAATCTATCCGAGTTACTCTGGGCTTCAGAGAAACCACTCATCTGCTGCACTATGCCCCCCAGTCCCTAGAGGCTCTGCTGATGGCATCTGGCGTGAATCCAGAGAACAGAAGATGCCACAAAGCTGCCATTAAAATCAATTACGTGGGTCAGTGTTTTTATTAGAGATGCTCTCAAACTAAGTCATCAGGATGACACACAGTTATTTCTCTATGACCTTTTCTTAAGTTTTATTTTATTTATGTATACCTTTAAAGCAGTAGACATTGTGAGATCAATTCAAATTCCTGAGACACAAAAGATATGCCCAGATTAAACAGGCAATTAAAATTTTCTATTTCCAAAAAGTACAGAGATTATTAAGTTTTCTCCAAAAGAACAAAGTATGTGTATTTTCAGTTGTCAAATCTAGGTTTGAAAGACTGTGGAAACATCAGTGATAAGGTGTATTTATAAAAAGAACTCTGTTTCAGTTAAGTGTCAATGTGACCTACTACCATCTTGATAAGCCAAAGGAAAAGTACTAGAAAAAGAAATATAAAATTAATCAATCAACCTTCTGGATGCAATGGAAATGCTTAAATTAGGATATTTTTAGAATATGTACTGCCATAATCCAATTCAAATACAATTTTGAAATTAGAAAATTGAAGGTTTTTCTCTCATTCATTTAGTTAGAAATTCAGTTATAATTAGAATCAGAATTGAGCCTAGATCAAAAACAGGGCCAAGGATGTAGATAACACTTTGCCAAATGCCTGTAACAAAGACTTTAAAGCAGAATTTCAGTTCTTAAGAACTGCAATCATAATCAAAGGTGAAATTGTGTGTGGTCTTCACAAATTATACAAATGTATTTCAGATGTACTTAACTACACACTTAAATAGCAATGATTTTCAAGTTATCCAAATTAGTACCTCCATAACATAAAACTCTTTAAATATGTGTGATGAGAGTATTTACCAACTACGATAGAAGAACACACAAAAAATAAATAAATACAGATCACCACAAACATAAGAGAACATGCAAAACACCCAGGGTAAAAAATAATATAGTTTCTTTCAGAAGCCTAATTTTAAAAATAAGTGTTTACATTTATTAAATATACAAATTCTACTTACTTTTAAAATGAATGTCTGTTCTGTCCTCTTGTCTATTACAAGCAAAACCTACATAAAAGACATAAAGAATTTACTCACAATACAATAAAACATTAACTCTTACCTTCTGAAATTAAACTTTAAGAGTTTGGGGAGGCACTGGAATTGACCAGCCAAAATGGCTATTTGTGAATAGATTTTTTTTATAAGTTACCAAATCACAGAATTAAAATAGTCATTATTGTTTTTTACAAAATAGTATTTATTATTATTTCCTTTCTTAAATTTGTGCCCATTCCAAAGAAAGGTGATCCCACAGAATGTAGAAATTATAGAACAATATCACTAATATCACATGCAAGTAAGATATTACTGAAGA
>NW_006921600.1:9829840-9831688 GCF_000298275.1 Orycteropus afer afer
TGGCTGCGATGATGGGCTCGAGTATAGCAGGGATTGTGGGGCTGGTGCGGGATCGGGCAGTGTTTCGTTCTGCTGTGCGTGGGGTCGCTATGAGTCGGAAACGACTCGACAGCACTTAACAACAACATAACAACCTTTCTTAAAAAATGTCATATTTTAGACATATTAATATGTTTTCTAGATTAATTTTAGAATTTATTCCTTAAAAGCTAGGAACTCTGGTGGCACAGTGCCTAAGGCATTTGACTGCTAACCAGAAGGTTGCGGTTCAAACCCACAAGTCACTCCTTGTAAGGAAGATGGGGCAATCTACGACCATAAAGATTTACTGCCTCAGAAACCCAATTGGGGTCACTATGAGTCAGAACTGAGTCAACGGCAGTGAGTTTGGTTTTTCTTAAAAGTAAAGGGAAACTTATATTAAACAAACTTATATTAAACAAAGAATTTTTCCTTATGGAATATATATGGATAGGAGGAAGTGGTATAAAAATTGTTTTACAGAAATTGTTGAAGTCCCAATTTGCCACCAGAATCCCTCAGCAACTCTAGCTGTAGTCTAAAGCATCCTTTTGGTACTACTCCTTGGACTTGTCTTTGACTCCTCTTTTTCCATCAGCAAATCCTATTGGTTCTATCTTCAAAATGCATCCAAAATCAGAACTCATTTCACTTTAAGGTAGATTCCACCCTGATCCAAGGAAAGACCAACTCTTACCTGGATTATAACAATGCAACCACCCTGCCCCCGCCACAAATGATATTACTGCTACCATTCTATGGTCTATTCTCAAAATACCAGGCAAAATTTTCCTTTTAAAACATAAGTTAGATCATTATCCCTCCTCCACCTCCTCAGAAAAAGAGGCTAAATCCATAAAATGGCCTCAAGAACCTTGATGATCTCACACACTTCCCCCTTGAACTACCTACTCCTTCTCTGAATCCTGATGACTGGAAGGAGTGAACACTGGTAAAGAATTACCCTACCCTACTAATTTTTTATTGTTTGGGAGACACCATAGCAGAGGCTGGGAAACTTTGTAAAAAGGCAGACTGTATAGGCTTTGTAGCCCATATAATCTCTGTTGCAAATATTCACCTCTGCTGTTCTAGCACAAAACAGCCACAGACTGACCCTGGCCATGGTGAGAACATTTATACCACAGAAATCAGCAAACACTGCAAATGGGGGCTTTGTTTTCTCTCCAGAGAATTGGCTATTAAACACTTACCAGCCAATCACTGGGTAAGGAAAGGCAGGAAACAAGGATGGAAAAAGATGTCAAACTTGGTATGACGGTTAACTTTGTAAGTCAACTACGCCATGATTCTCAGTAGTTTGGTGGATACTAGGTAATCCTCCTCCATTTTGTGATCTGATGTGAGCAGCCAATCAATTCAAAGGGGAGCTTCCTTGAGGGTGTGGCATGTAAACATTATATGTGAGTGTTCTGGCAAAACTCACTCTCTCTAGATTCTGCATCCAATTCATCATCCAGTGACATCCAGTTTCTAGGATGTGAGCCAGAGCCTGCCATCTGACCTTCAGATTTGGGATTCACCAGCTCCTGCAACCCCATGAGCCAGCAGCCTTCCATCGCACCTGTCGATATGGGCTCATCAGACTCCCTAACTACATGACTCAGGAGAAGCCTCTGATCCACACTGATTTGGGACTTGCAAGCCTCTACAACTTCATAAGCCATTGCCTTGAAATAAATCTTTTGCTATATCTGAATAAACCCTTCCTTACTCATGGAAAAGAGAAAGCTTTCAAGACCTTCATTTGCTGATGTGGCACCACTCAAATTGAAGAGAAACAGCCACAGACATCCATTAATCATC
>NW_006921600.1:9834017-9863725 GCF_000298275.1 Orycteropus afer afer
AGAAGGGACCATTCCCTGGAGAAGGATGTCATGCTTGGTAGGGTGGAGGGTTGACAAAAGAGGGGGAGGCCTTCAACGAGATGGATTGATATGGTGGCTGCGATGATGGGCTCAAGTATAGCAGGGATTGTGGGGCTGACGTGGGATCGGGCAGTGTTTCATTCTGCTGTGCATGGGGTCGCTATGAGTCAGAAACGACTCGATGGCACTTAACAACCACAACAACATATCTAAATACATATATCACTGGTTTTGCTCCCCTAGAGAACCCAGCCTAAGACACTTGGTAGTGAGACTGGCCTAAGGAAACAAAATTGTAAGGCTGAGTTTACTGAATTGGTTCTGAAGGCTGGCTAGTCTTAAAGGTGCTAATGATTCTATCTCCAGTAGTAAAGATGGCACTGTTAATGTATGGCATGAGGTGGCAATAGAAATAAACAAAATATCACTACCAATGAACAAATATTTGTGAGAGACAACGCTCTGGATAATTGCATATTTGATACTTTTCTACAACTTTTTCAGAATGAGAAATATAAGGAAGCCAGTTGGCTGGTCTTGCTTTCACTAAAGTAGTAAAAGAAAATGATGAGCTCAAAGTCTCAGGGTTATATAGCTCAAGTACCACATATAAGATCTGAAAGTTGCCACTTGTACCTTGATAGGAAGCCTTATGTATTGTAGTAATAGATCTGATATTGCTGAAAATCAAACCCAGAGTCTTACTGTAAGAGTGGCTGGATTACAATGCCAATTGAAGTCGCAACCTTGAATAATTCCTGAAGTTAAAGTGAGGGCAGTGATTGGGAAGATATGGAATACTGAAACCTTGGCTAGGACATATGGGCAGAGAGCTAGGAAGCTGGGGACATTAAGGCCCTAAATTCCACTGAATCATTCCTGCCAACAGAACCAACCCTCATAAACCCCTCTGAACAGATTACTCCATCTTTGCTGCTAGGCAACCCTCCCCAGTAAAACCATTATCTTTTCCACTCCATCTGATTGAGATGAATCCAGCTGTCTGAGATATCTGCTGGGGTACAACCTGGACCATTGCCTGAGTTTTCTGAAACTCAAATTACTTACTGGCAACAGAACCCACCCACACCACTATTTTTGCTTCTAGACCTATAACTAGACTTCCAGTGAGCCTCAAGAGGTGAAATACAAAGTGTGACCCAGGAGAAGGTATACTACACTCTAAAAGAACTGCTTGATTTTTCCAATGTATGCATATAGAAATTTGGTGGATATGTATGGGAATGAATATTAAGAGTGTGGGATAATGATGCAAGGAACATAAAGTTGGATCAGTCTCAGTCTACTGATATGGTCCCACTAAGCACAGACTTTCATTCAGTGTTTCAGCTCAAGAAGTTAGGTTAGAAAAGAGCTAATAGTTTATTTGGTTGGTTCACTGAAATATGGATTAAGTAGTGGCCTACACTCAATCAAAGGAGATCTAGTGGTGTAGTAGTTAAGGCATTTGGCTGATAACAAAAGATCAGTGGTTCAAACCCATTAGCCACTTCACAGAAGAAAGATGAGTCAGTCTGCTTCTGTAAAGATTTACAGCCTTGGACACCTAATGGAGATTGTTATGAGTCGCTATGGCAGTGAGTGAGTTTACACTAAATGTAGCTGAAATGCCAGACTTCCCTTAGTATACTATAGAAGAAGGTATCCAAAAGCTTAGGAAAACTGGCATAAATGGATTTATCAGGTTAGACCCACAGACTCACCCATATAGTGCCCAGAGGAGTCTTTTAACACAATGGTGAAGAACAAATTTGTGAAGGGAGCCCCAGCACCTCTGAAGACTCATGATTGCTATACCATGTGAGACAGATCCAACAATGAAAACTACCCTGATTAAGACACTTTACTACAATGGGGCTCACTGAACCCCGAAATGGCAGCTGCCAACTGGAGACAATGCATCAACAAAGACAAGGTGGATAAGGTTACCATAATGGACAACAGTATCAAAACAGTAATCAGAATTGTCTGACTCATATGGACTCATGGCAGTGGATACTTAGTCCCTAGCATGGAAATAGATGTGAAATCTAATAAAAATTTACTTGATTTGAATAAGTGGAAGAACTCTAGCTCAAGGAATGCAGTCTAACTGAATCACCAAATAAGAGAGTTACAGTCCCTCAATCAATTCCCAGACTTGAGCCAATTTACAAACCCACAATCCCTTGAATGAATGTTTAGGTCTCCTTGAGGAAGGACCTCACTACACTGTCAACAATTTATACTGTTAATCTTTCTCCCAGCCTTCCCCAAAAGGATCGATGGGCTTTCACAAGTGACTGTTCACTGGGGAAAAGGAAATAATCAGACTTTTCAGGGATTACTGGTCACTGGCTCTGAACTATCACTAATTGTAGGAGAGCCAAAATGTTATTATTGCCCAGTCAGAGTAGGGCTGTATGGAAGTCAGGTATTAGCGCAAGTCATCTCACAGTGGGTCCTCAAACTCATCCTGTAGTAATTTCCCCAGTTCCAGCATGCATAAGTGGAATAGTCATACTCAGTAACCAGCAGAACCCCTACATTGGATCGCTGACATGGATTAAGGGCTATTATGGTAGGAAAAGCCAAGTGGAAGGCATTAGAACTGCCTCTGCCTAGAAAAATAATAAACCAAAAGCAATACCATATTCCTAGAGGGATTGCAGATTAATGCCACCATCAAGGACTTGAAGAATACAGGGTTGGTGAATCCCACCATATCCCCATTTAACTTGCCTATTTGGCCTGTGCAAAAAACAGATGAATTTGGAAAATGACTGTGGATTATCACAAACTTAACCACATGGTGACTCAATTGCAGTTGATGTTCCAGATGTGGTTTTGTTACTTAAGAAAATTAATACATCTCCTGGTATGTGCTACACAGAAATTGATGTAGCTAATGCCATTTTCTTTACATGTGTTTTGAAATATCCCCAGAAGCAGTCTGCCTTCACTTGGCAAGGCTAGCAATATACTTTCACTGTCCTACCTCAATGGTGTATCAATTCTCCAGCCCTATGTCATAATTTATTCTCCAGGGATCTAAACCATCTTTCCTTTCCATAAGATATCATACTGGTCCATTATATGGATATTATGCTGATTGGACCTAGTAAGGAGCTCTGGTGGTGTAGTTGTTAAGGCATTTGGCTGCTAACCAAAAGGCTGGTAGTTCAAGTAGTTCAAAGCCACTAGCTGTTCCACAGAAGAAAGATTAAGCAATTTGCTTCTGTAAAGATTTACAGCAGTGGAAACCCAATGGGGGTCACTATAAGTAGGAACTGACTTGATGGCAGTGAGAATTTGGTTTGGTTTTGGTGGATCTAGTAAGGAAGATTTATCAGTGACTCTAGATTTATCGGTAAGATATCTGCATGCTAGAGGGTGGGAAATTAACCCAACAAAAATTCAGGCACCTTTCACCTCAGTGAAATATCTAAGGGTCCAGTGGTGTGGGGCATGTCAAGATATTCCTACTAAAGTGAAGGGAAAAGTTATTGCATCTGGCTCCTCCTACAACTAAAAGAAACACACAACACTTGCTCAGCCATTTGGAATTTTAAAGACAACGTATCCCTCACTTGGATATGCTGTTGTTGTTGTTATTGTTGTTGTCAGACGCTGTCAAATCATCTCTGACTCATAGCAACCCTATGCACAGCAGAATGAAACACCACCCAGTCCCGCGCCAGCTCCGCAATGCCTGCATATAGCCCATCACGGCCCATACTTGAGCCCATCACGACAGCCACTTTGTCAATTCATCTCATTGAGGGCCTTCCTCTCCTTCATTGACCCTCCACCTTACCAAATATGACATCCTTCTCCAGGGAATAGACCCTTCTGACAACATGACCAAAGTAGGTAAGATAAAATCCGGTCATTCTCACTTCTAAGGAGCATTCTGGCTGCACTTCCTCCAGGACAGATTTATTAGTTCTTTTACCAGTCCATGGTACTTTCAGCATTCTTCACCAGCACCACAACTCAAAAGCATCAAATCTTCTTCGGTCTTCTTTATTCACTGTCCAGCTCTCACATGCATACGAGGTGATTGAGAATATCATGGCTTGTGTCAGACACACCTTACTCCTCAAGGAGACATCTTTGCTCCTCAGCACTTGAAAGAGGTCCTTGCAGCCAACTTGCCCAGTGCTATATGTCATCTCACGTCCTGACTGCTGCCTCCATTGGCATCGATTGTAGAATTAAGCAATGTGAAGTCTTTGACAACTTCAATCTTTTCTCCATTCATCATGATGCTGCTTACAGGTCCATTTGTGAGAATTTTTGTTTTCTTTATATTGAGATGTAATCCATATTGCAGACTGTAGTCTTCAATCTTCATCAGTAAGTGCTTCAAGTCATCCTCACTTTCAGCATGCAAAGTTGTGTTGTCAGCGTATCGCAGGTTGTTAATGAGCCTTCCTCCAATCCTGATGCCACATTCTTCTTCGTATAGCCCAGCTTCTCAGATTATTTGCTCAGCATATAGACTGAATAAGTAAGGATACAAACCTGAAACACACCCTTCTTGATTTTAAACCATGCAGTGTCCCCTTGTTCTGTTCGAACTACAGCCTCTTGGTCTATGTACAGATTCTTCATGAGTAGAATTAAGTGTTCTGAAATTCCCATTCTTCTCAGTGTTATCCATAATTTGTTATGATCTACACAATCAAATGCTTTTGCATAGTGATAAAACACAAGTAAACATCTTTCTGGTATTCTTTGCTTTCAGCCAAGATCTATCTGACATCAGCAATGATATCCCTTGTTCCACGTCCTCTTCTGAATCCAGTTTGCACCTCTGGAAGGTCTCTTTCGATATACTACTGTAATTGTTTTTTGAATTATCTTCAGTAAGATTTTACTTGCATGAAATATTAATGATATTGTTTGATAATTTCCACATTCTGTGGGATCACCTCTCTTTGGAATGGGCACAAATATGGATCTCTTACAGTCAGTTGGCCAGGTAGCTGTCTTCCAAATCAATTGGCATAACCAAGTCAGTGCCTCCAGTGGGGCTTCCGTTGTTGAAATATCTCAATGGGCATTCTGTCAATTCCTGGAGCCTTGTTCTTCACCAATTCCTTCAGTGCAGCTTCGACTTCCTCCCTCAATACCAGTGGTTCTTGAGCATATGCCACCTCCTGAAATGGCTGAAGATTGACCAGTTCTTTTTGGTACAGTGACTCTGTGTATTCCTTCCATCTTATTTTGATGCTTCCCACATCATTCAATATTTTGTCCATAGAATCTTTCAATATTGCATTCAAGGCTTAAATTTTTCCCTCAGTTCTTTCATCTTGAGAAATGCTGACCATGTTCTTCCCTTTTGTTTTTCTAACTGCAGGTCTTTGCACATTTCATTACAGTAATTGGATTTGTCTGTTCAAATTGCTCTTTGAAATCTGTTCAGCTCTTTTATCTTGTCATTTCTTCCCTTTGCTTTAGCTACTTTCCATTCAAAGGCAAGTTTCAGAGTCTCTTCTGACATCTATTTTGGTCTTTTCTTCTTTTCTCATCTTTTTAATGACCTCTTGCTTTCTTCATGGATGATGTCCTTGATGTTATCCCACAATTCTTCTGGCTTTTGGTCACTGGTGTTCAATGCATCAAATCTATTATTTAGATAGTTTCTAAATTCAGGAGGGATATATTCCAGGTCATATTTTGGCTCTTATGGACTTATTTTAATTGTCTTCAACTTCAAGTTGAACTTGGGTATGGTACTCTGGCTTATTTATAAAGTGACTTGAAAAGCTACTAGTTTTGAGTGGGTCCAGAACAAGAGAAGGCTCTGTAACAGAGTCAGGCTGCCATGTGAACCACTCTGTCACTTGGGCCTTATGGTCCTGCTGATCCACTGGTGCTTTAAATATCAATGGTAGAGATATTAGGGGTCTTTGGCAGGCCCCTATTGGTGAATCACAGTACAGACTCTTAGGATTTTGGAGTAAAGCCCTGCCATCCTCTGCACATAACTATTCTCCTTCTGAGAAACAGCTTTTGGCTTGTTACTGGGCCTTACTAGAGACTGAATGCTTAACTATGAGCCACTAAGTCACCATGTGACCTGAGCTGCCCATCATTAACTGGGTATTGTCTGACTCACAGAGTAATAAACCAGGATATGCACAGCAGCACTCTATTATTAGATGGAAGTGGTGTATATGAGACTGGGCTCAAGGAGAACCTGAAGGTACAAGTTGCATGAGGAAGTGGCCCCATATTCCTTACTCCTATCACATTACCTTCCTTCTCTCTGTCTGTACCTCATGGGGAGTCCCATATGATTAGCTGACTGAAGAGGAGAAAGTCATTCTTGGTTTACAGATGGTACTTCATAATACACAGGCATCACTCGGAAGAAGATGGTGACTGCACTGCAGCCCCTTTCTAGGACCTCCCTGAAGGACACTGAAGGGAAATCCTCCCAGTGGGCAGAAATTCAAGCAGTGCACCTGGTTGTTCATTTTGCTTGGAAGAGGAGATGGTCAGATGTGAGAATGTACACTGATTCACAAGCTGTGGCCAATGGTTTGGCTAGATGGTCAAGGATGTGGAAAGGACATGATTGGAAAATTAGTGACAAGGAGGTATGAGTAATATGCATGTGGATAGACCTCTCTGAATGGGCAAAAGGAGTGAGCTATTTGAGTCTCATGTGAATGCTCACCAAAAGGAGAACTCAGCAGAGGAGGAGTTTAACAATCAAGTGGATAGGATGATATCTTCTGTGGAAACCAGTCATCTACTTTCCCCAGCCACTTTTGTCAATCTCCAATGGGCTCACAAACAAAGTGATCATGGTGGCAGGGACCGAGGTTAAGCATGACCTCAGCAACACAGACTTACATTCACCAAAGCCAACCTGGCTACAGCCACTGTCAAGTGCCCAATCTGCTAGCAACAGAGACCAACACTGAGTCCCTGATAAGGCACCATTCCTCAGGGCAATAAGCAAGCAACCTGGTGGCAGGCTGCTTACAATGGGCCACCTCATTATGGAAAGGGTAGTGTTTTGTTCTTAATGGGACAGACACTTACTCTGGATAAAGACTTATCTTCCCTGTACAATGCTTCTGCTGAAATTACCATCCATAGATTTATAGAAGCCTCATCCGTCATCATGTTATCCTACACAGTACTGTCTCAGCACAAGGAACTCACTTAACAACAGCAAATGAAGTGTGGCAATGGGCCCATGCTCATGGAATTCACTAGTCCCATATTTCCCATCATCCCAAAACAGCTGTCTTGAAAGAAAACAGAATAGCCTTCTAAAGACACAATTCTGGTGCCAGCTAAGTGGCAATACGTTGCAGGATGAAAGCAATGTTCTCAAGGAGCCTGTCTATGTTCCAAATCAGCATTCAATATGTGGTGCTATTTCTCCCATAGCCAAGATTTATGGGTCGAGGAATCAAAGAATAAAAATGGGAGTGATACCACATCACTATTATCCCTAATGACCCACTCACAAAATGTTTGCTTACTGTACCTGCAATCCTATGCTCTGTGGGTCTAAGAGTCCTAGTTCCAAAGGGAAGAAGGCTCATACCAGGAAACACAACACTGATTCCCCTGAAATGGAAGTTAAAAATGCCATACAGTCGCTTTGGGCTCCTCATGCCTCTAGATCAACATGCAAAAAAAAAAAGGGAGGGGGGGCGGGGGGTTACTTTATTGGCTTGTGTGAATGGTCCCAATTATCAAGGGAAAATCAGACTGATATTATATGACGGAGGTAAAGAAGAGTATGTTTGGAATACAGAAGATCCCTGAGGACATCTCTTAGTACTACCATGTCCTGTGATTAAAGTCAAAGGAAAACCAGAGCAGACCAATTCTGACATGACTAATAATGGCTCAGACTCTTCTGGTATAAAGATTTGGGTCATCCCACCAGGCAAAGAACCATAATCAGCTGAGGGATTTGCGGATGGCAAAGGGAATAAAGAATGGGTGGTGAAAGAAAGTAGTTCTAAATGCCAGCTATGACCATGTGACCACTTGCAGAAATGAGGACTGTAACTGTTTTGAGCATTTCTTCCTTATTTTATTATACATGTATGTGTGAATATACATACATACATACATACATACATATAAGTATATATTTCAAATATCTGTTTTCTCCCCTCCCTTATTCCATTACTTATTATATGTAGTAAATGAGGCTAGCGTCTTTTCAGTTATATGCATATTAGTTGTATCATGTTAGGTGAAAGTATGACTTTATAATTGGCTTTATTTAGAGCCTACCTATAGTTTAAGGAAATGTGTACAGGTGCCAAGTTTACAAACAATGGACTATGATGGTTAAGATTATGTGTCAACTTGGCTAGGCCATGATTCCCAGTGGTTTGGCAAACATTATATAATCATCCTCTACTTTGTGATCTGATATAAGCAGCCAATAAGCTGAAAGGGGATTTTCTTGGGGTTGTGGCCTGCATCCAATATATATGGATATTCTGGCAAAGCTCATCCTCTCTAGATCCTGCATCTGAGTTGTCATCCTCTGACCTCTGGTTCTTGGGACATAAGCCAATAGTCTGTCATCTGACCTGCAAATTTTGGGATTTGCCAGTGTGTTAGGCTGGGTTCTCTAGAGAAGCAAAACCAGTAAAGCTTATTTAGAGAGAGAAATTTATCTTAGGAAAATGGCTCACACAGTTATAGAGGCTGGCAAGTCCCAAATTCCTGGATCAAACGTCAAGCTGGAGGCTCTTGCTAACTCACATAGCTACAGGGGCTGACAAGTTCAAGACTGGCAGGCAGTATAAGGGCAGTCAGTGAATGATGAATCCAAGATCACCAGGTAGAATGGTGGACTGCTCATTCACAGACAGTTGTAGGTAGCACAACAAGATCCAGATCCACAGAAGGTTCCCAAATTTTCCCATGACATCCATATATATATTGGAAGCAAGCTACATCCTTAAGGAAACTCCCTTTCAACTGACTGGCTGCTCAAACCATATACATCAGATCTTACCATGGGAATAACCACATCATAATTGCTTAAACCATTCAGAATTGTAGTTCAGACAAGTTGACACACAACCCCAACTATTACAACCAGCTCCTGCAGCCCCATGATCCAGCAGCCTAGTGCCTGACCTGCCGATTTGAGTTCACCAGCCCCTGCAACCACATGAGTCAGGAGAAGCCTCCAGCCTGACATTTGACCCACACATTTGGGACCTGCCAGCCTCCACAACTGTGTGAGCCATTTCCTTGAAATAAATCACACATATATGTGTGTATGTGTGTACTTGTTATTGTTGTTGTTAGGTGCCATTGAGTCAGCTCCAACTCACAGCAACCCTATGTACAACAGAACCAAACACAGCTTGGTCCTGTGCCAGTCTCACAATCCTTGCTACACTTGAGCCTACTGCTACAGCCACTTTGTCAAGCCATCTCATTGAGGGCCTTCCCCTTTTTTGCTGATCTTCCACTTTACAAAGCATCACAGACATCCTTCTCCAGGGAATAGTCCCTTCTGACAACATGACCAAAGTAGGTGAGATGAAGTCTGGCATTCTCACTTCCAAGAAGCATTCCAGCTGTATTTCTTCCAAGACAGATTTGTTAGTTCTTCTGGCAGTCCATGGTACTTTCAGTGTTTTTCCCCAATACTACAATTCAAAAGCATCAACTCTTCTTGAATCTTCCTTATTCACTGTCCAGCTTTCACACGCATATGAGGTGACTGAAAACACCATGGCTTGGGTTAGGTGCACTTTAGTCCTCAAAGAGACATCTTTGCTCTTCAGCACTTTACAGAGGTCTTTTGCAGCAAATTTTCCCAGTGCAATACAACACCTGATTTCTTGACTACTGCTTCCATTGGTGTTGCTTGTGTGTGTATATACATACACACACACATACATACATATGTTGTTTTTGTTATGTGCCACTGAGTCAGACCCGACTCACAGCGACCCCTCCTTGGGTTTCTGAGGCAGTATCACTACGGGAGTAGATTGCCCCATCTTCCTTCCAAGGAGTGGCTGTAGGTTTGAACCACTAGCCTTCTGATAAGCAATCAAGTGCCTTAGGCACTACGCTCACACATTTCATTGGTTTTGAGCCACTAGAGAACTCAGCCTAAGACACTTGGGAAAATAAAAGAATGGTGGTATCTCTCAAAGAAACAGAGAAGTACAATGGGGAACCATTTGAGAAGAAGGTAAATTCCATTTTAGACATGAGGAATTAGAGGCAACAGTGACAACTTCATTTTTGACCTCTTCTGAGTGCTTAACTTATACTATATAAATTTCTAATTAATTTCAATGGTGTTGAAAGAAGAAGTCCAAGTTGTCCTGAAGGAATAGGCAAAAAACTGATGGAAAACCCACCCCACTGAGATGTTTCAAGAAACAGATGCAGCTCTGGAGGTACTTAATCATTTATGCCAATAAGACCAGGTACTTGGCCAACTGACTAGAAGAGATCGATAAATTTGTGCCCACTCCAAAGAAAGGTGATACAACAGAATGTGGAAATTATCTAACAATATCATTAATATTACATGCAAGCAAAATCTTATTGGAGACAATTCAAATAAACAGTTGCAACTGGAAAAGGATATGGAACAATGGATAATACTGCTGATGTCAGATGATCTTGGTTGAAAGCAAAAAATTCTAGAAAGATGTTAACCTGAGTTTTATTGACTATACAAAGACATTCAACTGTGTGAATCATAACAAACTACTGATAACATTGCAAGGAATGGGAATTCCAGAACACTTAATTGTGCTCATGATGAACCTACACAAAGGCTAACAGGCTGCCATTCAAATAGAACAAGGGGATATTGCATGGTTTAAAATCAGGAAGTGTGTAGGTCAGGGTTACATCCTTTCACCATACTTATTCAATCTGTATGCTAAGGAAAGGAGAAGCTGGAAGAATATACAAAGAGAAACATAGCATCAGAATTGAAGAAAGAACCAGTAATAATCTGCAATATGCAGATGAACAACCTTGTTTGCTGAAAGTGAAGAGTAGTTGAAGCACTTACTATTGAAGATTAAAGACTACAGTCTTCAGTATGGATTACACCTCAACATAAAGAAAACAGAAATCTTCACAACTGGACCAATAAGAAACATTATGACAAATGGAAAAAAGATTGAAACCATCAGGGATTTCAGTTTACTTGGATCCACGGTCAACACCCATGGGAGCAGCAGTCAAGAAATCAGACATCACACTGCACTGGAAAATCTGCCACAAAAGACCTCTTAAAAGTGTTGTTGTTGTTGTTATGTGCCGTCGAGTCAGACCTGACTCATAGCGACCCCTCCTTGGGTTTCCGAGGCAGTATCACTACGGAAGTAGGATTGCCCAACCTTCCTTCCGAGGAGTGGCTAGTGGGTTTGAACCGCCAGCCGTCTGGTTAGTAGTCAAGTGCCTTAGCCACTATGCTACCAGAGCTCCCTTAAAAGTGTTAGGAAGCAAAAATTTCACTTTCAAGACTAAGATGTGCCTGACCCAAACCCCATTATTATTTTCAATTGCCTCATGTGCACGTGAAAGCTGGATAATGTATAAGGAAGATGGAAGAAGAGTTAATGCCTTTGAATTATGGTGTTGTCAAAGAATACTGAAAATACCACACAATGCCAGAAGAATGAACAAATCTGTCCTGAAAGAAGTGCAGCTGAA
Organism: Orycteropus afer afer; assembly: GCF_000298275.1. NCBI lineage: Eukaryota > Metazoa > Chordata > Mammalia > Tubulidentata > Orycteropodidae > Orycteropus > Orycteropus afer. Next base: position 9,845,745 of record NW_006921600.1, read on the forward strand.
ATGCTCTTTGGAAGTGAGAATGGTCAGACTTTGTCTCACCTACTTTGGTTATGTTGTCAGAAGGGACCATTCTCTAGACAAGGACAGTTGGTAAAGTGGAGGCTAAGTGAAAAAGGGGAAGACATTCAACAATATGGATTGACACAGTGGCTGCAATGATGGGCTTAAGCATAGCAAGGATTGTGAGGATGGTGCATGACCAGGCAGTGTTTCGTTCTGTTGTACATAGAGTTAGTTGCTATAAGTCGGAGCAGACTCTATAGCACCTAACAATAATAACAGCATGTTATACCAATTGACTGAGTTGTCCCATGAGATTATGGTCCTAAGCTTCTACATATGGAAACATTATAGCTCAAACATATTAAGTACTACTAAAGTATGAGTATAAGCATGGACTTCAGAGCTAGACTGCCTGAAAATTACTTCCTTTGACAAATTTCTTAAGTTCTCTAAGCCTTTGTTTTCTTATCTATCTTATGGAGATAATAACGGTATCTAACATTTGTGAAGATTCCAGTGAGATACTCTTATAAAAGTGCTCAGTATAGCTGGTTATTATTATTGAGGCTGCTATTATTGCTCTTCCCAGAAATGTTTCCCCAGCCACTTACCAAACACGTACTCAACTTTCCAGATTCAGCTCAAATGTCACTTTATACTACTTTCCTCCTTTGTTGTCCCATTATATACAGTACCAACTTTGTTATAGCATCTCTAACCCTTCATTTGGTTTTATTTATTCACTTATCTATCTGCCAACCAGACTTCAAGCTTTTTATATGCATATGGTAAACAGAAGAAAGAATCCTGGTAGCACAATGGTTAAAGCATTCAGCTGCTAACTGAAAGGTCAGTGGTTCAAACCCACCAGCCAATCCATGGCAGAGATGTGACAATCTACCTTCGTAAAGATTTACAGCTTTGAAAACCCTATGTGGCAGTTCTACTCTGTCTTATAGGGTAGTCATGCATTGAAAGTGACTTGACAACATTAAGTTTTGGTTTGTTTGGGAGGCACAGTGGTTAAGCGCTCATCTGCTATCCAAAAGTCAGCAGTTTAAACTCATTAGCCACTCTGCATGAGAAAGATAAGGCAGTGTGCTTCCATAAAGATGTACAGCTTTGGACCCTAGAGGCAATTATACTCTGCTCTAAAGAGTAGACAGCAACAGGTTTGCTTCAGGTTTTGGTAGGCAAAAAAATGTCCTGCCTCAAAAAATGTCCATATCCAGAGTGTATCCAAGATCATATACAGGGTTGGCAGACAATGGGACTCTCGAAGAGTATGAAGGGATGGACACTGGGAGGAGGTAACTATGGGGAGGAAGTGGGAGGGGAGCTGCTGCATTGTAAATTTTGGTCAATGACATGAGACAAAGTATATGTGAACTGCTGTATGAAAAGTGAATTTACTCTGTAAATCTTCACCCAAATCCTAAAAAAAAAAAAAAAAGTCCATATCCTAATTCCTGGAACCAGTGAATATGTTACCTTATTGACAGAAGGGACTTTGTCGATGTAATTAAATAGATTATCCTGGAATATCTGAGCAGAGTCAATCTAGTGATAATAACCATTCAAAGTAGAGAGTTTTTCCTGCTAGAAATTGAAAGGGCAGAAGTGATACATTAGAAGGTGAAATCAGAGAAATCTGAAGCATCAGAGGGCGTGCCATTGCTAGCTCTGAGATGTAGAGGCCCACCTACTAGAACGAGGAAGGCCTCTAGAAGTTCCTAGATAGCATGAAAAGAAACACAGGCAGCTTCTAGGAGCAAAGATCTGCCTCTGGATGACAGCCAGCAAGGAAAGTGAAACCTCAATTCCACAACAACCAAGAATACAATTCAGCAAAAAACCTGAATGCGCATAGAGGTAGATTCTTCCCCAAAGCTTCCAGCAAAGAATGAAGCCTTGCCAACATGGATTTTAGCCCAGGGATGCCCACGTCAGACCTCTGACTTACAGAACTGTGAGACAATAAATTTATTTTGTTTTAAGATGCTAAGTTTGTGGTAATTTTTTATGGCAGCAACTGAAAATAAACATAAGCCAAAAACTATCTTTCCTCCAACATATAACATATTGTTCTCACATAGTGAATGTTTGTGGTAGTTAATTTTGTATGTCAACTTGGCTGGGCCTGGTTGAGTGACTGGGCAGCTGGATGCAGTATTCCCCATGATAAGACTGGTAATCAACTCCATGGTGGAATCTATTGTGAGCAGCTGAGTAGCTGCCTTAGGCATGTGGTCTGCTTCCTGTATGTAAGGAGAAGTCTTGGGGAATGGTCTCTAGCTTATAGTGCGCTTGAACCTTGCATGTAGCTGTGTCGTTGTTCAGCAGCCTGCCATGCTCTGCCAACCTTGGGACTTACAATGGACTTAAATTAATGGCCTGCCATGTGGTTTGGTAACATTGGGACTGTGCCTTTTTACTTGTCAATCTTGGGCTTGTCAGTCTCAGCAGCCAGCAGCTGTCTGAGTGAAGAAAAGCCTCTAGCTCCAGTACACCGGGAGCAGGAGGCAGAGCTGAAGCCCAAGGTTGAGGGGCTTTTACCCAGCCCCTAGAGCCTAGCACTTAGAACTCAGACTTAAAGCTTCCAAACTGTAAGAGAATAAACTGTTTCTTCAAGTCATCCCATTTGTGGTATATTCTTGTCAGAGTGGTACGGTTGTTGTTGTCGTTATGTGCCGTTGAGTCGGACCCGACTCACAGGAACCCCTCCTTGGGTTTCTGAGGCAGTATCACTACAGCAGTAGATTGCCCAACCTTCCTTCCGAGGAGTGGCTGGTGGATTTGAACCACCCACCTTCTGGTTAGCAGTCAAATGTCTTAGGCACTATGCCACCAGAGCTCCTTAAATGTTCCATAAACACACTAATTCAAATATAATTAATTATATATGGTATATGGTAAATTAATTCAAATATAAAACAAAAGTTAGGTAGGTTGCAATATGGGATTAGGGCTTAGAAAACAAATCAGGACTAAAGATTTATATTTGAAAATTCTCCATAAAAATAACATCTGAAAACATAAGAATGTACCTCATAGGAATTCTTACTTTTCTTATTATCAGGCACTGTGCAAGGCTTTAAAGAATTAATTCATGTAATACTCTCAACAACCCAATGTGGTGGTCATACTTTTATTAACCCAGATTTACAGATGAGAAAACAAGTATAAAACTTGCCCAGGTTCACAAACCTAATTAGTAGAAGTGAAATTTAAGCCCAGGCAGTCTGGCTCTGGGGCCATTCCTCTTAACCATTAAACTATGCTACTATTTCTGTCTGAATTTTTTAAAGTATCCCTACTGTGGATGGGGGAGCTCTGGTAGCATAGTGGCTAAGACACTTGCCTGCTAACCAGACGGCTGGCGGTTCAAACCCACCAACCACTCCTCAGAAGGAAGGTTGGGCAATCCTACTTCCGTAGTGATACTGCCTTGGAAACCCAAGGAGGGGTCGCTATGAGTTGGGGCTGACTCGACGGCACATAACAACAACAACAACAACTGTGGATGGAGAAGACAACAATCACCAAAAATACAGTTAGAAAAGTACAAAGAAAACCAGGAAAAGAGTGATTGGATGTCAGGGAAGGAGAATGCTTAAGATTGGAATAATCTGTGTCAAGCAACCAAGAAAAGCCATGAAGAGTGAGAACTAAGAAACAATCACTATGACAGTTAGCAAAGTCATTGGTAACTTTCAACACTACACTATACAATGGACTAGTGAGGACAAAGCTCTGGTAGTACAGTGCCTAAGACACATGATTGCTAACCAGAAGCTGGTGGTTCAAACCAACCAGCCACTCCTCGGAAGGAAAGTTGGGCAACCTACATCCATAGAGCTAGCGCCTCAGAAACCCAAGGAGGAGTTATTATGAGTCAGATCCAACTCAACGGCACAAACAACAACAACAGTGAGGACAGACTGACGCGGGTTAATAATAGGTGATAAGAAAATGGAGGTCACATATGTAAATCTTTTAAATGTCAGAAGGAAAAATGTTACAATGAAAGTTAGTTAGTGGGATCATGAGATACAAACGAAAATTGGGACTATGATTTTTTTCCATAGTAGATCTATTTATTCTCCTCATAGGACACCCAGGGTGGTATAAATGGCTAAGCATTCAGCTACTAACTGAAAGGTTGGCAATCCAACCCCACCCAGAGGTGCCTTGGAATCTTGACAATCTGCTTTCTTAGGGTCACAGTCATGAAAACCTATGAAGCACGTTTCTACACTAAAATACACAGGGTCACCATGAGTCAGAATCAACAGCAACTGGTTTGTTTGGTTGACTATTCTCCCCATAATTGTCCTTTGAGCAACATTTAACATAAATCTTGAAACTGCACGGCATGGAAAGATATTTGCAGAACTTGAATGTTGAAAGTTAAATTAACACATCATGAGTGCAAAATGAGGTATCACCTTCCCTCTGCAAATGAGGACTCAATGAACGAACATCAGCAGAGTTATGTGAAGACACATAAACCCATAGCCAGTGAGTTGATTATAACCCATAGTGACCCTATAGTACAAAGTCGAACTGCCCCAGAGGGTTTCCAAGGCTATAAATCTTTACAGAAGCAGACCACCCCATCTTTCTCCTGTGGAGCACCTGGTGGGTTGAACTGCTGACCTTTCAGTTAGCAGCTGAATGCCTTAAGCACTGTACTACCAGAGCTCCCTTGTGAAGACATTTGTTGTTGTTGTTATGTGCCATCAAGTTGGACCTGACTCATAGCGACACCTCCTTGGGTTTCCAAGGCAGCATAAACCTAGAAAGAAAGATGATTGAATTGATTAGGTATTTGAAGGAGAGAGATGTCAGAAGGATATTGAAGTCTGAGATGTTGGAAGTTCTGACTACTGAGCCTCGGCTGGTGGGAAGGGATGGAAGAGAAGAGTATAAAGGAGCTGATCAACTTGGAGAAATATGGGAGTGAGAGTAGGAATTGAGATCTCATTGAAACATAAAATTTACATAGTAGAGTGGTCATTAAGAGAGCTGGCAAAATAGAAGATGTTAACAGGAGCTCTGCTAGCATAGTGCCTAAGGCACCTGACTGCTAACGAGAGGGCTGGTGGTTCAAACCCACAAGCCACTCCTCGGAAGGAAGATGGGGCAATCTACTTCCATAGTGATACTGCCTCGGAAACCCAAGGAGGGCTCGCTATGAGTCGGGTCCGACTCGAGGGCACGTAACAACAACATCACTAAGGAAACAGATTGCCCCGTCTTCCTTCCAAGGAGTAGCTGGTGGGTTTGAACCACCAGCCTTCTGGTTAGCAGGCAAGTACCTTAGGCATTATGCTATCAGAGCTTCAGTGTTCCTTAAGTGTCATTTGGAAGCTCTGGTGGTGTAGTGCCTAAGGCACTTGCCTGCTAACCAGAAGGCTGGCAGTTCAAATTCACCAGCTGCTCCTCGGAAGGAAGGCTGGGCAATCTTCTTCCATAGTGACACCATCTCGGTAAACCCAAGAAGGGGTTGCTATGAGTCAGATCCGACTGGGCGGCAGTGAGTTTGGTTTTGGTTCAAAGTCTCATTTTCTTTTAAATCAAATTGTAACTCTTTTAATCCACTCATCAGAATACCAATCCCCGTTAGAAGACACATCTACTTAAAACAAAAACACTTCACTAAGTAATAGGTATGGAAACTAATTACAACCAAAGAAAAGAAATTGTTTTTTCTACCAGAAGCTTCTAATTGACTACACAGAATATACCTGCATAAATCAGGAGTGATAGCTCTTTGCTGGTCTCACTTAGCCATGAAGCATGAAACAGATGAGATAAAAAGGCCAAATTAAGATCGATAAACATGTCTTGGAAGTGCTGCTTTGTTTACATTTACTTTCTTCTCCTACCAAGTTTGTTTGCAACTAGATAACATTCACATAGAGGCAATAAAAACAAGAACATATGTGATTTTTTTTAAATGTGCCCTTTGACTGTCAATTTCTCCCAAACAGGTGTTGGCTAAATGATTATAAATTGGCCTCTGGATACACCTCTTCAACTGAGCATACAGGGCTGGTGATAATATAATTAGACCTAAAAACATCAGGCTGGTGAATGTTTTCCATCTGTTTGGCAATAATGTTTAGTTAACAATAGTCTTTAAAAGAAGCACCTTCAACTTCAGTTCTTAAAGTTATTTATAGAGCCATTCTTAACACACCAGCACTCCTGCTAACAAGAGCTTTAGCCACTTGGAAATTATTAGCCATACGGCTGTATACAAAGAGAAACGACTGCATTTAACAACTGTATCTTTCCAAATTTACACGCTTCAATCTCATTTAAAGTCATTTCTTAATGAACAGTGCTATGGAGCTGCATTAATATTATAGTTGCATGCACAAAGATCATAAGGAGCCAAACATTTTTTTAATGCCAACAGTAGGCCAATCTGTAATGAAGCTGTCAGCATAAAGGACAAAATAATAGCTTCTTTAACCCTCAAACAGAATTTGTTCATTTGTAGACTAGAACACATCAATTTAAAAACTGCTCATGGGTTTGCTCACCTTTATAAAGACAAAAATCTAATTTGGTACTAATTTGATACAATTGTCTTTCCAATAAAAGGCTCCTAAAGCCATCTTTTATTTTATGATAAAACAAGTACTAAAATAGTCATGAAATAATTACCTTGGATAGCATACCTATTGAAAGAATACAATTAATGTATTTCTCCCTTTCATTTTTCACACTTACTTATCAGCACTATATTAGCATATGGTGTAAGAGAAGAGATTACTCCATCTTTGCCCCATAGTAATATAAGGAATGACTGCTTCTAACTGGGACAAGAGGCAGACAATATATCCCTTAAGGACTACCTTAGCTCATCTGTTCAATTCTACCAACCAAGGGGATTTGGGAATTTGCCCACTCTTCTTTCAAAGCAAGAGTAAGAAAAGGTCTGACTGATTATAGAGGTCTGGGTCTTTTTGTTAAGTGGAATGAGGAAGCCTACTACTTAACTAAGGAGCCTGGTGGCACAGGGATTAAGTGCTGGGCTGCTAACCGAAAGGTCAGTGCTTCAAACCCACTAGCCGCACTGTGAAAGAGAAGACCTGATGATCTGTTCCTGTATAGATTTCAGCCCAGGAAACCCTATGGGGCAGATCTTCTCTGTACTATGGGTCGTTATGAGTTGGAATTCACTCGGTAACACATAGCAACAACAGTATTTAACTAGAGGAGCCCTGGTTACACAGTGGTTAAGTGCTTGGCTACTAACCGAAAAGTCTGTGGCTCAAACTCACCAGTAGCTCCATGGGAGAAAGACGAAGCAGTCTGCTTCCCTAAAGATTACAGCCTTGGAAACCCTACAGGACAATTCTACTCTGTCCTATAGGATCACACTGTGCCAAAATTCACTCCATGGCAAAGGTTGTGGTTTGTTTGGTTAATAATTAACTAAGCACCACCATTGCAAAGACAGAGGAGAGAAGTATTAACAAGCATCAAATGATGGTTTTTCAAAAAGCATATAAAGAAGAATAAATTTAGAAAAAGGGTAAGAGAGAGATGCTATTCCAAAGACACTATGATTGTGGTGAGGAAGTATGGAAATTCCCTCCAGTGGGGATCAAGTGTCACTACATTCTTGAATCTTTTCAGACTCTTCATTTTCTGGTAGCATAGTGCCTAAGGCACTTGACTGCTAACCAGAAGGCCGGTGGTTCAAACCCACCAGCCACTCCTCAGAAGGAAGGGTGGGCAATCTACTTCTGTAGTGATACCGCCTCGGAAACCCAAGGTTGGGTCGCTATGAGTTGGGTCCAACTCAACAGCACATAACAACAACAACAATGGAAGTCTGTAAGTCTCTGAAGTTAACATCAACTCTAATTCCTTTATAAAGAAAAATTAACTGGACAATCTGAGGGAATTACTATCTTTACTTTTGTGTCAGTTATTTCACAGGGCTCTAGAGCAGTTAATAAAAGTTAAAAGAATGTTTAAGAAAATCCTACAGAAATAGTTCTATTGGATAAACACAGCCTTCCCTATTCATATTTGCTGGATGGATATAATCTAAATGAGATTTCAGCTGTGCAAGTTATACTACTGTGAATTCACACACAGCATACCAGAAAAGAACGAGATCACCACAATTTAAAAAAAAAAAAAAAAAAAGCCAGGGAAAGTATACAAATTCTATTTGCAAATAAGATAGTTTTTCTCAACAGTTTCAGACAAAGAAGACTGCATTTACTGCACTTCTTTTAAACAGTCCACACTTGATTTATAAAACTGAATTCTTCTTGGCAACATTACAGGAGCTGGTAATATTTTCCTTCTAGAAATAAAAAGTTTAGAGCACTAAACTTTTGCTTTTTTCCCCTAATACCATATGATGATAATCATGTTATTTATATTTACTGCTATTATATTCAAAATTAATAGTGTCTATTATTAATTGTTAATTCCACATCTTATAAGGTATCTGCAGTGAATTGCTTGATGTGGCCCTTCTAGACATTATCCTCCATTCTGTGATGTTTTGTAAATCCCCTTATCCATGCCTGTTTGGGGTGCTGTGGGAGTTAAGGTCAGGTATCAACTTGGCTGGGCAGCTGATAGTAGTCATTCCCTATAATGACTGGCAATCAACTCTGTGATGGGATTTAGGTTAATTCTGTTGGGGCAACACAGGCAGAATGTATCTTGAGTCCTGCCTTGCTGGAGGGTATAATTCAAATCACCACCCTTAGCTTCCCTGAGGGTATAATCTCCTGGGAAGATTCGCTCTCCTCTTGCTCTGGCTTTGTGTCTTGGATCATCCTCATCTCACCCCTGGATTTGGGACAGCAGCCGTCATCTGATCTGCTGATTGAGGTTCGTCAAACCCCAAGAGTTGGGAGGATCCGCCAGACCTACTCACAGACCTGGGACTCGCCAGCCTGCCAGCCTCCACCACTACTACGTGAGACGAACCCTTGGGTGTCTGTGAGTTCTGTGAGGCATTACAGCGAAATACAGAACCCTAAGACTGGGGAAATTATTGGGAGGAGGAGGAGGACTTAATGTCTGAAATGATGGAATGGCATGGTAGTTTGGACATTTGGGACATCTTTGACCTCTGCCTCATGGGGACTGATCTTTCTAAGAGAAATTGTTCAAGCAGTATCTCTCACAAATATTCAACTAACAGAAAGCAAGGAAGAGTACGAGGTGACCTTTAACAGAAACAATTCTTCCTACTGGAAACTTTGCCTTTCTTCAGCATCAGAAGGCTAGTAATGCTCCATGTACAACTGCCCAACAACTCCAAAACCAAAAGGAAATGTTCATCTACTATTGTCAAGGACCTATTTTCAGTAAAGAAAAATGTAAGAGATAATTGAGCTTAAAGCTTCTCGCCTATCAGCACTCGCAGCATCAAGAACATCAACATGAGCAGACTGTGTAGAGACACTACTCTCATGTGAGCCCAGGAAATGAACGATTTTTGGTGGTCATATGCTCACAAAGGTGGTTTCACTGATGAGGAATGAAATATAAAGAGTAAAATTTGATAAATACACTTATAATTCCAGTGTAAAAGATATTTTTGTCTACTATTCCCAAGGATCTATTTTCAGTATTTAAAAAAAAAAAAAAAAAAAAAAACCAAACTTACTGTCATCAAGTTGATTCCGACTCACAGCAACCCTCTTTGAGTTACCAAGGCAGCAAATCTTTACGGAAGTAGGTTGCCCAGTCTTCCTTCCTCAGTGGCTGGTGGGTTTGAACCACTAACCTTCTGGTTAACAGTCAAATGCCTTAGGCACCACACCACCAGAGTTCCTTATTTTCAGTACATAAAAGTGTAAAAGGTCCCTCTATGATCTAAGATGAACAACAACAAAAAAATCTTTGGAGCTTTTTCAGTACTTTATTTGTACCAGGAGACTTCTAGAATATCATATTGTCATGAACTAATTAAACAAACAGTCCAAAAAGGGTATTGCTTTGTGGGATGACAGCATAGTCAAAGATATCACCAACCAACTCAGGACAAAGTGAAACCTCTCTTTGAGGTAGGTTCAGTCCTTCAGAATTCTATTTAATATAGAAGTAGCTTAAAGGTAGAAAACAGATCAACTCTACATGAGACTCTGTGCAGGCAGTACTCAAAACCACAGTTCTTTTTTGTTAAAATTCTAAATACCATAATTCAAAGTATATCTGAAATATTTACCCAAACATCTGTATCTCTTCAAAACATTCCCCATTTCCATTATCTAATTATGTCTTAACTCTAGGCAAACTGGGGCAGGGACCAGAAAAGGAAGAACCAAATTGGAAAGAGCAACTAGTAAATAAAACTCAACTGGTAAAAATAACTACTTTATAAAAAAAAAAACTTTCTATTTCTTTAAACGCCCAGACGTCCACAAAGGTTTTAGTATGCTAATATTTTAATTGAAAGAAATTTCAGCAGTGAAAGCTCTTTCATATGCACTACTGATTCTTCATCAAACGTTAACTTCCCAACTTAACACCAGTATAGCTGGTGGCAGCCTGAAGGTTTACCATCTGCTGCTACCCAAAGTCACTGTGGCCACCTTCAGAACATATGCATCAAAGCTCCAAGATAAGAGACTGAAGAAATACTGCCTAAGTCAGCATAAGGGGGATGATGAACCCAGAGGCAGGCAATAGGCAAGCTACCAGAAAATTCAGAATATCATGAGCTATCAGTCACCACAGAACATGTACCAAGGTCATAGGGAACTCCAACAGCTGAATAAAAGACAGGAGAAACACTACTTTTACTGGAATTTACTTAAGTCATTATGTGCTGCTTTTTCTACAAATGAAAAAAAAAAAGAAGTCTAGTCATATTTAAAATCATTTACAATTTTACTCAAAATAAGCATATGATGAGTAAAATATAAAAATTAAAAGTGCTTTAATCAGTACCAATAAGAATAAAGGTAATAAATGCACCTTGTTTTGTACCCTCATATTCACAATCCAAACATACAAGGAAAATGTATTTTGAGATAAGGTATTTAAAAAAGCCAAGAAATTCCAATTAAAAACCCTGATTTCTGGCTACTCAAAAATATCATCAAGGTATTATTTAAGGTAATGATTATGTTCACCACAATACCACACATATAAACAAAATACTGTTATATCTTTTAAAATAGTAAAAATAGAATCTCAAGAGCCTGCTTTATTCAATTGATTTTATCATATTGGGATATATGCATCTTAAAAGGAATTCACTACTGTGAAATTTTTCTTGTGCTTCATCTTTGCTTTGTGTCTGTTTTAAAAAAAATATATTTTAAATGCCACTAGAAGAAATTCAATATAGAAAACAACTTTTTGGAAAATAATACAAAAGCGTCTTTTAATACTTGATTTTAAAATACCAACAGATATATCTAGTTTGCATTAATTCTTACCTTAAAGCAGTTTTTTTTTAATTCCTCAAAGTTTCTATAGGGCATTAGTCATAAATTATTTTAAAACTAGCATATTATTGTTCACATACCATAAGACCTCTCATAATAAAGCCCATTTGTCCTGTCCTCTACTTAAACTAAGGCATTTGACTGCTAACCAGAAGGCTGGCAGTTCAAACCCACCAGCCACTCCTCAGAAGGAAGTTTGGGCAATTTACTTCCATAGAGAGACCGCCTCAGAAACCCAAGGAGGGGTTGCTATAAGTGAACCAATTCAATGGCAGTAAGTTTGGTCTTTTTTTTTTTTTTTGTCTACTTAAACTAAATTAATACCATAGCCTGTTGAAAGCAACTATGCATGGTTGCTCTAGCCTAATAAAACATTGTATTACATGTGTATGCCCCATGAATTCAATTTATGCCTTTGTATACTTATCTTCAATAATAATCATAATGACTTTTTTAAGAATCATAGTTTTTCATTGTGTTCATAGCTAGAAATAGAGCAAATGCAACCAGAATAACTTTACCTTTCAAAATATGTTATACATCATAATACTAGGAAAAGAAACAAGAATATTTTGATAGTGTGAAACACAGACCTGCAAATATTAGTAATTTACTCAAAATTCAAAGGCAGTCCAAGGGGCACTGAAATATGGTTGGCTAAGTTTGTTTTCTTTGACGAAATAATATCAGGAAGAGTAAAGATAAAAATAACTTTAAAAAATGCTTCTCCACTTCCCATTTAAAAGTCACTTGGCCAAACCCCTGCATTACATGCATTTTTAAATAAAGAGCTATTCCTTCCCTAGAGCAATACAAAATACATGTTATTCTCCAGAAAATAATCCAGGATGTAATTATTTCAACTACACACATGAATTTAAAAATTTCTTATATTCATATCAGCTAAACATCAATGAGTGTGAATCATTTCTCAAGGATGATTCACCCTAGGATCTGAGGTTAATGATTTAGTCACCTATCAATGAAACACCTTTTATATATATGAAAAAGGGTTTTACTTTGCATAATTTTTCAAATTCTAGGCCTATATATTTAGTACTTCATAAAACCTTTTTTCCAAAGGACATAGTCTGTGTCTATAAGGAAATACAGGAGAAAACACAGAGAAATTGAGTTTAAAATGGAATTGCTGAAGAGTTAGGAAAACAACCCCTTACAAGGCCCTTTCTCATCCAAATGCTTTGAAAGCTAGATCTCTACACCTTTGTCATTCTCATTTGCATTGTCTGTTTTCTGTTTATGTGAAGCAACCTGCCCAAGGCCACAAGAGATTATGCTAAAGACAATTTAAGACTGAAGTTTTGGGTTCATAGGTCCAAACTCAGCTCATGCCATTCAATTCCATAATGAATCCATTTACTTGATTTCTCTGGTTTAAATTCTGAAGTTTACTTGAGATAGTAACTTGACACTGCTAAATTTAAATGAAAGTTACTCAATTAAAGTAGTCTACTGAATTTAGCTTCAGATCTGTGTAACAACACCCCAAAATTGAGGCATTTGGTATAACTAAACTGGCTGACATGGGTCCAGATTAGACCCCATTTTACTTCAGACTTCATTTCCACTAAGCCTTACCTCTGCTTTGACCCACAACTAGACTACTATAAAATTTTAACTGCCCTTAGCAAATTTACATGGAAGGTCAGGAATGTGGAGGAAAAACATGTTAAAGATGTTGATCAAGAATGCTTACGCAGACAACAGCCTTGAAGATGGCAGAATAGGCAGAAAGACTGCACAGACCCTCTTCAACAAAGAAAAGGGGAACCAATTAACAGAGATACAGAAGATAATCCTGGAGCCCTGAGCTTTGAAGTGAAGGATATAGAAGTACACTAAACTCCAACTAGCAGAAGAATGTGCATGAAAACACCAAAAAGAGAGACATACAGAGCTGCAGTCTGTCAGCGATTCTGATGGCACAGACTGCTTGGTTATTGCTGAGTGGTGTTAAGACTTAAATACCAGACTGCTAGCCAGGGGCTGCACAGAGGACTGCACTGGTGGCTGGTGAATAAAAGGGGAAGCACTGAAGAGGTAGGCAGAATGAGCTGTGGGCTTTTGCCTGTCCGGAGGGTACAGACATTCTGAATGTTTATGAGCAGTCTGACCATTTTGGATACTTAAAGGAACAGCATTCTCCCAGATCCCAGGGACTTAACAAAAGGCTCCACTTGCTGGGAACCACAAGGACATTCCAGACACCAATGACTGGAAAGGTACGATATTTCCCCTTATTACTCTTATACCTTACACCCTCTTGGTGAACAGAGGTGCAGTCATCCCTTACTCAGACCCAGCTTCTAGGCCAGCAGGAATTCCATCCCAGTCTGTGTGCCTGGATGGAGCCTGGATGCCCTACTCTGCCCCGATTTTTTTTTCCCCCTAGTTTGTTTGTTTTTCTCAGTTTTAAGATTATTATTATTGTCCTTGTTGTTATTATTCTTTATTCTTCCCTTCCCAGGTTCTAGTTTTCAGCTTTTTATCTTTTCCCTGTTCCTGGTTCCATTTTTTTTTTTTTTTCTTTCTCATGGTTAACCCCGTTCCTTGTATTTCTTCTTGCGTTTTTCCCATTTTTTCTTCATTAATCTCTACTCTACCTATTTTTCTTTTATTGCCCTCTCCTTAGATATTATGGGTTTTTTTTTTCCATGTTTCTTTTTTTGGTTACTGTTCCTGTGTGATTACATAGTGTGTTTTTTGTCCACTTGCTTTTACTTTCTTGATGGTTATTCAATTGTTATTTTTGTCTAACTCTGTGGGAGACAGCAACAGTCCCCATATGACACAACTATACTCACACCTCCTGCAGCTTCACTTACTGAGTGAGAGCCACCATTTCCTTCTCTACCAACTGGTCAGCAATAAATGACCATCAAAAAGAGCCTGACTCACCATTAGCTGCTCTTCACAAACAGTTAATAGATATCTAAATACAACCATATGGAAATACAAAAGAGTTCTGGGAGCACAATGCCTAAGGCATCTGACTGCTAACCAGAAGGCTGGTGGTTCAAACCTACCAGCCACTCCTCAGAAGGAAGTTTGGGCAATCTACCTCCATTGTGATACTGCTTCGGAAACCTAAGAAAGGGTCACTATGAGTCAGTTCGGACTTGATGGCACACAACAACAAATAAACAATGTCACAATGTCTTGGAGACAACAGACCATCACAGCCCACACAAAAAAGCAAGATAAAGTGGTAGAAACAAGGGAGCAGGATACAGACCCACAACACATTCCTGAGGAAGATGCAGCATGGAAATTATATTTAGGTATCTTCAAAGAACTGAGAGACAGATCAAGGAAAACACAGACAAAACTCTAGTAAAATTTTGGAAAAAAATACAAGAACAAAATGACAAAATAAATAAAATATAGAAATGATTCAAAATCTACAGATAGAAATCCAGAAGATTAATACTAAATTTTCAGAAATAGGTAACAAATTGAAAGGGCAAAGGAATAGAATCAATGCAATGGAAGACAGAATTAATGAGACTGAAGATGAATACCTCAGTATTTCTTTGGAAATGGATCAATCAGAAAAAAGATGGAAACAAAACAAAGAACGCCTAAGGTTCACGTGGGATACCATCAAAAGGAATAACCTACGTGTCACTGGAATTCCAGAACAGGAAGAGAAAAATAAAACCACTGAGAAAATTGTCCAAGACTTGTTAGAAGAGAACTTCCCTGACATGATGAAAGATGAGAATATATCCATTCAGGAAATCCAATGAACTCCAAACAGGATAGACCCTAAAAAAAAAAAAATCACTAAGACATATCATCATTGAATTCATCAAAACCAAAGACAAAGAAAGAATCCTGAAAGCAGCATGGGAAACCCAAAAGTTACTTACAAAGGACAACCAATAAGAATAAGCTCTGATTTCTCAGCAGAAACCATGCAAGTGAGAAGGCAATGGGATGGTATATATAAAACCCCGAAAGAGAAAAATTTCCAACCAAGAATTACATACCAGGCAAAACTGTCCCTCAACTACGATGGTGAAATTAGGAGATTTCTAGATAAGAAGAAACTAAGGGAATTTGTTAAAACCAGACCAACCTTACAAGAGACACTAAAGGGAGTACTTTGAAGAGAGCACCAATAATAGCAAACAACAACTGACCATTAATACACAAGATGACATAACCCAGAAACCACAGTTATGGACATATCCAAAGCAAAATACGCTTACCAGATTGTAAACAGGGAACCAGAGACTTCAATTGGCAAGTGAGGACAACTACAAACCAAAAAGAGAGAAAATACTGTGTAGTTACAGAACTTCTAAATGGTGAGGAAGTCAAGAGAGTGGTAAGATAGAATGGACTGTTGTAAACAGAGGTACAAATTGATAAATCACAGGGTAACCTCAAAGAAAAATGATAAACCTTCACATCACAATAAAAAAGAAGAGAAGCAGTTCAAAATGGAGTCACGCCAGTGAGCAGCATGCTTTATCCCTCTGGCATCTAAGGTCTTGGAGAACTAGCCACAACAGTTTGAATTAGGAATTTTGGTGCTCTGAACAGCTCACTGAATCAGAGTGCATCAAACATGGAAGAGCAGAATTAGAGGAAAGGCACAGGAAGATTATTTAGGAAAGAGCTACTGGAGGACGGACAGGCACCCGAGAGAGGCATTGGAAACTCTTCTGGAGCAGTCACAGTGTCCCAGGCTAGGGCGCCCACCTGAGATCCCCGAGCCAAGAGGCAGGATGCCTTATAACAGCCTACTAGCGACCACTCTAATATTCCAGTGGGCAACGGCAGAGAACTGCCTCCAGCAGCTGATCTTGATTTTTTGGAGGTAATTTGGGTCTTCTGGGTGCTGGTGGTGGGCACAGACACCTCCACTGAGATTCAGAGGAAAACTTACTCTTGCGACAGGAAGGGCAGCTCCCTCCCCTCCCAGCGGGTCACAGAGTGGACTGGGGTCAGACTGGGAGACATTGTGCTTTTCTTTGTCACAGAGATCGGGACCACAGGTCACTAGCAGGTACTCCCCTGACCCTAACACAGCTAAAACTATGTGCATCTTTGGTGCCACAGCTGGGCAGTATCACAGAAAAACTCCAGAGCTGGCCATTAGTGGTCCAGCAGGATTACGTCAGCACTGCAGGCAGACGGAAAGGGGAGAGGGAAGAAACCACACTCCCGGGATTTTTGCCTTGGAGCCGTTCTTTGGCACTGTGGGGCCACAGAGGTGGGATCTTAGAATGTGCCTGAAATTGGCAGAAATCTGAGATGCTCTAACAATAAAAATCTTTCCTGAGGTTCAGTCGTGGTCTTGCAAATAAATACGTCATCAAAAATAGCCTGCTCAAAGCCCTAGAAACCAACCCTAGCAACACCAAGCTTTCCTTGTTCCACTCCCACCTTCTCTGCCAATCACAAAGAAAACAGCAGAGCGACCCAACATGCTTCAATCAATAATAAAATAAAACATACCAGCTTCACCTTTTCAAAATATTAAACCATAAAACCAAGACAAAACAAATCAACATGTAACCAGGAGCTAGTGACAACTTAAGAGACAGTGCTCTACCAGATTCCAGGGACTTAAGAAGAGGATCTGCTTTCCAGTAACACCAACAACTCTCTGGATGTGCACTGCATGAATGAAAAGGTTCTAATCTACACCTTCTCTTTTTTTTCTCTCTCTCTCTTTCTCTTGTGGTTAACCCCACCCCTTGTTGGATTCTTTTATTTTGTTTTGTTTTGCTTTTATTTTCTTTTGTATTGTTGGTTTGTTTCTTTGTTTGTTTTCCTTATTCATTATTATCCTTCTCTACCTTTCTCCTCTCAGTGACCTATCCTCAGATATTGCAGATAAATTTATCTGTTTTCTTCTTCTTTTCCCCCCTTTTTCTTTTTTTTTGGGGGGGGGGGTTACTGATCCTGTGTGATTTCAGGGTATATTTTTTGTCCATTTGCTTATAGTTTTTTCAATGGTTATTCAATTGTAATTTTTGCCTAACTGACTGGGAGACAGCAACAGTCCTCATAAGATACAAGTAGACCCATACCTCCTACAACTTCACTTACTGAGCAAGAGCCAGCACCTCTTTCTCCACCAATGGGCCAATGATAAAAAACCACCAAGAAGAGCCTGAATCAACCCTGGCTGCTCTTCACAAACAATTAACAGAGATCTTAATACAATACCACGATGCATTGGAAACAACAGTCACAGTCCACAAAAAGAAGCAAGATAAAGTGGTAGAAACAAGAGAACAGGATAGAGACCCAGAAAACATCTCTCAGAAAGCAGTAGCATTGGAAATTTCTGATAAGGAATTCAAAAGAATTATATTTAGTTATCTTCAAAGGATTGAGAGACAGACCAAAGAAAACACAGAAAAAACCTTAGAAGAATTCTGGAAGAAAATACAAGAACAAAATTACAAAGTAAATGAAAAATTAGAAATGATTCTAAATCTACAGATAAAAATCCAGAAGATTAATACTAAATTATTAGAAACAGAT
>NW_006921600.1:9867370-9872376 GCF_000298275.1 Orycteropus afer afer
TTCTACCCAAAGCAATCTATACATTCAATGCAATCCCAATCCAGATCCCATCAACATTGTTTAAGGATATGGAAAAACCAATCACTAACTTTATATGGTAAGGAAAGAGACCTCAGATAAGCAAAGCACTACTGAAGAAGAACAAAGTAGCAGGTATCACACTGTGGGATCTCAAAACCTACTATACAGCACAGTAGTCAAAACTGCCTAGTATTGGTACAAAGACAGACATAGAGATCAATGTAATAGAATTGAGAACCCAGAAATAGATCCATCCACCTATGGTCAGCTGATCTTTGACAAAGGGCCGAAATCCATTAAATGGGGAAAAGAATGTTTGTTTAATAAATGGTGCTGGCAAAACTAGAGATGCATTTGCAGAAAAATTACACAAGATCTGTACCTCACACCACAGACAAATGCTAACTCCAGATGGATCAAAGACTTAACTGTGAAACCTAAAACTATATAAAGTTCCTCAAGGAAAAACTAGGGGCAAATTTAGGGGACCTAATATATGGCATAAATAGACCATTAAACATAACCGAAAATTCACAAACAGCAGAAGAGAAACTAGATGAATGGGACCTCCTAAAAATTAAATTTTTATGTGCTTCCAAGGATTTCTCCAAAAGAGTCAAAAGAGAACCTACGGATTAGGAAAAAATATTTGGCAATGACATACTGGACAAAGGACTTATCTCTAGAATTTACAGAAAACTCTAACACCTCAACAACAAAAAAGACAAATAATCCAATTAAAAAATGAGCAGAAGACATGAATAGACACTTCACCAGAAAGGATATTCAGACAGCCAACAAACATATGAAGAAATGTTCTCAATCATTAGCCATTTAGAGAGATGCAAATCAAAACAACAATGAGATACCATCTTGCCCCAGCACTAGTAGCAAAGTTCAACAAGACAGAAAATAACAAATGCTGGCGAGGATGTGGAAAGACTGGGACACTCATATACCGCCAGTGAGACTGTAAAATGGTACAACCACTGTGGAAATATGGCGACTCCTTAAAAAGTTGGAAATAGAAATACTATTTGACCCAGCCATTCCATTACTAGGTATATATCCTAAAGAAGTGAGAGCCAGGATAAAAACAGATATATACACACCCATGTTCCCTGCAGTACTATTTACAATAGCCAAAAGATGGAAACAACCTAGGTGTCCATCAACAGAACAATCTATAACCAAACTATGGTACACACACATAAAGGAATATGATGCAACCCTAAAGAATAATGTATAACCTGCAAAACACTGCATAAAGTGGATGAACTTGGAGGACATTATGCTGAGTGAAATAAGTCAATCACCAAAGGGCAAATATTATATTAGTCCATTATTGTTAAAAAGTCAAGGGAAGTTTTATATGTGGAAGATAATTTTCTTTGTTGGTTACCAGAGGTGGGAGGGGGGTCGAGGGAACTCCACTGTTAGATAGGTAGAGACAAGTATTAATTTGGGTTAAGAGAAGCGCAATGTATCAAATGTGAGTGATCAACATAGTAAAAATGAGGAAGAAGAAGACATAGAGAGATGCATGGGAGGTACAGACAACAAAGATGAACCCTTTTTTAAAAGGAGGATAAATAGAATGATGTGTAAACTTCAAATTTACCAGTAATTCATGATGCATGAATTCTCATCTGAAACAGAGACAAAAGGAAGATGAGTTGGATATAACTAGCAGTACCCAGAGGACACTGCTTAACAGATCAAGTCAATCTTAACTAATTATTCTAGCTATATTTCATGTACAGTACTCTTTACTCTGTTGAGTAAATTACTGGTAAATTTGAAGTTTACACATCATTCTATTTATCCTCCTTTTAAAAAAGGGTTGTACAGTACTCTTTACTCTAATTTGTTTTAAAAAAGACAAAAACTTACAACTTAAAAAAAATTAATAAGGCATGTTGATCCATGCAGCTGGGATAATGTGATAAATTTAATAGTGTCTTAAATATGGATCACTCTCCCCACTACAGACTCCACTAAATAAAAATAGAGAAATTTTAAAAGATACACAATCATGATTACTAAAAAAGAAAGGAGATGAGAAAAGTTGGCAAAATTCCAGATGACATAAGACAGATGATTACATTTATAGGTAGAAAAAAACAACCAAAAGCAAGTCAATTCTTGCTGCATAGCCCTTGAAATTAGAGGTATCAGTTAATCTCCTGAAAACAGGTGTACTGGGAAAGAGTCTCCATAGCCTGTGCTGCTGCATAGCCTGCCAGGCAGTTGCCTCACTCTTCTCTGGCAGAAGACTGTTGCTATTGTTGTTATGTGCCATTGAGTCAGACCAAGGAGACTCATAGCTACCCCTCCTTGGGTTTCCAAGGTGATATCACTACGGAAGTAGATTGCCCAACCTTCCTTCTGAGGAGTGGCTAGTGTGTAGAGGTTCATTTTCTAAAGATATGGAACCAGATGGACATTATAAACAGTGAAAGTAGGACTGAGGAACAGTACTGAAAAAAGGAGCATTATGTGAAAATCTGCACAATAAGTGATGAGGACCTTAGCCCTCCTTCAACCAGTGGGCTCCTAGAATGCTACTGGTCTTATACTAGGCCCCTAGGTAAGAGATTATAAGGTTCCTTTCTAAGGAACCAGGAGAAAAGGACCAGAGTATTAGGTCTCCCAACAAACATTTGCATTCTCAACCAAACTAAAGAAAATCATCAAACGCCCAACTCAACAACTGAAAGGGAAAAAAAAAATCAAAATATATCATTATGAAATTATAAAACACTAAGGGGAAAGCTACAGGCTTCCAGAAGGAGAAAAGGAAGGGAAAAAAAAAAAAAAGTCACCTACAAAGGATCAGGAAGTAGAAGGAATTTCAACAGAATCAGCAGAAACTAGATAGTACTAGAGAATGTCTTCAAGGTTCTGGGATAAAAAAAAATAATACATTTCTAACTTTGGATTCTATACCCAGCCAAATGAGTCCAAGAGGAAAAAGAGACATTTTCAGATATATGAGATCTTGCTTCCAGGTCACTTCTGGAGAACATGCTCTACCAATACTAAGGACTAAACCAGTGAAGAGGACAGAAATTTAGTAGACAGGGATGCAATACAGAAGACTGGTGAAGAGAATTCTCAGAACAGCAAGAAAGGAAAAGTATGAAGAGGAGAGCTGTGTAGCAGAACAAGAGAAAAAGACAATCCAGACTTAAACAATAATGAAATCTGGGAGATATGACTCTGAAAAAAAAACACAGATCTGACAGATTGTCTGAGGTGTTTGATGTACTGAGACATGTTTTCAAGTTCAATCAGAGGATCTGGGAATAATTAGTGATAAGCGCATAAAAAAATTAAATAGAAAGAAAATAATGAGGCAATTTATTAACCTGAAGAAAACCCAAAAATTTGTACAAGCAAGATCCAAAGATATTTCAACAGACCATAATTAGGCCAATTTCCAGCAAGATAAAATTTAAAAATAAATATAAATATAGTACCAATCATAAAAACAAAGTTACTACCTTGAAATAACTAAGCAAAGGGCAATATTTAGTTATAAAGTGCAAAATTTGGCTCAGAAGAGAGAGCTCCAACTGTGTGATAAGAATAACCGGCTATGAGATATTAAGTACCTTTGTCTTTGTTTAAGCTTCTTTACAGCCCTTTCTGTGCTACTTTACAATACATATACTTGCATTACACCTCTCCTGCTAGATCAAATAGAAGAATCATGTCTTATATTCCCAGGACCTAACTCAGTGCCTGCCACATAGTAGCATTAAAAAGATATTAAATTTAAAAAGCTCAGTGGGCCACTGTTGATGGACCACGAAATCTATAATGCACTGCATCACATGACATTTAAGTATTTTCTAACCCTGAATCATATAATCCAAACCATGTTAGATTAAATCAAATTAATCCTTTAATTCTAAGTTTCTCAGGTTGTCCATTATAAAACTGTCAATACCAACCCATCACTACAAATATGTTAGGGAATTATATTTAAAATACTAAAAGAATGTGAGTCCTCTAGAATAAGCATACCCTACAAATCCAATATATTAACATCTATATATAAAGAGTTTTTCAAGTATAAAAGTACTATGTTATTCTTGTTATTAGCTGCCAATTCATGGCAGTCCCATGCACAATAGAATGAAACACTGCCCAGTCCTGCACCGTTCCCAAGATCAGATGTGGATCGGACAACTGTGATCCACGGGGTTTTCATTGGTTGATTTTCAGAAGTAGATCACCAAGCCTTCCTTCCTAGACCATCTTGGTCTAAAAGCTCAGCTGTAAACTATTCAGTATCAAAGCAACACACACACTACCAGTGACAGGTAAGTGGTTCAATGGCATAAGGTTCAATGGCCAGTAATCAAACCCAGGTCTCCCACATGAAAGGTGACAATTCTACCACTGAACTGCCAAATGCACTATATGTGCTCTTTAGTAATAATTAAGATGTGTATTTAACCAATAAGAAGAGAATAAGGTATCAAAGCACTAAGTATTGTAAAACTTAACTAAAAATCATGAGTATATTTCATACATGTAGTTGGCCCTTATTCTAAAAAAAAAAAAAAAAAAGAGTACATTATAGTTCCTGAAAGGTGGTATTATTAGATATAATTAAGGTCTATTCTGATTCTATATATAAAATCTATGTTGTTGTTGTTAGGTGCCATTGAGTTGGACCCAACTCATAGTGACCCCTCCTTGGGTTTCTGAGGTGGTATCCACTATGGAAGTAGATTGCCCAACCTTCTTTCCAAGGAGTGGCTGATGGGTTTGAACTGCCAGCCTTCTGGTTAGCAGTCAAGTGCCTTAGGCCCTATGCTACCAGAGCTCCCATAAAATCTATAGGTGAACTATATTCTCTTTAACAATATGCATAAATTCTTCCAAAGACTTCTCCAAAAGAGTCAAAAGGGAACCTACAGATTGGGAAAAAATATTTGGTAATAACATATCTGACAAGGGACTTATCTCTA
>NW_006921600.1:9875032-9877322 GCF_000298275.1 Orycteropus afer afer
ACCCCACTACCATTGACTCAATCCCAACTCATAGTAACCCTATAGGGCAGGGAAGAAATGCCCGATAAGGTTTCCAAGGCTATAAATCTTTACAGAAGCAGACTGCCACATTTCTGCAGAACAGCTGGTAGGTTTGAACTATCAAACTTTTGGTTAGCAGCCAACACTTTAACCACTGTGCCACCAGGGTTCCTGGCACTAGCAGTAACTGTTTATCTTCTTGGTCACTTCAATAGTTAAGAGAACCATCTCCATCCTCATGCAACTGCCCCACATCCACAATAACTGATGTTTCACGGGGCTCATAAAAGCATGACTTCTGTTTGTCCAACTTGCTGCTCTTCCATTTAATGTATAACAATTGTCTTCAATATAACATCTCCTCAGTAAATGTCTCATAAGGTTGTGTACTAATGAATCAACAGAGTGTACTAAAAATAGAAAGTACATTCTAATACCAACTTTCTTTGTGTCATCCTCAAACAGAAATGCAAAAACTTAATGGATGAAGGTGAGGCATGCAACACACCTCTAATGAAGGCATGGATCCAAAAAGGGATATCTATTAGCTACTATTAGGAGCTCTGGTAGCATAATGCCTAAGGCACTTGACTGCTAACCAGAAGGCTGGCGGTTCAAACCCACCAGCCACTCCTCAGAAGGAAGACTGGGCAATCTACTTCCGTATTGATACTGCTTCGGCAACCTAAGGAGGGGTCGCTATGAGTCGGGGCCGACTCGATGGCACATAACCACAACAGCAACAACATTAGCTACTATTAGTCATGTACCATAAGTAACCTGGGACTAGTAAAATGTCCACACTGCCTAAAATCATCTGGTAATATTTAAAATGAGAATCATTCACATGTCAGATGCCAATGATTTTCAAAATAACTGGACCCATTCAACTCTATTATAAAAGGTAGCAATTAAATAAAAAATTGTTTACAATCAAATTGTGAAAAACTGGTTTGTTTTTGTTTTTTTACAATATTTGCTGCTTTAGGCTGCTAGAAGGAACAGTTCCCAGTTATTTGTGTAATTTAGTCCATTATATATACTCCATGTTATACTAAGAATCATGATTACTCAGGAGTATCAACACTGAAAGGTAAAATAAAATTCTATTGTTGTGCTGTGAGAATGCAAAGGACAGAAAATGTTATCTTTCTGATTAAAAAGAAACTCATTAAACAACACTAAAAGCAAAAATCATTTAAAAAATGAAAAGGTAACAGGAAAAACTTAACACTATATGAAATCAAAATGCAAATTAATGTGTGATGAGTCTGCCCTCCCCATCAGATATTAAAATTCAACAAATCAATTAAACATATGTTTACTGAGTGCCTATTATGTACAGATACTGTACTAGATATGGAGGGAAAAACAATGAACAAACCAGATATAGTCTCTGCTCTCCAGAACCTTAAAGTTTAGTGTAAGAGAAAGGCACTTAAAACCAGTACAATAAGTGCTAAGAGGGAAGAAGTACAGGTGCAACTGGAACAAAAAGCATGAGTGAATAATTCAGCCATAAAAGTAAGGAAACACCTCTGGAAGAATGTGATATTTAAACTGGTCAGAATAATGTATACAGATACTGTGATGATTTAAAACAGCATGGCACTATTGATGGAACCACTGAGACTATGGCCCCCACCTGCCTTGCAGGTCTGCAACTGAACACACTCTTGTGGCTTCCAGCCAAACAAAAGACAGGCATATGAGCTGAACATTTACATTAGGTAGATAAATTCCTTGGAGAGATTAATCATGGGAGAATAGATGGGTAGTGTATGCACAGGGAGATAGCTCAGGGGGCAGGAGGACATGCAGGAAGGACACAGGGAAGAAGAGGTAACTATGGGGAAGAAGTGGAAGGGGAACTGTTGCATTTTGGGAAATTGCAGTCAATGTCAGGAGACAAAGTGTATGTGAGCTGATGTATGAAAAGTGAATTTGCTCTGTAAACTTTCATTCAAATCACAGTAAAAATGTAAAAACCAAAAAAAAACAGCAGAGCACTATGTCTTAGGCTGGGTTCTCTAGAGAAGCAAAACCAGTGAAGTTAATATAAGCACTGCAGTGTAGTAAATTACTTAGTGTGGCTTTTCTACCCATAAGTTTTTGTAAACTCCAAGGTGGGATTTGCTATTAGCAACTGAGGAGCTCCTGATTGCTGAAGTTGTCCACCTGGAGTATTTCTGTTGGGAGTGGCACAAAACAATGTTCTAGGAGGTGCCCACTCTCTCTCAAGTGCTTAGAGTTCTGATGTTATGATTGG
>NW_006921600.1:9877536-9879939 GCF_000298275.1 Orycteropus afer afer
GTGGGCTGGGAGAGAGACTGAGCATTTTTTCCTGAACTCGAATTGTAGCCTGTGTGCTTCCCTAATTAACCCCATCATCTGTGAGCTCCGTGTGGCCACTGTAGCGAATTATCGAACCCAGGAGAGAGGTGGTGGGTGCTATGGGAGGAACGGTTGGTGAAAGGGCTGGAGGGAGGCAGCATGTCTGGCCTGGCAAGAATAGGCCTTGGGTTATTGATGATGACTCTGTCTTCCTCTTGTGGAATTAGAGGAGGTCAGAACATGTGGCCTCCTTGCCGTTTTTGCATGCACAGAAACAGAGAAATTTATCTCAAGGTAATGGCTCGTGAAATTGTAAAGGCTGGCAAGTTCCAAATCTGTAGGTCAGACATCAAGCTACAGGCTTCTTCTGACTCACATATAGCTGCAGGGGCTAACAAACCCAAGATTGGCAGGCAATACAGCAGACTGCTGGCTTCAGTAAATAAAATTACTTTTATAAAATTAATTTTAGGAAAAGAAATTACTTTCATTAAGTAAATAAAATTACTTTTTAGCAGCAGCTTTGGCAGTTTTCTGTCAAGAGAACTTTCCCCAAAATGGCACCTTCCTAATCATGGCTGACATTATAGAAACATAGAATGTCAGAGAGGACTGTTTTAAAATCTTGGGGTAGGGAAGAATTTTAAATAGGATATCAAAAGAAGAAATCATAGAAGACTAATGAACTTGCATATGTTTTTCCCATTTTGGTAAGTTAAAATACAAAATCAAAATGAAAGACTTAAAAATATTTACTACCAATATTTTTTGTTCAATTTACAACTGATAAATTATTAATAAATAATTTATAAAAGAAGAAACCCAACTAACCAATATGTGAAACAGTCAACCTCAGTGGTAATCAAAGAAATGCAAACTGATACAATGGGTTACTTGTTTTCAACTGCCAAATTAGGAAAGATAAAGAATGATAGCATTAAGTATTGTTAGAGTTCCAGGAAACAGACATTTTCAAACTATCAAGTGACTTGTGACAGGAACTGTCCCCAGATTTGGTAGCAACAAAGAGTGGTTGCTATGAAATGAGAACTAAAAGAAATAGAGTCTGAGCCCTTTGAGGGGATATGTAGGTGGCAGAAGAGGTTCCATGACAGGGAACTCCTCCTGAAGGACTAGAAAACTGCAGAAGAACAGAAACTGCTAGTTGGTGAGCTTCCCTTAAATACATGTGAAGTCATGAACTCTCAGAAATACTTACAGTGTGGAGAAGGGAAAAATGAAGTTCTACTATTACACAGGAGCTCGTGAGTAGTGCCAAAGAGTTAATGCACTAAGCTGCTAACCAAAAAGTTAGAAATTCAAATCTACCCAGAGGCACCTGCACCTTGGAAAAAAAGGCCTGGGGATCTATTTCCAAAAAAAATTAGCCACTGAAATCTCTAAGGAATACAGTTCTACTGACACACATAAGGCTGTCTGGAGTTAGAGTCAATTCAACAGAAACTGTTACCTGGGGTACTACTGTACAGGTAAGAACGACCAAGTGAATATAACAGAGGTGTTAACATCATCATGCTCTCAACTGTACACACAGACTAATGGGGCCGAGGTATGTATAGGTACAGTAAAAAGAGGCAAATACACGTAAATGTTAAAATGATTCTCAGTAAGTGGCAGGGTGAACTATATCTTTTTCATATTACCTTATTTATTCATTGATTCTTCTATGATCAACAATGCTAGCAATGAGAAATTTCTGTTAAAGCATAAAAAGAAAAATAATTTGCACACATTCAGACAAAAATTTATATATCCTTATAAAATTCTTAAAAATAGTAAGAAAATTTAAGCCTCTAATACAAAAATATGGAAAAACTGTATGAAATAGGCATTTCCCAAAAGTAGAAATACATTTAAAAATTCCTCATTGTCAATTAAAATTGCTATTAAAACAATGAAATCCAAATTTTCACTTAGCAAAATACCACTTGTTGGTTAAGGATGTGAGGACATACGTCTAGTCAAGAGTACAGTATTTCTGGAAAGGTTAAACACATATATACTCTTTGACTCATGATTTCCAACTCTGAAAAAAAAATCCTAAATAAATCATAACAGAAGATCATTTACCTCTAAGACTACTTAGAACAAGAAGAAAAAAATACAAAAACCACCTAGAGAGCCAAGCAACAGAAAATTGATTAATAAATGGTACAATAGTATGAGCCATTAAATGTAAGTTAGAATAGAATTTCCCAATTAGTTTCCATAGAAGTTCTGAAACTTTCAAGACCTTCATTTGCTGATGTGCCACCACTCAAATTAAAGAGAAACAGCCGCAGACATCCATTAATCATCGGAACATGGAATGTATGAAGCATGAAGCTAGGAAAATTGGAAGTTGTCAAAAAGGAAATGGAA
>NW_006921600.1:9882553-9893930 GCF_000298275.1 Orycteropus afer afer
AAAGAGGGGGAGGCCTTCAACAAGATGGATTGACACAGTGGCTGCGATGATGGGCTCAAGTATAGCAGGGATTGTGGGGCTGGCGCGGGATCGGGCATGTTTCGTTGTGCTCTGCATGGGGTCGCTATGAGTCGGAAATGACTCGACAGCACTTGACAACAACAACAACAGAAGTTCTGAAGTTCAGACACTAAAGATGTTAATGGTATGTATTTCTATGTCTTGATTTTAACCAATAAATATAATAATTATTTAAGTACCTTTGCCTTTAATTTGCAAGTATCAAAGTATTTGTATAACAAGCAATGCATGGTGGTGGTTGTTGTTGTTGTTGTTGTTGTTGTTGTTGTTATGTGCCATCAAGTTGGACCCGACTCATAGCAACCCCTCCTTGGGTTTCCAATGGTGCTTAGTAAGAACCAAATAAGAGCCTGACTCAGCCATTCAATTAGTTAATAATTCAGCAAAACCATTAGCCACTATTGGAGTTTTGACTAGTTTAAAAAACTTATTATTCATAGATTTGCTTATATCAATAAAGACTCACTGGTTAAAAAAAAGGAAGTTAAAAATAATATTAAAATACAGTAAGATAATAAAAAACATAAATACATTTCTGAATAATGATGAAGAGCTTTGGTTTTGGAAACAGGAAGAATAGGATTCAAACCCTAGTTTGGCCACTTTGTGGCTATGTGTTTCTAAACAAAATATATTGCCTCTTTAAGTTCAGATTCCTTATCTAAAAGAAGTTTGAAAGCATTAAATAATTATGTAAGGAGCTTTGAACAGTATATGGTACTTGGGTAGTACATAACCCTAAAGGATTGGCTTTTACCAAACCAAAAGAAATCTAGAAAGTAACATGGCAGTTACTACATAATTTTTAAATGTATTTTTAGGTATCTATAAACATAGATTCTTAGTGTCAACACAATTAGTAATATTCTACATACTAAACCAATGTGATGGATTACTTCTGTGATAGTTGGAGCTGTGTGTCAACTTGACTGGACCCCAGTTCTGTGTGGTTGTTCCCATGATGGGATCGGATGTGTGTTCTGAGTGGTACAAGCGGAGTTTCCCTAGGGTGTGGCCTGCTTCCAGGATATCCAGGGACATCCTGGGAAGAGAGACATTCTTCTGTGGATCGGGATTCTGTTGTGCTGCCTACAACTGTCCGTGAGTGAGCAGTCCACCATTTGGCCTGGAGATCTTGGATTCGTCATTCCTTGGAGTCAACAGCCGGTGTACTGCCTGCCAGCCTTGAGCTCCTCAGCCCCTGCGGTTCCAGGAGACAAGGAAAGCCTCCAACTTTCCTTATATATATATATGAGCTTTGCTGGTTTCTGTTTCTCTAGAGAACCCAATCTAACACATTTGGTATCAGGAGTGGTTCTAGAGAGACAAAATCATAAGGATGGGCTTCCTAAATTTGTTCTCCAGTTTGATTAATTTTAATGACATTAGTGACTCTGCGTCTGCTAGTAAAGAGGGCCCTACTAATCCATGGTGTGAGGTGGCAAAATTAATACACAAAATAGCACCACCAATAGATCAAGTACTTGTGAGAAGTGGCAGTCTAGCTGATTGGATATTTGATACTTTTCTGCAATTATGTCAGAATGAGGAGTATAAGAAAGCTGGTTGGTTGGTCCTACTTACACTGGATAAAGTAGTGAAAGAGCGAGATGAGCTCAAAGCTGCTGAGTCTCAGCTTAAGTGTGGCATAAATGACCTCAGTGCTTCCAGCTGTGCTCTGAAAGAAAGGCTTATAGCTTCTACTAACAGAACTGACATATCTGAAACCCAAGCCCAGAGTCTTATTGTAAGGGTGGCTGAATTACAACACCAACTAAATTGCCAATCCAGAACGGTGTCTGATGTTAAAGTGAGGGCATTAATTGGAAAAAAATAGAATCCTGAAACCTGGAATGGGGACATACGGACAGATAATCAGGAAGATCAGGATATGGAGCCTGTAAATTCTGTTGAATCCCTCCCATCTGAATGGATTACTGTAAAACCATTATCAACTCCCCCTCAGTTTCATGGTACTAGCCAAACCAGTCCTGCTGGGTCATTGTTTGAGGCAGAGGCCATGGAAGACATTCCTGAATGCTCTGAGGAACTGCCTCAAGCATCCATTGTTGCTACGAGACCCATAACTAAAGTCAAGTCCAAGCGAGCCCCAAAAGGTGAAATAAAAAGTGTGACTGAGGAGGTGATAATGCTATCCCCAAAAAAGACATACTTGATTTTGCTAACATGTATAGACAGAAACCTGGAGAATATGTATGGCAATGGCTACTGAGGGTGTGGGGTAATGGTGAAAGGAATATAAGATTGGATCAGTCTGAGTTTATTGATTTAAGCCCACTAAGTATGGATTTTTCATTCAATATCTCAGCTCAAGAGGTTAGGAAAGGATCTAACAGTTTATTCAGTTGGCTTACTGAGGCATGGATTATGTGGTGGCCAACCTTAAGTCAAGCTGAAGTACCAGGCCACCTTGGTTTAATGTAGAAGAAGGTATCCAGAGGCTTAGGGAAATTGGCCTGTTAAAATGGATTTACCAGATTAGACACTTAGAGCCAGAAATGGAGAGTCCAGAAGACACGCCTTTCACCAGTAATGTGAGGAATAAATTTGTGAAAGGAGCTCCAGCATCTTTGAAGACTGCTGTAATTGCTATTCTATGTAAACCTGTTTCACAGTGGGAACTGCCCTAACTGAACTAAAACACTTAACTATGATGGGGCTGATTGAACCCCCATGGAAGTAGGGGCCAAGTGGCAGCAGTTAATCGACAAAGGCAAGGTGTGCGTGGTTACTATAATGGACAGCAGAGTCGGAACACTAATCAGAATAGTCTGACTCGTGTGGAATTATGACATTGGCTACTTGCTCATGGTGTTCCTAGTAGTGAAGTACATGGCAAGCCTACTAAATATTTACTTGATCTGTATAGATAGAAGAATTCTAGGTCATGTGAACAGCAACCTAGTTAGATCACCAGAATACAGTCATGACCTCTCAATCAATACCCAGACTTGAGTCAGTTTACGGACCTACAACCCATTGAATGAAGGGGACGCCTTCTCTTTGAGGAAGGACCCCACTACATTACCAAAAATCTATATAATGTCAGTCTTTCTTCTAGCCTTCCCCAAAGGATTCTGAGGCCATTTATGAGAGTGACTGTTCATTGGGGAAAAGGAAATAATCAGACTTTTCAGGGATTACTGGACACTGGCTCTGAATTGACACTAATTCCAGGAGACCCAAAGGGTCATTGTGGCCCACCAGTCAGAGTAGGGGCATATGGAGGTCAAGTTATTGACAGAGTCTTAGCTGAGGTGCATCTGACAGTGGGTCCAATGGGTCCCCGAACCCATCCTGTAGTGATTTCCCCAGTGCCAGAATGCATAATTGGAATAGATATACTGAGCAATTGGCAGAATTCCCACATTAGCTCTCTGACATGTGGAGTAAGGGCTATTATGGTAGGAAAAGCCAAGTGGAAGCCATTAGAACTGCCTCTACCTACAAAAATTGTAAACCAAAAGTAGTACCGCATCCCTGGAGGGGTTGCAGAGATTACCACCACCATCAAGGACTTGAAGGTTGCAGGGGTGGTGATTCCCACCACATCCCCATTTAATTCACCTATTTGGCCTGTGCAAAAAACAAATGGATCTTGGAGAATGACAGTAGATTATGGTAAACTTAATCAGGTGGTGACTCCAATTAGCTGCTGTTCCTGATGTGGTTTCATTGCTTGAGCAAATTAGTACATCTCCTGGTACTTGGTATGCAGCTATTGATCTGGCCAATGCATTTTTCTTGATACCAATTTCAAAGGACCATCAGAAGCAGTTTGCCTTCAGCTGGCAAGGCCAACACTATACTTGCACAGTCCCTCCTCAGAGGTCTATCAACTCCCCTGCATTATGTCCTAATTTAGTCCGTAGGGATCTTGATCGCCTTTCCCTTCCACAAGACATCACACTCATGTCCATTATATTGATGACATTATGCTGATTGGACCTAGTAAAGAAGAAATATCAATGACTCTAGACTTACTGGTGAGACATCTGCATGCTACAGGTTGGGAAAGTAACCCAATGAAAATCCAGGCACCTTCCACCTCATTGAAATTTCTAGGGGCCCAATGGTGTGGGGCATGTCAAGATATTCCTACTAAAGTGAAGGATAAGTTATTGTATCTGGCTTCCCCCACAACTAAAAAGGAGGCACAACGTCTGTTGGTCTCTTTGGATTTTGGAAGCAACATATCCCTCATTTGGTTGTGTTGCTGTGGCCTGTTTATCAAGTGACTCGGAAAGCTGCTAGTTGTGAGTGGGGCCCAGAACAACAGAAGGCCCTGCAACAGGTTCAGGCTAACGTGTAGGCTGCTCTGCCACTTGGGCCATATGATCTGACTGATCCAATGGTGCTTGAAGTGTCTGTAGCAGATAAAGATACTGTTTGGAGCCTTTGGCAGATTCCTATTGGTGAATCACAACGCAGACCCTTGGGGTTTTGGAGTAAAGACCCACCATCCTCTGCAGATAACTACTCTCCTTTTGAGAAACAGCTTTTGGCTTGTTACTGGGCTTTAGTAGGGACTGAATGCTGAACCATGGGCCACCAAATCACCATGAGGCCTGAGCTACCCATCATGAACTGGGTGTTGTCTGACCCACAGAGTCATAAAGTTGGATGTGCACAGCAGCACTCCATCATTGAATGGAAATGGTATATCAGAGATTGGGCTCAAGCAGGACCTGAAGGCACAAGTAAGTTGCATGAGAAGGTGGCCCAAATGCCTATGGTCTCCACTTCAGTCACATTACCTTCCCTCTCCCAGTCTGCACCTATGGCCTCATGGCGAGTTCCTTATGATCAGTTGACTGAGGAAGAGAAAACTCATGCCTGGTTTACAGATGGTTCTGCGTGATATGCAGGCACCCCTCGAAAGTGGACAGCAGTGGCACTGCAGCCCCTTTCTGGGACTTCCTTAAAGGACAGGGGTGAAGAGAAATCCTCCCAATGGGCAGAACTCCAAGCCATGCACATGGCTGTTCACTTTGCATGGAACAAGAAATGGCCTGATGTGCAATTACATACGGATACATGAGCTATGGCTAACGGCTTAGCTGGACTGTCTGGGACTTGGAAGGAGCATGTTTGGAATATTGGTGATAAGGATATATGAGGAAGAGACATGTAGATAGATCTCTCTGAATGGACCAAAGGAGTAAAGGTATTTGTGTCTCATGTGAATGCCCACCAAAAGGTGACTCGGCAGAGGAGGACTTTAACAATCAGGTGGATAGGATGCCACGTTCAGTGGAAACCAGCCGTCCTTTTTCCCCCAGCTACTTCTGTCATTGCTCAATGGGCTCACGAACAAAGTGGACATGGTGGCAGGGATGGAGGTTATGCATGGGGTCGGCAACATGGACTCCCACTTACCAAGGCTGATTTGGCTACCGCCACTGCTGAGTGCTCAATCTGCCAACAGCAGGGACCAACACTGAGTCCGCAATATGGAACCATTCCTCGGGGTGATCAGCCAGCAACCTGGTGGCAGGTTGATTACATTGGACCATTCCATCATGGAAAGGACAGCATTTTGTTATTACTGGAATAGATACTTATTCTGGATATGGATTTGCCTTCCCTGCACACAATGCTTCTGCTAAAAATACCATCCACGGACTTACAGAATGCCTTATCCACCATCATGGTATCCCACGCAGCACTGCTTCGGATCAAGGGACTCATTTCACAGCACATGAAGTGCAACAATGGGCTTATGCTTATGGAATTCACTGGTCTTACCATGTTCCCCATCATCCTGAAGCAGCTGGCTTGATAGAATGATGGAATGGCCTCTTAAGAACACAAATACTGTCCCAGCTAGGTGGCAATACCTTGAAGGATTGGGGCAATGTTCTCCAGGAGGCTGTATATGCTCTAAACCAGTGTCCAACATATGGTTCTGTTTCTCCCATAGCCAGGATTCACAGGTCCAGGAACCAAGGGGTGGAAACAGGAGTGGTACCACTCACAATTACCCCTAGTGACCCACTCAAAAAAATTTTGCTTCCTGTTCCTGCTACCCTATGCTCTGCGGGTCTGGAGATCTTAGTCCCAAAGGAAGGAACACTCCCACCTGGAGACACAATACTGATTGCAATGAACTGGAAATTAAGAATGCCACCCGGTCATTTTGGCTTCCTTATGCTTCTGGATCAACAGACAAAGAAGGGATTACTGTACTATCTGGTGTGATAGATCCTGATTACCAAGAGAAAATTGGGTTGGCTTTACATAATGGAGGTAAAGAAGAATATGTCTGGAATACAGGAGATTCTTTAGGATGTCTCTTAGTACTACCGTGATTAAAGTCAATGGAAAATTACAGCAACCCAATTCTGATATGACTGCTAACGGCCCAGACCCTTCAGGAATGAAGGTTTGGGTCACCCCACCAGGCAAAGAACCACGACCAGCTGAGATGCTTGCTGAGGGCAAGGGAAATACAGAATGGGTGGTGGAAGAAGGTAGTTCTGAATATCAGCTACGACCACATCACCAACTGCAGAAACGAGGACTGTGATTGTTATATTTCTTCATTGTATATGTGCATCAAATATTTTTGTTTTCTTCTGTTATGAACTGTGAAATGTAAATAAGGTTAATGCATTTTGGTTGTATGTGTGTTAGCGTATCATGTTAGGCACAAATATGACTTTATAAATGTCCTTATTTAGAGATTATATATGGTTAAGAAGATGTATACAACTGCCAAGTTGACAAGGGGTGGACTGTGACAGTTGGAGCTGTGTGTCAACTTGGCTGGACCCCAGTTCTGTGTGGTAGCTCCCATGATGGGATCAGATGACTGTGTTCTGAATGGCCAATCTGTACAAGGAGAGTTTCCCTAGGGGTGTGGCCTGCTTCCAGGATATCAATGGACATCCTGGGAAGAGAGACATTCTTCTGTGGGTCGGGATTCTGTTGTGCTGCCTACAACTGTCCATGAGTGAGCAGTCCACCATTCAGCCTGGAGATCTTGGATTCATGATTTGTTTGAGTCAACAGCCAGTGTACTGCCTGCCAGCCTTGAGCTTCTCAGCCCCTGCAGTTGCAGGAGCCAGGGAAAGCCTCCAGCTTGACGTTTGATCCAGGGACTTTGGACTTGCCGGCTTCTATACATTTGTGAGCCATTTTCCTAAGATAAATTTCTCTCTCTCTTTATATATATATGCTTTGCTGGTTTTTCTCTACAGAACCCAGTCTAATACACTTCATTGTAAAAATATCTGCATCTATAGTACTGGATGAATTTACTATAATATACTAAAATTGTGGTTGTAGTGTATGTATAGGTTCTGATTTATTAGAGAATTATTACTGTAAATTAATATATATATTAAACTATATATTAATAATACAGTAGAATATACTTTTTTCTTGTATGTCACAAACTACTATACTTTTACAGTAATACACATAGTGGTAATTTCTTAAATGTATTAAATATTAAATTTACCAGGAAATCTATGACCATGTTGGTTAGTTGACTTTTGTTGCAATAACAGGCTATCAATAAACTATAAAAATTATTATTACCTATACCTTTTAATGGGATCTCTGGTGGCATAGTGCCTAAGGCACCTGACAGCTAACCAGAAGGATGGCAGTTCAAACCCATCAGCCACTCCTCAGAAGGAAGACTGGGTAATCTACTTCTGTAGAGATACTGCCTCGGAAACCCAAGGAGGGGTCACTATGAGTTGAAATTGACTTGACGGCAGTGATTTTTTTAATACCTTTTAATAATTATATACCTTTGTATATCATTTATATAGCTATATTTTAATTTCTAAAAAATATTAAAATATAGCTATATAAAAGATATATAAGGAAGACTGGGCAATCTACTTCCATAGTGATACTGCCTCAGAAACCCAAGGAGAGAAGTCGCTATTAGTTGGGATCAACTCAACAGCATTGAGTTTGGTTTATATATATTTTTAGGGAGCTCTGGTAGTACAGTGGTTAAAGTGCTTCGCTGCTAACTGAAAGTTTGGTGGTTAAAATCCACTAGCCACTTGATGGGAGAAAGATGCGGCAGTCTGCTTCCGAAAGGTTTACAACCTTGGAAACCCTATGAGAGAATTCTGTACTAAAAGGTTACTGTGTGCTGGAAATCAACTAGACAGTAATGGGATTGGTTTGGTTTTGGGTTTATATCTTCTTATGTCTTTTAAATTATTTGTATATTTTTGTCCAAACTACTTCAATTCTTTTGAAGACTGAACTCTGGAATAGATAGAGATAAAATAGTGATAAGATTCACAAGATAACACAAATAAGATCAATAAATAATCTCACTATAATTTTTAAAAGTATGGTTATTCATGCAAGTTTTCCAGTAATATATCAGACAGTGTTTCACTGCTATTCATAAAGTTTTTACCAGCCAACACTTTGAGAAGTGGATGGTCTTTTCCTTCTTCCAAATCTCTTAGTCTGGAAGCTCCACTGAAACCTATCTACTATGGGTAACCCTGCTGGTATTTGAAATACTCATGGCATAGCCTCCAGTCTCACAACAACATGCAAGCTACCAAAGTACAACAAACTGGCAGATGAGTGGTAGATGTTAGAAAAGACTCTGAAATTTGCTTTTGAACAGAAAGTAGCTGAAGTAAATAGAAGAAATGACAAGATAAAAGAGCTGAACAGAAGATTTCAAAGAGCAACACGAAAAGACAACGTCAATTATTACAATGAAATGTGCAAAGACCTAGAGTCAGAAAACCAAAAGGGAAGAACACACTCAACATTTCTCAAGCTGAAAGAACTGAAGAAAAAATGTAAGCCTCGAGTTGCAATACTGAAAGATTCTATGGACAATATATTGAATGACACAGGAAACATCAAAAGAAGATGGAAGGAATACATGGAGTCGCTATACCAAAAAGAACTGATCAATGTTCATCTATTTCAGGAAGTGGCATATGATCAAGAATGAATGGTATCAAAGGAAGAAGTCCAAGCTGCACTGATGCAACTGGCAAAAAAACAAGCTCCAGGGATTGATGGGATACCCATTAAGATGTTTCAATAAATGCATGCCACATTGGAGGCACTTACTTACTCAT
This sequence comes from Orycteropus afer afer, assembly GCF_000298275.1. Classification (NCBI taxonomy): domain Eukaryota; kingdom Metazoa; phylum Chordata; class Mammalia; order Tubulidentata; family Orycteropodidae; genus Orycteropus; species Orycteropus afer. The sequence continues at coordinate 9,891,739 of NW_006921600.1, forward strand.
CTATGCCAAGAAATTTGGAAGGCAGCTACATGGCCAACTGACTGGAGAAGATGCATATGTGTACTCATTCCAAAGAAAAGTGATTCAACAGAATGTGGAAATTATCAAACAATATCATTACTATCACACACAAGTAAAATCTTGCAGAAGATAATTCAAAAATGGTTGCAACAATATATTGACAGGGAATTTCCAGAAATGCAAGCTACATTCAGAAGAGGATATAGAATGAGGGATATCATTGCTGATGTCAGGTGGATCTTGGCTGAAAGCAAAGAATACCAGAAAGATGTTTACTTGTGTTTGACTATGCAAAAGCATTCAATGTGTGGATCATAACAAATTATGGATAACATTAAGAAGAAAGAGAATTCCAGAACACTTAACTGTGCTCATGAGGAACCTGTACAGAGACTAGGAGGCTGTCATTTGAACAGAACAAGGGGATATTGCGTGGTTTAAAATCAGGAAGAGAGTGCATCAGGGTTGTATCCTTTCACCATACTTCCTCAGTCTGAATGCTGAGCGAAAAATCCAAAAAGCTGGACTATGTGAAGAAAAGCATGGCATCAACATTGGAGGAAGACTCATTAACAACCTGCAATATGCAGATGACACAACCTTGCTTGCTGAAAGTGAAGATAATTTGAACTACTTACTGATGACAATTAAAGACTACAGTCTGCAGAATGGATTATACCTCAACATAAAGAAAATCCTCACAACTGGACCAATAAGCAGCATCACGATAAATGGAGAAAAGATTGAAGTTGTCAAAGACTTCATATTACTCGGTTCCACAATCAACATCAGTGGAAGCAACAGTGCAGAAATCAGATGACATATTGCACTGGGCAAAACCGCTGCAAATGACCTCTTTAAAGTGCTGAAGAGCAAAGATACCTCTTTGAAGACTAAGGTGCACCTAACCCAAACCACGGTGTTTTAAATCACCTCATATGGATGTGAAAGCTGGACAATGAATAAGGAAGACTGAAAAAGAGCTGATGCTTTTGAGTTGTGGTGCTGGCAAAGAATACTGAAAGTACCATGGACTGCCAGAAGAACAAACAAATCTGTCCTGGAAGAAGTACAGCCAGAATGCTCCTTGGAAATGAGAATGGCCAGACTTTGTCTTACCTACGTTGGTCATGGTGTCAGAAGGAATCATTCGCTGGAGAAGGACATCATGCTTGGTAAGGTGGAGGGTCAGTGAGAAAGGGGAAGGCCCTCAATGAAATGGACTGGCACAGTGGCTGCAATGATGGTCTCAGGGATAGCAAGGATTTCAAGCCTAGCAAAGGACCAGGCAGTGTTTTGTTCTGTTGTACACAGGGTTGTTATGAGTCAGAGCCAACTCAATAGCACCTAAAACAACACAACAATTTTCAAACAAACATTTTTTAAAAAAATTGTAGATTCACAGTAAATTTCAAAACTAAAACATAGATATTCCATGTATCCTTAACCCAGGTTCCCTCAATGGTGACATGTAATTTAAATACAGTGCAAATCCAGAAATTTGACGGTTACAACGTATATATATAGTTCTTCATCACAATGCCACATATGTATTCATGTAACTACCAGCACAATCAAGATGCAGAATTATTTCATCATTAGAAGGATCTCTCTCATTCTACCCATTTGCAGTCATACCTACCCGCTTAAAATCTGCCAACCACTAACCTGTTCTCTATCTTTACAATTTTGTCATTTCAATAATTTTGTACAAATGGAATTATATAGTTGCAAAAACGACAAGGAGGCCCCATATTCTGACCTCCCCTAATCCCACAAGAGGAAGACAGGGTTACCAGCAGTAACCCAAGGTGTATTACTGCAAGGCCAGACATGCTGCCTCCCTCTAGCCCTTTCTCCAACCGTTCCTCCCAGAGCACCCACCACCTCTCTCCTGGGTTCGATAATTCGTTACAGTGGCCACACAGAACTCACAGATTGCCAAGATTTATTAGGGAAGCACCAAGCTACAATTTGCATTCAGGAAAAATGCTCAGTCTCTCTCTCTCCAGCCCACTGTCCCTCAGCCAGCAGTCTCTCACAGTCTCTTTCCCAGCAGTGCTGGTCCCTCGGTGTCTCACTCAGCAATGCGTGTCTCTTGCATCTCTTTCCCAGCAACGCGTGTCTCAGGAGCCCGTGTCTCTTTCAGCAGCACATCTTCCTCAACCAGC
>NW_006921600.1:9894030-9895866 GCF_000298275.1 Orycteropus afer afer
CCTCCTAGAACATTGTTTTGTGCCACTCCCAACAGAAATACTCCAGGTGGACACCTTCAGCAATCAGGAGCTCCTCAGTTGCTCATAGCAAATCCCACCTTGGAGTTTACAAAGACTTATGGGTAGAAAAGCCACACAAAGTAATTTACTATACCACAATAGCATATGACCATTTGAGATGGCCTTATTTTCACTAGACATAATGCCCTTTTTATCCCCTCAATGTGGCCTTTCACAAGTTTTTAATCTTGATAAAGTAACTTTTCTATTTTCACTTTTATCTTTCATGCTTCAGTGTCATGTCTAAAAACCTTTCACCAAGGCCTAGGTCAGGAAAATGTGTTGCTATGCTGTCTTTCAAAAGTTATATAATTTATGATATACATGTAAATCCATGATCTATTTTAAGCTAATCTTTGTATGAGGTATGAGGTTGAGGTCAAGGTTGATTATTTTGCCAATCGATAACCAACTGCTCCAACATTTCATACAAAATATCCTTTCTATATTAAACTGCTTTTGCACCTTTGCCAAAAATCAGTTGGATTTATTTCTGTGGCACTATTTCTGCATTCTTTCCCATTGATGTATATATCTATCCCTCCACCAATACCAGTCTTCATTACTGTAACTCTATAACAATTCTTGAAATTAAGTAGAGTGATTACCAAACCAAAAACCACACTCACTGCTGTGGAGTCAAATCCGACTCATAGCGACCCCTCCTTGGGTTTCCGAGGCAGTATCACTACAGAAGTAGGTTTCCCAACCTTCCTTCTGAGGAGTGGATGGTAAGTTTGAACTGTCAGCCTTCTGGTTAGCAGTCACATGCCTTAGGCACTATGTACCTACTTTAGTCCCCTTTTGCAAAACAGTCATTCAAGTTTCTATGCCTTTATATATAAATTTTAGAATAAAATTTTTAGTCAATACCTACAAAATTCCTGCTGAGAGTTTGATACAAATTGTGTTAAGTTTTGTTAACAATTAGGGAAGAATTTGTATCTTTATTATAGTCTTCCTTTCTATGAACATGGTATGTCTTTCCATTTATTTTTATCTTTTGATTTCTTTTATCAGTATTTTGTAGTTTTGTAGATGTGCTAAAATGGTGGATTAAAATAATTAATTTTCAAACACTGCACCATGTTGTGCCCCTGGTATCACCTCACTTGATCAACATGCATAATTCCTCCTAGATATTGCTGATTTCTTTTTGCTAATATTTTGTTGAGGATTTCTGCATTTATGTTCATGAATGATATCAGTATGTGGTTTTCTTTTTATATTGTCTTTGATTTTGGTTTCAGGAAAATATTGATACCATAAATGAACCAGGAAGTCTTCTCCCTTGTACTATTTTCCTTTCCTCCCCCTTCTATTTTCTAATGTGTAATACTGATGTTGACTCTTCATTAAAAGTTTGTTATAATTATCCAGTAAAATCATTTGGGTCTGGATATTTCATTTTAGGAGCTTTAAAAAATTGAGTATTCAATTTCTTTAATACTCATATGACTATGCAAATTGTATATTTCAGACTGGGCGAGCTGTGGTATTTTGTACTTTATTATCTTTTTGATGTCTGGTATATTTCCCAGGAACATATGAAACAAATGTGTATTCTGCCCTTATGTAGAGTGTGCCACAAATGTTGATGAGATCCTGTTGGTTGATGGTGTGATTGGGTTCTTCAATGCCCTTATCAATTTTCTGTATATTTGTTTTATCATATATTAAAAGAGCATGTTGAAGGTGGGGACCAGGTTTGCTGGTCCAATAGAGCCTGGTGGAACCACTGAGACTATGGCCCCTAGCTGCCCTTCAGGTCTGGAA
>NW_006921600.1:9896061-9897687 GCF_000298275.1 Orycteropus afer afer
GGGAAGAGGTAACTATGGGGAGAAAGTGGGAGGGGAGCTGTTGCATTGTAAATTTTGGTCAATGACATGAGACAAAGTATATGTGAACTGCTATATGAAAAGTGAATTTACTCTGTAAATCTTCACCCAAATCAAAATAAAATTTAAAAAAAAGAGCATGTTGAAGTCTCCAAGTATAATACATTTGTTTATTTCTCCTTTTATTTGTAAGTATTTTCTTCATATATTTTACAACACTGATGTTTGGTACATATACTTAGAACTGCTGCATCTTCTAAGAAGACTGACCATTTTGTCATTATATAATGACTCTGCCGTTGGTAATTTTCTTTGCTCTGAAGCCTACTTTATCTAATATTAGTAAAGCCACCCCTGCTTTCCTTTTATTAATATTTACAAGATTTATTATTTTTTGATCATGCTTTCAGTGAAAGTTTCAGAGCAAATTTGTTTCCCATTCAATTGCTGTTGTCGTTGTTAGACACCAGTGAGTCATCTCCAACTCATAGTGACCCTATACACAGCAGAATGGAACACCGCCCGGTCCTGCACCAGCTCCATGATCCCTGCTACACTTGAGCCCATCACAGAATCCACTGTGTCAATCCATCTCATTGAGGACTTTCCCCTCCTTCATCGACCTTACCAAGCATGACGTCCTTCTCAAGGGAATGGTCCCTTCTGACAACGTGACCAAAGTAGGTGAGATGAAGTCCGGTCATTCTCCAGACTTCCAAGGAGCATTCCGGCTGCACTTCCTTCAGGACAGATTTGTTAGTTCTTTTAGCAGGCCATGCTACTCTCAGCTTCTACAGCACCACACCTCAAAAGCATCCATTTTTCAGTCTTCTTTATTCATTGTCCAGCTCTCACATGCATATGAGGTGACTGAAAATATCAGGGCTTGTGTCAGGCACACCTTAGTCCTCAAGGAAATATCTTTGCTCTTCAGCACCTGAAAGAGGTCCTTTGCAGCCAACTTGCCCAGTACTATTCGTCGTCTGATGTCTTCACTGCTGCCTCCATTGGTGTCAATTGTAGAACCAAGCAATGTGAAGTCTTTGACTACTTCAATCTTTTCTCCATTTATTGTGATGCTGCTTACAGGTCCAGTTGTGAGAATTTTTGTTTTCTTTATATTGAGATGTAATCCAGACTGCAGACTGTAGTCTTCAATCTTCATCAGTAAGTGCTTCAAGTCATCCTCACTTTCAGCAAGCAAAGTCGTGTCATCAGCATATCGCAGGTTGTTAATGAGCCTTCCTCCAATCCTGATGCCACATTCTTCTTCTTATAGTCTAGCTTCTTGGATTACTTGTTCAGCATATAGATTGAATAAGTATGGTGAAAAGATACAACCTTGACACACTCCCTTCTTGATTTTAAAACATGCAGTGTCCCCTTGTTCTGTTCGAACAACAGCCTCCTGGTCTATGTACAGGTTCCTCATGAGTACAATTAAGTATTCTGGGATTCCCATTTTTCTTAATGTTACCCACAATTTGTTATGAGCTACACAATCAAATGCTTTTGCATTGTCAATAAAACACAAGTAAACATCTTTCTGGTATTCTTTGCCTTGAGCCAAGATCCATCTGACAGCAGCTATGATATCCCTTGTTCCAC
>NW_006921600.1:9898322-9912513 GCF_000298275.1 Orycteropus afer afer
CTTTGAAATATTCTGTTCAGCTCTTTTATCTTGTCATTTCTTCCATTTGCTTTAGCTACTCTCCATTCAAGGGCAAGTTTCTGAGTCTCTTCTGACATCCATTTTGGTCTTTTCTTTTTTTCTTGTCTTTTATTATTGTTGTTCTTGTTGTTGTTGTTGTTGTTGTTGTTATTTGGGTGAAAGTTTACAAAGCAAGTTCACTTTCCATACAGCAGTTCACATACACTTTGTCTCATGACACTGACTACAATTTACCACAATGCAATAGCTCCCCTCCCAGTTCCTCCCAATAGTTACTTCTTCCGTGTGTACATCCCTCCATGCATGCCTGCCCTGAGATGTCTCTCTGTGCATAAACAGCTCTTCTTTCTCCCATGAATGTTCTCTCCAAGGAGTGTATCTACCTGCTGTAAATATTCACCTCATATGTTAGACTGGGTTCTCCAGAGAAACAAAACCAGTAAAGCTTATATACAGAGAGAGAGAGATAGAGATTTATCTTAGGAAAATGGCTCACACACTTATAGAAGCTGGCAAGTCCAAAGTTCCTGGATCAAACGTCAAGCTGGAGGCTTTTCCACTTCAAGCTGGATGCTTTTATCGACTCTTGCAGACACAGGGGCTGAGGAGCTCAGAGCTGGCAAGCAGTACACCGTCTGGTTTTAACAAATTCCCTTAGCTTCTGCTTATCTGGAAATCTCCTAACTTCACCATCATATTTGAAGGACAGTTTTGGCGGGAATATAATTCTTGGTTGAAAATTTTTCTCTTTCAGGGTTTTATATATACCATCCCATTGTCTTCTCACTTGCATGGTCTCTGATGAGAAATCAGAGCTTATTCTTACTGGCTGTCCTTTGTAGGTAACTTTTTGTTTTTCTGTGCTGCTGTCAGGATTCTGTCTTTGTCCTTGGTTTTGGTGAGTTTGCTCATGATATGTCTCGGTGATTTTCTTTTGGGGTCTATCCTGTTTGGGGGTTGTTGGACTTCCTGAATGGATATGTTCTCCTCTTTCATCATATCAGGGAAATTCTCCTCCAACAAACCTTGGCCGATTTTCTCAGTGGTTTTATTCTTCTCTTCCTGTTTTGGAATTCCAGTGACATGTAGATTATTTCTTTTGATAGTATCCCACGTGAACCTTAGACTTTCTTCATTTTGTTTTGATTTTTTTTCTGATTGATCCCTTTCCAAAGAAGTATTTAGGTATTTGTCTTCAATCTCATTAATTCTGTCTTCTGTCGCATCAATTCTTCTCCTTTGCCCTTCCAATGTGTTATGTATTTCTAACAATTTAGTATTAATCTTCTGGATTTCTATCTGCAGATTTAGAATCATTTCTAATTTTTCATTTATTTGGTCATTTTGTTCTTGTATTTTCTTCCAAAATTCTTCTAAGGTTTTTCCTGTGTTTTCTTTGGTCTGTCTCTCAATCTTTGAAGATACCTAAATATAATTCTTTTGAATTCTTTATCAGAGAGTTCCTATGCTGCTTCTTCCTCAGGGATGTGTTCTGGGTCTGTAACCTGTTCCCTTATTTCTACTACTTTATCTTGCTTCATTGTGTGGACTGTGATGGTCTGTTGTCTCCGAGGCATCGAGGCATCGTGGTATTGTATTAAGATCTCTGTTAATTGTAAAGAGCAGCCAAGGGTCATTCAGGCTCTTCTTGGTGTGTTTTTTATCATTGGCCCGCTGCTGGAGAAGGAGGTGCTGGCTCTTGCTCAGTACATGAAGCTGCAGGAGGTGTGGGTTACTTGTATCTTATGGGGACTGTTGTTGTCTCCCACTCAGTTAGGCAAAAATTACAATTGAATAACCATTGAAAAAACTAAAAGCACATGGACAAAAAATACACCCTGAAATCACACAGGAAGAGTAACCCAAAAAAAGAGAAAGAGTGGAGAAAAGAAAAAGAAAACAGGTAAATATGCAATATCTGAGGATAGGTCACTAAAATAAAAAAGGTAGTGAAGGAGAATAATGAAGAAAGAAAACAAACTAGCAAACAGAAAAAAGGAGGAAAAAAAGCAAAAACAAAACAATACCAAAAAACACAAGTATCAGGGTTAATCACTAGAGAAGAAAAGAAGAAGAAAAAAAAAAGGTGTAAACTAAGACCTTTTCAGTCATGTAGTGCTGGTTCAGAGAGTTCTTGGGGTTACTGGAAAACAGAACCTCTTCTTAAGCCCTTGGAATCTGGTAGAGCGTTGTTTCTTTAGGTTGTCTCTAGGTGCTGGTTACATGTTGATTTGTTTTGTCTTGGTTTTACCGTTTAATATTTTGAAAAGCTGAAGCTGGTGTGTTTTATCTTAATATTGATTCAGGTGTGCTGGATTGCTCTGCTGTTCTCTTTGTGATGGTAGAATCACTGTGTGTAGTGTGGATGTATGTTTCTGTTTCTCATACAGAGCGTGAGGTTTTCAAAAAGTGAGGTTTTATGGTAATTGGCTGAATGGTTTCTTCTATTGAATGAGTGAAGTTATTGGCAGAGAAGGTGGGAGCAGAAGAAGGAATACTTAGCGTTGCTGGTATCGGTTTCTAGGGCTTTGACCTGGGTATTATTGATAACGTATTTATTTGCAAGACTGCGGCTCAACCTCAGGAAAAAATTCCTCTTGTTAGAGGGTCACAAATTTCTGCTAATTTCAGGCACACTCAAAGACCCCAACTCCACGGCCCCACAGCACCAAAGCGCGGCTCCAAGGCAGAATTCGGGGACCAGGCTCAACTGCAGTTTCTTTGTTCTCTGTGCCCCTTCTCCCCGCGGTGCTGACTCAATCCAGCCAGACTGCCAATGGCCAGCTCTGGAGTTTGTGATACTGCCCACCTGCAGCACCAAAGATGCATGCAATTTCAGGTGTGTTGGACTCGGGGGAGTACCTGAGCGGGCTCTTACTTATGATGTATTTATTTGCAAGACCGCGGCTCAATCTCAGGAAAGATTTGTATTATTAGAGGGCCACAAATTTCTGCCAATTTCATGCACTCTTAAAGCCTCCGCCTCCACGGCCCCACAGCACCAAAGCATGGCTCCAGGGCAAAATTTGAGTGAGCGTGCTCAGCTGTGGTTTTTCTGCTCTCCGTGCCCCATCTGCCCGCAGGGGTAATGCAATCCTGCCCAAGCGGCAATGGTCGGCTCTGGAGTTTGCAATACCGCCCACCTGTGGCACCAAAGATGAGCGCATTTTTAGCTATGGTGGATTTGGGGGAGTACCTGCCAGTGACCTGCGGTCCCGATAACCATGGCAAAGAAAAGCACGGTGTCTCCCAGTCTGACTCAAACCCACTCTGTAATCTGCTGGGAGGGGAGGGAGTTAGCCTTTCTGGTGCACCAGTGACATCTTGACCTGAGTCTCAGCAATGGTGTCCATGTCCCGCTGCACCCTCATCACCCAAATTACTGACAAAATCAGCCGCTGGAGACAGGTCTTTGCCGCTGCCCGCTGGAATATTGTATTGGTCGCTGGTAAGCTGCTATAAGTGATCTCGTTCTTGGCTTGGGGATCTCAGGCTGCCACCTCCGCCCAGCAGACAGTGACTGCCTCAGAAAGGTTTCTAATGGTCTCTCTCAGGTGCCTGTTCATCATCCGGCAGTAGCTTTTTCCTAAAAAATCTCCCTGTGCCTTTCCTCCAATTCTGCTCTTCTGTGTTTGGTGCGATCCGATTCAATGAGCTGTTCAGAGCACCAAAAGTCTTAATTCAAACTGTTGTACCTAATTTTTAAAGTTCTTAGATGCCAGAGCGAAACAACGCGATGCTCACTGGCGAGACACCATTTTGAATCTCAAGCTGGTCTCTTTTACCAATTAATGCCCAAAGGCAACCCACTCCCATCAGTAAGCCATCTGTGCAATGGCACCTGACTCTCTCCTTTGTGGGCTGGTAAGCCTGTTGCTGTTTAATGCCGGTCCCTGGGCTCTGTTCCTGCCTTCTCTCATGCCAGTCTCTTGGCTTTGCTCCTGCTGTCTCTCATGCCGGTCTTTTGACTTGGCTCCTGCTGTCTCTCATGCCCTAAGCCGGGGTCTCTGCCAGGGTCTCAGGTCAAGGATGCACTCCACTCCTGTTTCCTCATTTTAGGTATCTGTCAGAGCAGCACCCCACTCTCTCGGTACCATACTCTGTTCTGGTTACTTAGTGCTGCTCTGACAAGAATATACCACAAATGGGATAGCCTTAACAAACAGGAGTTTATACTCTCACAATTTGGAGGCTTTAAGTCCAAGTTCAAAGTGCCAGGCTCTAGAGCTGTGCAAAAGCCCTTCGATTTTGGGCTTCAGCTCTGCCTCTTGCTCACAGCCCAATGAAGCTAGAGGCCTTCCTTCACTCAGGCAGCTACTGGCTGCTGAGGCTAAGAAGCCCAAGGTCAACAAATAAAATGGCATAGTCCTAATGTTACCAAATCACAAAGCAGGCCATTAATTCAAGTTCATTATAAGTCCCAAAGTCAGCAGAGCATGGCAGGCTGCTGAACAATGGCACAGGTACATGCAGGGTCCAAGCATGCCATGAGCTACAGACTATCCCCAAGGCTTCTCCTTATACACAGGAAGCAGACTACATCCAAAGGCAGCTAGCTACTCAGTTGCTTATGGTAGATCCCACCATGGAGGTGATTGCCAGTCTCATTATGGGGAATAACTACCACCATCTGCCCAGCCACTCAACCAGGCCCAGCCAAGTTGACATACAAATTTAACTACCACAATGGTCTTTAAATTCAGGAGGGATATATTCCAGGTCATATTTTGGTTCTTGTGGACTTGTTTTAATTGTATTCAACTTCAAGTTGAACTTGCATATGAGCAGTTGATGGTCTGTTCCACAATCAGCTCTGGGCCTGGTTTTGGCTGAAGATACTGAGATTTCCATTGCCTCTTGCCACAGATGTAGTCCATCTGATTCCATCTGGCAAAGTCCATGTGTATAGCCATCATTTGTGTTGTTGAGAAAGGTATTTGCAATGAATAAGTCATTGGTCTTGCAAAATTGTATCACGTGATCTTCAACATTATTTCTGTCACCAAAGCCAAATTTTCCAACTACTGCTGATTCTTCTTTGTTTCCAACTTTTGCATTCCAGTCACCAGTCATAATTAACACATCTTGATTGCACATTTGGTCAACTTCAAACTGCAGAAGTTGATAAATATCTTCAATTTCCTCATCTTTGGCTTTGGTGGTTGGTGCATAAATTTGAATAATAGTAGTATTAACTGGTCTTCATCGTAGGAGTATGTCTATTATCCTATCACTGACAGCGCTGTACTTCAGCGAAGATCTTGAAACATCCTTTGTGATGATGAATGCCATGCCATTCTTCTTCAAATTGGCACTCCCACCATAGTAGATCGTATGGTTGTCTGATTCAAAATGGCCAAAACCAGTCCATTTCAGCTCACTAATGCCTAGGATATCAATCTTTATGTGTTCCATTTCATTTTTCACAACTTCCAATTTTCCTAGATTTATACTTCTTACATTCCATGTTCCTATTATTAATGCATATTCACAGCTGTTTCTCCTCAATTTAAGTCGTGCCATGTCAGAAAATGAAGGTCTCAAAAGCTTTACTTTATCCATATCAGTAAGTAGGTTGGTCCTACTTTGATGATGCAACTCTTTCCTAGTTGTATTTTGAAAGCCTTCTGACCTAAGGGGCTCAGTCTCCTGCACTGTATCGGATAACGTTTCCACGCTATTCATAAAGTTGCGCAGTAATGTATCAGACAGTGTTTCTCTGTTATTCATAAGGTTTTCCCTGGCCAATTCTTTGAGAAGTGGATGGCCCCTTGCTTCTTCCTAGTCTGTCTCAGTCTGTAAGCTGCAATGAAACCTATGCACCATGTGCAACCCTGCTGGCACTTGAAACACCAGTGGCACAGCCTCAAGCTTCACAGCACCATGCAAGCCACAATAGTATGACAAACTGACAAACAAGTTTGTCTCCCTTAGTTGTTCGAAACCTCTCTTCCCTCCCCTTATCTGGATCCCTGGCACTGCTGTACTCTTCCTCCCCCTGGCTTCTCTTTCCCCCGCTTTCCTAGCTTGTGGGGGTTGGGCCTGGGTTCCCTCTCTTACCTGGATCCCTGGCTGTTGCTCTGCTGTCATCCCCTCTGGCTTCTCTTTACCCTGCTTTCCTGGCTAGTGGGAGTAAGGCCTGGGTAGCTCTCCTTACCTGGATCCCTGGCTGCTGCTATACTCCATCATGCCCTCTGGTTTCTCTTTCCCCCACTTTCCTGGATGGTGGGGGTGGGGCCTGGGTTGTTCCTCTCACCTGGATCCCTGGCTGCTGCTCTGAATTCAATAGTTTGTACATAAAGTGTTCCATGATGTTGGTAGCATTCCCTACAATGTGTCAGCACTCTCTCATTTGTGTCAACACCATCCCCATATCTGCTCTGGGCTCCCCATTTCCTTTCATCTGGATTTTCTACCCTTTCTTAACTTCTCATCTTTGCTTTTGGGAAAATGTTGTCCTACTGATCTCATTTAATTGATTGTTCTAAGGAACAAGTTTCTCTTAGGTGTTATTGTTTATTTTATGGTCCTAATGTTTGGCTGAAAGGTGGACTCTGGGAACAGCCCCAGTTACAGGTCACAAGGGTATCTTAGGGCCACAGTCTCAAGGGTTTCTCCAATCTCTCGTCAAAAGACTTATTTTCCCTATCCCTTTACTTTAAATCTACCCATATCAATATATTTGAAGTGAGCTTCTTGCAGACACAACGTAGTTCTCATTTTTAATTCACTCTGAAATCTCTGTCTTTTAATTGATATATCTAGACCATTTATATGGAAGCTCTGGTAGCATAGTGCCTAAGGCACTTGACTGCTAACCAGGATGCTGGCGGTTCAAACTCACCAGCCACTCCTCAGAAGGAAGATGGGGCAATCTACTTCCATAGTGATACTGCCTCAGAAACCCAAAGAGGGGTCTCTATGAGTCAGCTCCGACTCCACAGCACATAACAACAACAACAAACAGACCATTTATAGGACCTCTGGTGACACAGTGCCTAAGGCATTTGACTGCTAACCAGAAGGCTGGCAGTTCAAACCCACCAGCCACTCCTCAGAAGGAAGACTGGGCAATCCACTTCCATACCATCTCAGAAACCCAAGGAGGGGTTGGTATGAATCAGAATCGACTCGACAGCAGTGAGTGAGTGTGTGTGTGTGTGTGTGTGTGTGTGTTTTGACCATTCATATTTAATCTAATCATTGAAATCTTAGGGTTTATGTTTGTCAGATTTTTTTTTGTTTTTGTTTTTTGTTTGTTCTCTCCATATTTCATTTCTCTATCATCATTTTCCTAACTTCTTGTAAGTTATTTTAACATTATTTAGAATTCCATTTTTTTATAGTGTCTTTAAGTGTATCTCCCTGTATAACATTTTTAGTGGCTGTTCTAGTTATTACATCATATATACATAACTTATCATCTACTAGTATTATTTTACTATTTCATGTAAAGTGTAGAAATCTTACTTCTCTTCATGTCTGTTCATTTTCACCTGCTGATAACATATATTATCTTAACTATTTTCTCTATATATATTTAGAACTATATCAGACAGTTTAATAATTTCCATAAAATATAATTTAGAAAATTCAAGAGGAAAAGGAATATCTATTGTATTTATCAATTTTCACCCTTTACCTCATTTTTTCTTCCTCCCTAATATTCCAAAATTCCTTATTTTATCATTTCCTTTCTGTTTAGAGAATTCTCTTAAGTTATTCTTTTAGGACAGGTTTGCCAGCAACAAATTCTCTTAGTGTTGATTTCCCCCTTCATTCCTGAAGGATATTTTCACTGAACACAGAATTCTGGATTGACAGCACTTAAATATGTTATGACACTCTGACTTCCATGGTATCTCATGACAAATTCATCATCACTATAATTGTCTGTCTTGTAAAAACTTACTGTTATCGAGTTGATTCCAACTCATAGCAACCCCCACTGGGTTTCTGAGGTGGCAAATCTTTACGGAAGTAGATTGCCCCATCTTCCTTTCATGGAAGAGCTGGTGGGTTTGAACCACCAACCTTCTGGTTAGCAGTCAAATGCCTTAGGTACTGCGCCACCAGAGCTCCTATAGGTAATTGTTGTTTTTCTTGCACTGCATTCAATATTTTTCCTGTTTTTAGTTTTCAGAAGTTTGACTATGATGAGGCTTGCAATAGATTTTTTCCATTTATCCTGTTGGAAGTTTACTCATCTTTGTAAATCTGTAGGTCTATGTCTTTTGCCAAATTTAGGAAATTTTCAGCAATGATTTCTTCAAATATTTTTCAGTCTCTCCCTCTTTCTTTTGACTCCAAGGACTCAAATGCTAGATCTTTTTATTTAGTCCCACAGGTTTCTGAGTCTGTGTTCATTTTTTTTTTCAATTTATTTTTTCACAATTGTTCAGACTGAATGATATCTACTGAACTATCTTCAAGTTCAATGTCTGTCTCTTCTATCCATTCTCCTGTTAAGACCATTGAATTGTTTATTATTCTTTTCTTTTTCAGTTCTAAAATTTCTATTTGGTTTTTCTTTATATCTTTTATTTCTCAGCTGAGACTTTATCTATTTTGTTGAGGCTTTCAATTTTTTCATGTGTTTCTTGCACGTTCATGATTACTCAATGAAGCATTTTTATAATGGCTGCTTTAAAATCCTTGTCAGAAAATTGTAACCTGTGTGTTATTTCAGTATTGAAATTGACATCTTCCTGGTTCTCAATAGGATGAGTGTTTTTCAACAGAAACCTGGGTATTTGGGGCATTATGTTATGCAAATCTGGATCTTAGGTAAATCTTTTAGCCATCCTCCTCTAGCAAGTCTAATGGTTATGGGAGTTGGGTGAAGGTGCCAGCTCATTCCTTCCAGGTGGGGGTGGGAGCTGAGGTTCCCCACTTCTCTTTCATTGATACCTATAGGAGGAGAGGGTCATTTCTTGTTGTCAGATAGGAGGGAAAGTTCAGGTCTCCACTGATACCACTCTGACTAGGAAGGAAAAGTATGCCTCATTACTGCTCAACACTCATGGGGGATGCTTCACTAACACTGGTCAATGGACAAAGTTCTGGATCTCCACCAGTGCTCCTTCGACACCTCCCTGTGGGGAAGTAAAAGAGTGCCTCCTTACCACTAGATGGGGCTGAAAATCCAAGCTCCCTACATGGTCTCAACTGACATGTCTCCTTTCCACCCAGTGGGGATAAAAGTCCCAGCTCCCTCCTTTGTATTTTCTGGCACAACCCAAAGAGGGGGTTTGAGGCACCTTGTTACAGCCTGGCAAGGAGGGAAGTCTAGGCTTTCTACTTGGCCTTTGCTTGCAAAGGCGGGAGTAGAAACATCGTTTTTCTATAGTGTCTGGCATTTAGTTGCTAACCAAAAAGGTCGGTGGTTCAAACCCATGAGCTGCTCCATGGAAGAAAGATGAGGCATTCTGCTTCTATAAAGATTTATAGCCCTGGAAACCAAATGGGGGTTGCTATCAGTCGGAATCAACTCTATGGCAGTGAGTTTGGTTTTGCCTAGGGTAAAGCAGTTATTGTCTGAAAGTTTTCAGTCTTGCCAAACTGACTTTCTCCTTGTACTTTAGCTAGAGAGAACAAGCTTTTCTTGGTTGTTTTGTTTTGTTTTGGGGTTTTTCTTGTCTACATCTACTGGCTTATCCAAGTTGCCAGTTTCTCCAGCATCCAGTCTGCGATATATGAGGCAAAAAGAAAACTGAGAGAACTCACTGCCATGTAGTCTTTGGGGTCCCCAGGTCACTAGCCAATCTTTCTTCTTCTTTCCACTTTTCAGACTCTTCTTATGTTTATTTGTTATATAATGTCTAAAGTTTTTTTAGCTGTACTTACTTAGTGAAAGGAGTAGGATAAAGAACATCTACTGTATTTTTTCAGGAGCAAAAGTCTAACACACTGTAATTTGGTATTACTCACGATAATAGGTAATATTTTTGCAACACTATTTATATAAAGGACAAATATTTATAAATCCAGTTCAACTCAATGTTCCCTCAATGAGCAAACACCCAAATATTGATGATTCTATGTTCCCAATGAAAGCAGTTTTTTCCATATAACAGAAAATATTCTTTGGCATCTGGGGAAAAAAAAAGTACCTGTCTTTCATTATTTACTCAACTTGAACAATTTCTACAGATTAACTCAATCAGATTTTAGCTACAAGATAGAAAATCCTGAATTTTTGTAATGCTTACTCAACCTAAGACTTTTGCCTATAAACCACTGAATAAAGTTAGGACTCTACCTTGATTATAAAACACCAAGGTTCTGACCTGATAAATTGTGATAGGCTTATGAAGAATGTGGCAACTCTTATAACAATGACTTGACATCTCATGTTAATAAATCATCCTATTTAATTAATTTGTTTTTCAAGGAGAAATAATGAATTTGTGCAATACAGTCATACCATCTTCAATGTTCTTCTGTGAACCCCTCCCCCCCCACACACACACACACACAATGTATCACTGGCTACACATAAACCAGAAGAACTAACTGGCCATATGGAGATCAAATTTTGGCATTATTACTCTGATATTCAAACTCATGTTTCTCCTACTCTTTGTTTGTTTTACTTTTATTTTGAAAATAATTATAGATTCACTGGAAGTTCTAAGAATAGTACAAAGTCTCCTATACCCTTCACCCAACTTCTCCCAATGATGACATATATGTGAAAAATATCAAAACCAGAAAATTGACATTACTTACTAGACTACATACTTCTTTCTCCTTTTAACAGATAAGTTATCATCTTTCTCAAAAATTCTTGGGCCTGTTGTTGTTGTTGTTGTTGTGTGCCGTCGAGTCAAACCCAACTCATAGCGACCCCTCCTTGGGTTTCCGAGGCAGTATCACTACGGAAGTAGGATTGCCCAACCTTCCTTCCGAGGAGTGGCTGGTGGGTTTGAACCGCCAGCCGTCTGGTTAGCAGGCAAGTGTCTTAGCCACTATGCTACCAGAGCTCCTAGGGCATCTTAATACCAGTCAAACTACCAACCCAGATTTCAATCTCAACTATACATTATTTATATTAAAATAATCTTTATGCACGCATAAACAGATACACCTTCCATATATACATACCACACACACACACATACACACACATGTAGGTATGCACCCACTCATGCACAAACTTGTATGAACATGACAAAAACCCATCTTTCTCATCCCACCATGATTTCCATTAATTTCTATCTTACCTTACTATTGCTATATGAAAATTATTTGTAAATGAATCTGAGGGCTACAAGAACCCTTTAAACGTTATCTAACATAAAAATCTATTCCATGCTTGAATTCCCTCTATAACATCACCATCAGTGGTCCTTCAGCCGTTATTTGAGTACCCTTTATGACAACAGGCACTCCTCAGAAGGAAGACTGGGCAATCTAACCACCTCAGAAACCCTAGGAGGAGTCGCTATGAGTCAGAATTGACTTGACAGCAGTGAGTTTGGTTTTTTTGTTAACTGGGGTTTGTTTGTTTGTTTGTTTGTTTGTTTGTTTGTTTTTGGTAATGACAAGAAGCTCTGGTGGCGTAGTGCCTAAGGCATTTGACTGTTAACCAGAAGGTTGGTGGTTCAAACCCACCAGCCACTCCATGGAAGTAAGACTGGGCAATCTACTTCTGTAAAGATTTACCACCTCAGTAACCCAAAGAGGGTCATTATGAGTCAGAATCAACTTGATGGCAATGAGTTTTTTGGTTTGTTAATGACACAAAACTTTTTCTTTTAATTTTTATTGTGATTTAGGTGAAAGTATACAGAGCAAATTCACTTTCCATACAGCAGCTCACATACATTTTGTCTCATGACATTGACTACAATTCCCACAATGCAACAGCTCCCCTCCCAACTCTCCTCCCACTTCCTCCCCATAGTTATCTCTTCCCTGTGTCCTTCCCTCCCATGCACTCCTGCCCCCTCTGAGCTGTCTCCCTGTGCATACACAGCCCTTCTATTCTTCCATGATTGATCTCTCCAAGGAATGTATCTACCTAATGTAAATGTTCAGCTCATATGGCTGCATTAATGACAAGAAACTCTTAAGATCTACAGAAGTCCCCCTTTGACCAATCCAAACTTTTGATAGGTACTTCCAATGTTGAGCTAAAACGCATTTCTCTGAAACTTCTACTTATTGTATCCTGTGGTGACATTAATAAACAAGTCTTATGCAAGGAGCTTTGGTAGCATAGTGGCTAAAGCACTTGACTGCTAACCAGAAGGCTGATGGTTCAAACCCACCAGCCACTCCTCGGAAGGAAGGTTGGGCAATCCTACTTCCGTAGTGATACTGCCTCGGAAACCCGAGGGGGGGTCGCTATGAGTCGGGGCCAACTCGACGGCACATAACAACAACAACAACAACCTTTGCTCCATGAAACCATACAACCAAATCCGCCCAAGATGATCCTGGTCTGCACCTGTTGTTTCAGCATGTTAATATCATATTTTAGCCTCAAAAGTGTCCTCATTTGAATGATAAAGTCATTCTTTTCTGGTCAGCCCTTTACATATTCTCATCAAGTTAAATATCCCCTTGTTTTTCAGCTGTTATTCATATAATATGACTTTGAGTACCTTCATTAGCCTTATCATTCTTGCTTCTGAACGCACCCAGGTTACCTACAGTGCAAGAGTCCTAATGCTTAAATTCCTAGTTGCACATTTACATTAGTAAAGGATCTTATAATCCCAACTAAAGAATACAAAGTCATTTACTTCTTTTTGAATAGTAGATTAAGATATAGTTATGGAATTACTGTCCCTATGTGCAAAGACAAGCTCTAGTAGCACCACAGTTAAGCACTCAGCTGCTAACCCAAAATTGGCAGTTTACACCCACCCACAAGCTCCACAAAAGAAAAGACCTGGTGATCTGCTTTCATAAATGTTACAGCCTAGAAAACCCTATGAGTCAGTTCTACTCTGTCATACAAAAACCAAACTCACTGTCAATGAGTTGATTCCAACTCATAACAACCTTATGAGACAAAGTAGAAGTGCCCTATAGGGTTTCCAAGACTGTATATCCTCATAGAAGCAGAATGCCTTGTTTTTTCCCATGGAGCTGCTGGTGGGTTCAAACTGTTGATCTCTTCTTGGTTAGCAACCATATGTCTTACCTACTGTGCCACTATGAGTCAAATATCGATTTGACTGCATGGTAACCAACATGGGTAAAGAAAAACCTTCTGAATAGTCACTTTGTAAAACAGAAATAGGTAGCAGTCTCACATTACACCAGTAGGTGTCACTCTCTATATGATATATTCTAGTTTGAAATTTACTCAAGTTTCAATTTATTTACTCAAGCATTTATTGGGCACCCATTATGTGCCCATGAGTTTGGTCCACTAATTAACTGTCAGTTTATCATACAGTGGTGGATTGATTGTTTCTATGATGCTGGAACCTATGTCACCACTATTTCAAGTACCAGAAGGGTTACTCATTGGTGACAGGTTTCAGCAGAGCATCCAGACTAAGACACACTAGGAAATGGAACCTAGAGGCCTACTTCTGAAAAAAACTGACCAGTAAAAACCTTATGAATAGGAGCAGAACAATATCTGATACAGTGGCAGAAAATGACCCTTTCAGGTTGGAATGCAACACAACACACTGCCATTGAGTCGGATCGACTTATACCAACCCTTCCTTGGGTTTCCGAGGGGAAGAGCTGGCTTCTTAGGTACAGTTGACGTGGACAGAGTAAAGCTTTCAGGATCTTCATTTGCTGATGAAGCATGAGTCAAAATGAAAAGAAACAACTCTAAACACCCATTAATAATCAGAACATGGAATGTATTAAGTATGAATCCAGGAAAATGAGAAGTTGTCAAAAATGAAATGGAACTCATAAAGATCAATATTGTATGCCTTGCTGTTGTTGTTATGTGCCATAGAGTCGGACCTGACTCATAGCGACCCCTCCTTGGATTTCAAGGCAGTATCACTACGGAAGTAGATTGCCCCATCTTCCTTCCGAGGAGTGGCTGGTGGGTTTGAACTGCCAGCCTTCTGGTTAGCAGTCAAGTGCTTAGGCACTATGCTACCAGGGCTCTGCTATATGGATTACACCTCAATATAAGGAAAACAAAAATCCTCACAACTGGACCATTAAGCAGCATCATGAT
>NW_006921600.1:9912613-9923909 GCF_000298275.1 Orycteropus afer afer
ACTGTGCTACCAGAGCTCCCTATTCTAGGCATTAGTGACATGAAATAGACTGATTTGGCCATTTGGGGACAGATAATCATATGGTCTACTATGCCAGGAATGACTAGTTGAAGACAAATAGGGCCTCATACATTGTCAAAAAAACCATTCAAGATCTATCTTGAAGTACAACACTGTTAGTGATAGGATAATATCCATATGTCCATGAGGAAGACCAGTTATTACAACTATTACTTAAATTTACACACTAACCTTAACACCAAAGATGAGGAACTGAAGATTACTAATAACTTCTGCTGCTTGAAATTGATCAACCATGCACTCAAGATGCATTGATAAATATTCATGATTGGAATGCAAAAGGCAGAAACAAAGAAGAAGTGTTGGCAGTTGGAAGATATGGCCTTGGTTACAGAAATGACACAGGAGATCACATGATAGAATTTTGCAAGACCAACAATATATTCATTGCCAGTATCTTTTTTCAGTAACATAAACAATGACTATACCCATGGACCTTGCCAGAGGGAATACATAGGAATCATATCAACTACATCTGTGGAAAGAGATGATGGAAAAGTTAAAGATCATTGCTCAGAACGAGGCCAGAGGCTAACTGTGGAACACACTATCAATTGCTACTATGCAAGTTCAAGTTGAAGCTGAAGAAAATTAAAACAAGTCCATGAGAGCCAAAGCAAGCCAAAGACCTTGAGTATATGCCACCTGAATTTAGAGACCATCTCAAGAATAGATTTAACACACCGAACACTTATGATCAAAGAACACACAAGTTGTGGAAGGGCATCATACATGAAGAAAGCAAAAGGTCATGAAAAAGGCAAGAAAGATAGAAAGACCAAAATGGATGTCAAAAGAGACGCTGAAACTTGCTATTAAAAAGACAGAAGCTAAAGCAAAAGGAAGAAATTATGAAGTAAAAGAGCAGAACAGAAAATTTCAAAGAGCAGCTTAAGAAGACAAAGTAAAGTATTATAACAAAATGAGGAAAGACTGGACTTAGAAAACCAAAAGGGAAGAACACACTTGGCATTTCTCAAGCTGAAATAACTAAAGAAAATATTCAAGCCTCAACTCACAATATTGAAGGATTCTATGAGCAAAATATTGAACAACACAGACAACATTGAAAGAAGATAGAAGGAATACATAGAATCACTGTACCAAAAAGAACTGGTTGATATTCAGTCATTTCAGGAGGTAGCATATGATCAAGAACTGAAGGCACTGAAGAATAGCAAGGCCCCAGGAATTGATGGAGCACCAACTGAAATGTTTCAACAGACAGATGCAATGCTGGAAGTGCTCACTCATCTATGCCAAGAAATCTGGAAGACAGTGACCTGGCCAACTGAGTGGAAGAGATACATATTTGTGCTGATTCCAAAGAAAAGTGACCCAAAAGAGTGCGAAAATTACCAAATAATAACATTAGTATCACATGCAAGTAAAGTTTTACCGAAGATAATTTTAAAATGGTTGCAGCAGTACAAGGAACTGCCAGAAGAAAACATGGAACCAGGGATATCATTGCTGAGGTCAGATGGATCTTGGCTTACAGCAGAAAATACCAAAAAGATGTTTACCTGTGTTTCACTGACTATGCAAAGGCATTTGACTGTGTGGATCATAATAAACTATGGATAGCATTGCGAAGAATGGGAATTCCAGAACACTTAATTGTGCTCATGAAGGACCTGTACACACACCAAGAGGCAGTTATTCAGACAAAACAGGGGATATTGTATGGTTTAAAATCAGGAAGGGAGTGCAGCAAGTAGTATCCTTTCACCACTTATTCAACCTGTATGCTGAGCAAATAATCCAAGAAGTTGGACTATATGAAGAAGAATGTGGCATCAGGATTGACGGAAGACTCATTAACAACCTGTGATGTGCAGATGACACAACACTGCTTGCTTGAAAGTGAAGATGACTTGAAGCACTTACTGATAAAGATCAAAGAGTACAGCCTTCAGTATGAATTACACCTCAATGTAAAGAAAATGAAAATCCTCACAATTAGACCAATAAGCAACATCATGATAGAAAGAGAAAATACTCAATTTTTTCAACACTTTTCCTCAAAACTTCAAATTTCCAAAACCCAAACTTTTAAAATTCTACAGTATAATGAGAAGCAATTTATCTTACAAAACAATTCAAGATTTTAAAAGTCTACTTATTCATGTTTTTGCAATGGAGAGATTATGTTATATATTTTAAAAAGATTATTTGCAAAGCTTATTTATTTCCAAAATACATATTTCCTCATCACTACTTAGAAAAGTTAAATGTCACCCTCCAAACACCAAAAACATTTCCCAGCTTACCTGAGGAAAGGCACTAATGAATTATATACCTTAGCACAGAATTTAAGAATTCCTCTACTGTCAAAAGTCCGTTGTTTATATAAACCTATGAGACTCAAGACTTAAAGGTAACTTACTAGTGGTTAGACCATAGCAGTGAATGATCACATTTTGTTTAAAAAAAAAAAAAAGATCATAAGGAAGAGGCGCATATTATACAGCAAGAAGGTACACTTAGCTGCACAGCAATCTATAAAGCTGGGAACTATTCACTTTCTATTTTCCTTCCATCTGTTCTCAACAGAATAGTCTAATACTCTAATAGAATATTGGAAAAGGTAGAGAAAACATGGTTAAAAGAACGCTTTAGGCTCTAAAAGAATACAGTGTCCTCCGACTCCTTAGAATTCTTTAGTCTCAAATTTGAGTGACAGGAATTTCTATTAGGAAAAAAAAAGAGATGCTAATAATTTAATGAAGCTGACACTCTCATATAATATCCAACCTACTGTCCCCTTTAGAATGCTTCAAATTGTCTAACTTGCTTGAGATACACTGCACACTGTTCAATTTTAGCATGGAATCACATGCATACCTTACAACACAAAAAGGACTCAATGAACATTAAGTTACAAATGAATACTAGGGTGCTTCACAGACAATGACTAATGTGAAAAATATTTCAATTAATTTACACCTTAATATTAAATAGGGCCGACTCGAGGGCACATAACAACAACAACATTCTTTTCATTTAAATGGTAAAGTGGTGGTTGATCAAATATATTAAAATACAGTACGTAAGATAAGGCTTATTGGCTGTAGATCTTAAATTACCCCTGTAAACTATCTGATAGGTGCAGTAGTGTTAGTATTTGGCTTACGGGGAATGCTACCAAATTTGAGGATACTCAATGCAGACACCTTTGTTAGCTCAGTATTTTTACTCCAAGTTTAAAAGTATTTGGTAGCAGGGGAAAGAGGATTGTAGTATATTGGGAAAAGCACAACTTACTGAATCAAAAACTTCTAGGAATAAATTCCAGGAGCCCTGGTGGCACAATGGTTTAAGGGCGTGGCTGCTAACTGACAGACTGGCTATTTGAACCCATCCTGCAGTTCTGTATGAGAAAAGACTTGGCAATCTGTTCCCGTAAAGATTACAGCCTAGAAAACTCTGTGAGGTAGTTCTACTCTGTCACATGGGATAACTCTGAGTCCAAAGGGACTCGACAGCACCCAACAATGATCCCGAATTAGCTATGTGATTTCTGGGCAACTTATCTAATCTGTTCTGAACATCACTTTCTCCACCAAGATTCAAAAAAACAGCATTTGTGGGAAAAATTAAGTAGGATATATTACATACAATGCCTAATAGAGGGCCTGACACATAGTAGGTGCTCAATAAAGGGTAGCTATTAAAAGAATGTCACATTCTTTTATAAACAGGAGATTGACTATACCAGTAAATGTTGAACAACAACTGACTCACAAGTTTAACTAACATAAAGTGCATCTTTACCAGGCTATAACACTTTTTAAAAACCAAGTCCCTTACTGAATGTCAATAAATATGCACCTTCTCCTTTAGCTCAAATATATTTTGCATGACCTTACATGAATTGCTTAGATAAAAGGCTTTCCTCTTCTGCTTTTGTTATTTTAAAGTGCAGATGCATTTGAGTCATTTTCTCCTTTTGTTTCATATCCTTAAGATCCAAAGCTTCAAAGACAGAATGTCAGCATGCAGTCGGTTTATGACTGAACTCTTGAAGAGACACTGAAGAATTACCTTGTCAATCACCCCAAGGACTCTGAAGGCCTTCAGCTCCTCGGCAGGGCTTCTTAGGTTCCAAGGGGGCCTTGAACTTAGTGATCCTGGAGGCTAATGGAAGATATCAAAGATTATACATCAATCAGGGAGGTACTTGAAGGAAGACTGCCTGCTGAAGCAAATGCCAGGCCAAAGGAAACTAAATTTATCATAAATCAGAGAGTAGAAAGATGAAAGGAGGAAGTTTCTGTTTGTCTGTAATATAAAATAAAATAATAAAGGAAACCAAAAAGAAAAACAACAAAAATAAAAAATAAAAAAACTTACAAGTAAATAAATCACTGTTAACATTGAAAACAAAATTTTAAAAAGAAAAATTAATGAGCTAATATAAGTTTTGAGAGCAATAATTCAATTCACAGCAATACAGCTATAACGGAACTTTTAAATAAATGGGTAACTGGACCAACAACCAATCATAACCTTAAATTTACCCCAGACAGTTCAAGAACTGGAAAAACTAGAAAGCAACATAATAATGGATAAACTTGGTGGGTACGGGCACACCCATTCTCCCTCATCGTGAAATTACAATCCTTTAATGTTACTTTATAAATATATATACTATACATTTTAACAGGGATTGGCAGATGCAAATTCATCTAGAAGAATTACCAATAATGGTGAAAAATTTAGAAACCCCACCATATAATGAATAATTAATAGACCTAAAGTTGTTTAAGCCTAGAAATAAGATGATTTACAGGAGAGAGATTTTTCTTCAAATATCTGAACACCTATGATACAAAAAACTTAGAATATTAGCTCCAAAAACAATCAAGGAATACAGAGAGGAATACTTTGGCACCATATACAATTAAAGAATAATCCTAACTTTTCATCCATTGGTCTTAGTTTTTCTCCGTCAGTAAAATAAGACATTAAACTAGATAAACACTATGGAGCCTTCCATTTGGCATTTATAACCAGTGACCAGTGCTAGATTAAGCCTTCTATTAAAATGATGAGGCTACAAATGATAACAGGAGATACAAAAGCCTACTATATTCTTAAGACAGATCTTTTTGTTGTCAAAAATCTATTAGAATACATAACTTTTGTTTCAAAAAGTGGAAGATAAAAATATCCTGACAATCAAACACCACTGTTAACAGTTGCTGAGAAACCATTTTTGATACTTCAGGTCTTGTGCAAACCAACTAGGTGGGAAATTCCTTGAGAACAGTATTACTCATCTTTATAGTCAGAATGCCTAGCATGTTGCTTGTGTTCAATTAGTCGGAAAGAGGGAGGGATAAAAGAAACAGGGAATGAAGAGATAACAGAAACAAGGAATTAAGATCAATTAGGTGTCATTTACCACTGGGAAAACCACCATGTGTAAAATTTTCTAAAAGCAGCAATTCCGATGACCTTTAATTTTTTCATTTGTTTGTTTTTTAGGTTGAACAAGCAAATACCAACCTCAATGTGCCTGAAGAGGTGGTTTGATAAATATTTTTTTAAGACACTTAACTTGAAAAAGCTGGTGACAGTGACAGCTGGGCTGAACAATAATAACTTTTTAAGAATGGATTTAGATTTCCAAAATAAATTTTAAAAATACTTATTTAATATCTCATTTCATAGGATCCTGTGCTAGATAGCATAAAAACAGATACTTCTCTGCCTCTTTAAAAGCTTTAAGTGTGAGGAAAATTTTTAAGTCTATAGAAACTATTTTAATGTTATACATGTAAACTGATAATACAAATGATATCTTCCAACTGATTATATGATTTCATTTTCCACCAGCCTGAGTATTGTCTTTACAGGAAGCTATTATGATCCTCATTTTACAGATAAATGAAGACAAGTTCAGAATGGCTGTGTGTTTGTTTGCTGTCAGAAAGAGAGTGAAAAATCTTTGACTAGAATTCTAATTCCTTACTCTAATGCTTGCAGTCTTTCTACTACACAACTAATTGTGATAAGTGGAAATTCAACTTCCTCTACCCGAAATTAAGAAAAAACTTAAGAGCTGCTTGTGACTCTGGCAAAAAGAATGCTGGGGAAAAGTTATAGGGGAAAAGAAACCTTTAAATGATATTTTATCCATTATATGAACCTTTGAAAATATAACCAAAAGCCTCCAATATCTCTACCTCCTGCTTTATTTATTATTCCAGGCCAAAAGTTACCATTCAAATTCAATGATATCAATGAATCTTTCTCTTTCAAAAAAAAAAAAAAGTATCAGCTCACTTTAGCAATTTCAACAGCAAAGAAAGAAAACTACAAAATCTATTACAGCAACTTGCAAGAAATAATTACTGAAAAGGATATAAGCCATCAAAAGGCATAGTCCCTAGCCTCAAGAAGGTTATGATCTACTTGAAAACACATGAAAAGTTACCAGTAAAACACTGTTTTTTAAAAAACACAGGACAACACAGAGAAGTCACTAGTTAGTAAATGATAAACTGTGGTCTCAAAAAGAAGTGGAACTAAAATGATATTAAAATGCTGTGTGAAAATTAGGTTAGGAAATGGATATTATATATATATAATGGGTCAGCACTAACCTGACAGGAGAAAATGTCCAAACTGGAAAACAGAGGATAATAAAATTACATACCTAGGTCAATCAGATTTCACAGGCCTTGAATGCCAGGGGAAAAAGTCTAGACTATATTCTCCGGAGTCTAGACGAGTTTTTATATAACAAAGAACCCAATGAAAACAGTGGTTTAGAAAGGTTACTCTTGCAAAGAAGGGAATGATAAAACTGTAGCGGGGAAAGACCAAAGGCAGAGGAATCATTAAAGCTCTCTTTCTACTTTAACCATACCAAAAAGTTTAAGATCAGAGAGTGAACAAAGAAAAGATCATGAAACAAAACCATCAATAAGAAAGTCCTGTATTTCTTATATGCACATTTAAAGTGAGTAGAATCCTACAGACTTATTCTTCTTTTCAGATGGCAAAAAGAAACATAAATCTGCAGAATTTAAGAGCTGAGAGACCAGAGATCAAGGACAACATTCTTCTTTTTTTTTTTTTAAAGAAGAGAAAACTAAGAAGTAGCAAGGTTAAATAATTTGTCCAAAATGAGAAACCTAGGTGAAAGGTAAGGAGATACTAAATCTTACTTAGAAAATAATAAAGGGGGGGGGGGGTTTTGCCATGTATTTCCGTGCAAAATGACCGATTTCTTTAATTAAAACAGAGCAAGATTTTCAGTTATATATATTAGCTACTATAGCAGAAGACGGAGTTCTGGAGGAGCAGTAGTCAAAGCATTCAGCTGCTAAACAAATGCCCTGTAGCAGGAGATGATGCAGTCTTCTTTCCATAAAGATTTACCATCTTGGAAACCCTAGGGGATAGTTCTATTCTGTCCTATTGCATGGCCATGAGTCAGAATAGATTCAACAGCAGTGAGTTTGGGTTTGGGGTTTACAGCAGAGCAGAGGAACCCTGGTGGCATAGTGCTTAAAGTGCTTAACTGCTAAACAAAAAGTCAGCAGTTCAAACCCACCAGTCACTCCAACAGAGAAAGATATAGCAGTCTGCTTCTGTAAAAATTACAATCTTAGCAACCCTATGGGACAGTTCTACTCTGTCCTATACAGTTACTATGAATCAGAATCAGAAAGCAGGAAGTAGCTGTATTCAACTATACTAGGATTAAATATAGGGGCAAATATTGAAGAGAAGCAAAAGTATATGATGATTGAAAAATCTTTAAAACCAGAGACGGTAAGTACATTTCTCTCAACTGATCAAGCCCATGGAAGAGATCTTTGTTAATCTCTGTCTCAGAACTCTTCTCAATGTAGTGCTTTTGGCAGCTACTACAGGTCTCTGGAAGGAGCTCTGGTGGTGCAGTGCCTAGGCATGTGACTGCTAACCAGAAATTTGGCAGTTCAAATCCACCAGCTGCTCCACAGAAGAAGATGGGGCAATATATTTCTGTTAAGAGTTACCACCTTGGAAACCCAATGGGGGTTGCGATGGGTCAAAAATTGATGCAATGGCAGTGAGTTTGGCTTTGGGCATGACAGGTCCCTGGGTGGGGCAAACAGTTTACACTCAACTGAGGCCCTAAAGATTGATGGTCCAAATCCACCCAGCATCACCACTGAAGAAAGGCCTGACAATCTGCTTCCATAGAGATTTCAGCCAAGAAAACCCTATGGAGCAGTTCTACTCTGAATATATGGGTTGCCATGAGTCGGACTCAATAGAAATAGGTTTGGTTTTTTGGTTTAGTGGTGGGTAAGAGTCGGCACACTAGTTAAAATCAGTTTACTACTCCTGGTCTACATCCTCTAAGAGGCTGGGTAAAGTTTATCCTCCTTTATGTTTTGTTGGCAGGGGGATGTTTAAAGCTGCTGTTTAGTCTGCCCACAGTCTTTTTCACATTACTCTCTGACTTCATTTGAGATAAGGCAAAAAAACACAAACCCACCTCCACTGAGTTGATTCTGACTCACAGTGACCCCCAGTGGGTTTCCAAGGCTGTAAATCTTGGAAGGAGACTGCCTCATCTTCCTCCCATGGAGCAGCTGGTGGGTTTGAATTGCTGACCTTAGGGTTAGCAGCCAAATGCCTTACCCACTTCACCACCAGAGCTCCTTTTACATTTAATATACAGCTCCCAAAGAAATCTAGCTTATTAAAATGGAGATACTGATTCACTAAGTCTGCAACGGGGGGCAGCCTAAGATTCTGCATTTTCAATAAGCTCCCAGATTAATGCTGACACTCACTGTTGGTCCATCTTCACACTGGAAATAGGTTTAGTTGTTGCTGTTGCTGTTGCAAGTGATGTTGCTGGGTAGACGCCAACTCATGATGACCTTGTACAACAGAGTAAAACTGCCCCCATAGGATTCTCTTCACTATAATCTTCACATGAGCAGACTGCCAGATCTTTGTCCAACAGAGTTGCTGGGTGGGTCTGAGCCACCAGCATTTAGGCTAACAGCTAAGCACTTAAATGTTGTACCACCAGCTCCATTATCATTACTTGGGGAAAAATAAGTAACCAAGAGCAAAGGGAAGGCACTACAAAGAATATATCAAGAACCCACACTCTGAGCTACAACTTTCTGAACTTGGCTTCATTCAGAGAATTTTGACTTTGCAAACATTTTCACTGGCAACTTGCTGCTGTTGCTGCGTGCCATTGAGTGGATTCCAACTCCTAGTGACCATATAAGACAGAGCAGAACTGTCCTACAGGGTTTCCTAGGCTGTAATTATTACAAGGAAAAAATCACCAGGTCTTTTCTCCCACGGAGCCACTCAGGGGTCTGAACCACCAACCTTATGGTTAGCAGCTGAGGGCTTAACCATTGTGCCACCATTGACAACCTACTAACCATCAATACTTAGTCTCCTAAGTCTCTCTAAGATTATATTTCAAGTTTGATGTTTAATTACAGTCCTGTTACCAATTTAGTAACAGGATTTAGTTTGGGAGCACCCGGGAGCAGGCCAGGTGAGTGAGCCAGGGTGCAGAAGGCAGGTGGATGTTGGAGTGGCTGAGGGGAGATCAGGAAGCAACCAGAGTGGTTTGGAACAGCTAAGGGAGACAAACTTGTCTGTCAGTTTGTCTTACTGTGGTGGTTTGTATGTTGTTGTGAGGTTGGAGGCTATGCCACTGGTGTTTCAAATGCCAGCAGAGCTACCCATGGTGGACAGGTTTCAGTGGAACTTCAAGACTAAGAGAGACTGGAAAGAAGGAAGAAGGTATCCACTTCTCAAAGAATTGGCCAGTGAAAATCTTACGAATAACAGTGAAACAATGTCTGATACGTTACCGGAAAACCTGATGAACAGCCCTGAAACATTATCTGATACAGTGCTGGAAGATAAGCCCCTCAGGTCAGAAGGCACTCAAAATACAACTAGGAAAGCACTGTCTCATCAGAGTAGAGTTGACCATAATGATGGGAAAAGAGTAAAGCTTTCAGGAGCTCTGATTGCTGATATGGTATGTCTCAAAATGAGAAGAAACAGCTACAAACATCCATTAATAACTGGAACGTGGAATGTACAAAGTATGAATCTAGGAAAATTGGAAGTTGTCAAAAATGATATGGGACGCATAAAGATCGGTATAAGTAGACTGCCCAACCTTCCTTCCAAGGAGTGGCTGGTGAGTTTGAACCCCCAGCCCTCTGGTTAGCAGTCAAATGCCTTACGTACTATACCACCAGAGCTCCTATCCCAGCCATTAGTGAGTTGAAAAGAACTGATGTTGGCCATTCTGAATCAGACAATCAGATGATCTAC
This sequence comes from Orycteropus afer afer, assembly GCF_000298275.1. Classification (NCBI taxonomy): domain Eukaryota; kingdom Metazoa; phylum Chordata; class Mammalia; order Tubulidentata; family Orycteropodidae; genus Orycteropus; species Orycteropus afer. The sequence goes on from NW_006921600.1 coordinate 9,923,030, forward strand.
TAAGCCAGGAATGACAAACTTAAGAGGAATGGCATGGCCTTTATCATCACAAAGAATGTATCAAGGTGGGTTCCGGCAAGATGGTGGACTAGGCAGAAAGACTGCACAGAGACCCTTTTCAACAAAGAAAAGGGAAACCAATTAACACAGACACAGAAGATAATCTTGGACCTGTAAGCCTTGAAGGGGAAGATATAGAAGTGAACTAAATCCCAACTAGCAGAAGAATTTGCGTGAAAATATCAAAAAAGGAGAAATATGGAGCTGTGGTCTGGCAGCGATCCTGAGTGATCCTGATGGCACAGACAGCTTGGAGATTCCGGAGTGATGGCAGGCCCTAAGAATTAACCTAAAAATCAGCCCTGTTAGCCAGGGACTGCACGAAGGACTGCTCCAGTGGCCAGGGAATAAACGGAGAAGATGAAGAGAAAGGCGAGCTGAGCTGTGGACTTTTGCCGCTCCAGAGGATGCTGCCATTTTGAAGGTCTAAATGCAGCTATTCGGGATATTTAAAGAGACAGTGCTCTCGTGGATTCCTGGGGCTTAAGAACACGTTCTGCTTTCCAGCAATCCCAAAGACCCTCCAGACCTGCAAGACCGAAAAGGTAGGACATTCCTCTTGTTACTCTTATACACCACACCTGCTTGGTGAACGGAGGTGCAGCCATCCCCCATTCCCACCTACTTCTGGACCCAGAGGAACTCCATCACAGTCTGTGGGCTCAGACAGAGCCTGGGTGCCCTGCCCTGTCCTCCACTGATTTTTTTGTGCTATTTTCTCTCTCTTTTTTTATTTTTATTTTTTTCTTTTTCGCTTTCTTTTTTCTTGTGATTAGTTTGCTTGTATTTGTCTGTTTTTAAAACAACTATTATTATTAAT
>NW_006921600.1:9927360-9930973 GCF_000298275.1 Orycteropus afer afer
GTAAATCTTCACCCAAATCACAATAAAAAAAAAAAAACTAAAAAAATTTTTTTTTTCCAAAACTGAAAAGAAAAGAATGTGTCAAGGTATATCCTGAAGTTCAATGCTGCCAGTGACAGGATAATATCCATATCCCTATAAGGAAGACCAGTTAATAAAACTATTATTCAAATTTAAGCACCAATCACCAAAGCCAAATATGAGAAAACTGAAGATTTTTACCAATTTCTGTGGTCTGAGATTGACTGAATGTGTAATCAAGATGTGCTAATTATCACTGGTGACTGGAAGTTGGAAACAAAGAAGAATCACCAGTAGTTGGAAAATATGCCCTTGGCGATAGAAATAACACTGGAGACCGCATGGTAGAATTTTGCTAGATCAACAACTTATTTATTGTAAATACCTTTTATCAACAACACAAACAGTGGCTATACAAGTGGACTTTGCCAGATGGAGTATAGAGGAATCAGACAAACAACATCTGTGGAAAGAGGTGATGGAGAAGTTTGATATCTTCAGCCAAGACAAGTCCAGGACCTGATTGTGGAGCAGATCATCATCTGCTCATATGGAAGTTCAAGTTGAAGCTGAAGACAAAACAAGTCCATGAGAGCCAAAATATGACACTGATTATATCCCTCCTGAATTTAGAGACCATTTAAAGAATAGATTTGATACACTAAACACCAATGACCAAAAACCAGAGGAATTGTGGGATGACATCAAGAACATCATCCATGAAGAAAAGCAAAAGGTCATTAAAAAGACAGGAAAGGAAGAAAAAAACAAAATGGATGTCAGAAGAGACTCTGAAACTTGCCCCTGAATGAAGAGTAGCTAAAAGAAATGGAAGAAAAGACAAGATAAAATAGCTTAACAGAAGATTTCAAAGAGTAGCTCCAGAAGACAAAGTCAATTATTATAATGAAATGTGCAAAGACCCGGAGTTAGAAAACTAAAAGGTAAGAATACACTCGGCATTTATCAAGGTGAAAAAACTGAAGAAGAAAAGATTTCATCCTTGAGTTGCAATACTGAAACATTCCATGGGCAATATACTGAATGATGCAGGAGGCATCAAAAGAAGATGGAAGGAATACAGTGTCACTGTACCAAAAAGAATTAGTCGATGTTCATCCATTTCAGGAGGTGACATCCAATCAAGAACCAATAGTACTGAAGGAAGAAGTCAAAGCTGCACTGAAGGAACTGGTGAAAAACAAGGCTCCAGAAATTGACGGAATACCTGACATGTTTCAACAAATGGATGCCATGCTGGAGGCACTCACTTGACTCTGCCAAGAGGTTTGGAAGACAGCTACCTGGCCAACTGACTGGAAGAGATCTATGTGTACCCAGTCCAAAGAAAGTGATTCCACAGAATGTGGAAATTATCAAACAATATCATTAATATCACATGCAAGTAAAACTTACTAAAGATAATTCAAAAGTGGTTGCAGCAGTATATTGACAGAGAACTTTCAGAAATGCAAGCTGGATTCAGAAGAGGATGTGGAATGAGGGATATCATAGCTGATGTCAGATGGATCTCAGCTCAAAGCAAAGAATACCAGAAAGATGTTTACTTGTGTTTTATTGACTATGCAAAAGCTTTCGATTGTGTGGATCATAACAAATTGTGGATAACATTGAGAAGAATGGGAATCCCAGAACACTTAATTGTACTCATGAGGAACCTGTACATAGATCAGGAGGCTCCTGTTCAAAGGGGGATAATGCATGGTTGAAAATCAGGAAGGCAGTGTGACAGACAGAGTTGTATCCTTTCACCATACTTATTCAATCTGTATGCTGAACAAATAATCCAAGAAGCTGGACTATATGAAGAAGAACATGGCATCAGGATTGGAGGAAGGCTCATTAACAACCTGCAATACACAGACGACACAACTTTGCTTGCTGAAAGCAAGGATGACTTGAAGCACTTACTGATGATGATTACTGCAGTATGGATTACACCTCAATATAAAGAAGACAAAAACCTTCACAACTGGACCAATAAGCAGCATCATGATAAATGGAGAAAAGATTGAAGTTGTCAAAGATTTCGTATTACCTGGTTCCACAATCAACACCAATAGAAGCAGAAGTCAAGACATCAGAACATGTACTGCATTGGGCAAATCTGCTGCAAAAGCCATCTTTCAAGTGCTGAAGAGCAAAGATGTCTCCTTGAAGACTAAGGTTCACCTAATCCAAGCCATGGTATTTTCAATCGCCTCATATGCATGTTAGAGCTGGACAATGAATAAGGAAAACCAAAGAAGAGTTGATGTTCTTGAGTTGTGGTGTTGGCAAAGAATACTGAGAGTACCATGGACTGCTAAAATAACTAACAGATCTGTCCTGGAAGTAGTACAGCCAGAATGCTCCTTGGAAGCAAGAATGACCAGACTTTGTCTCAACTACTTTGGTTATGTTGTCAGAAGGGACCATTGTCTGGAGAAGGATATCATGCTTGGTAAAGTGTAGGGTCAATAAAAATGGGAAAGGCCCTCATTTAAATGGACTGACACAGTGGCTGCAATGATGGACTCAGATATAGCAGGGATCACGAAGCTGGCACAGGACCAGGCAGTGTTTTATTCTGTAGTACATAAGGTCACTATGAGTCAGAGACGAATCAATGGCACCTAACAACAACAACAATTTTCATCTCTGCTTAGCCCATGTCTTGATTTTGTTTTAAAGTATTTTCTAAAGAAAAATTGAGAACTACTAACTATAACAGCAGCAAACAAAATGCACAATAGAATTTCATTATTATTATAGTATACTCAAAATCTATAAAATATTCAGAACTGGCATATATTTGACATAGTAATTTGTATTCACACCTTGTAACTACATGATAAAATTCACACTTCAGAAACTGTACAATCTTTAAGTCCTAAATATAGATCATTTATTGTCCTTTTCTAAATTTCACTGATCTTGAGTGTAAAACTCCTAAAGCTAAAAATAGCGAAGAAAAGAAAAAAAAAAAAAGCTATTCCATGTCTTTTCCCAGAAACTCCCCTTTTAATATTAATTCTTAAATCATTCAAAATCATCTACAATTTTTTAAAAAAACCTGTCTCCATCAGTGAAGATTTTAACTTTATATCAAACAAAGCTCATCTGCTTTTTATCTGAAACCTGCTCCTTAAATTTTCTTGTAGCTGTTTATACGAGTGGCTAGATGGGTGGACAAGCTGAACTATTAGGTATGTCTATGAAGCAGGGAGTGTACTCAAGACAATATATAGGGTTGGCAGACAATGGTCCTATAAGTGTATTTGTATGATCTGAATTCTCAGGTATATAGTATAGCTGACAAGGGACAAAGTTGTAGTCACTTCTTGGTTACAGCCAGCTACCCAGAAGGACCGAGTAGTTGAACCTATGGGCTCGGGACTATAGTCACAGGGGACATCAAGCTCAATTGGCATAACATACTACACAAAACATTGTTCTACCTCCTACTTTGGCGAGTAGCAACTGGGATCTTAAAAGCTTGCAAGCATCCATCGAGATGCAACGATGGGTCTCTCCTCGTCCAGAGAAAAGAAGAATGAAGAAAACCAAAGATTCATGGAAACAATTAGTC
>NW_006921600.1:9931288-9948302 GCF_000298275.1 Orycteropus afer afer
AGGTAGATACACTCCTTGGAGTGAACAATCATGGGAGAAAGAAGGGCCATTTATGCACAGGGAGCAGCTCAGGGGGCAGGAGTGCATGGAGGAACGGACACAGGGAAAAGGTAACTATCGGGAGGAAGTGGGAGGGGAACTGTTGTATTGGGGTAAATTGTAGTCAATGTCATGAGACAAAGTGTGTGTGAACTGCGTATGGAAAGTGAATTTTCTCTGCATATTTTCACTCAAATCACAATTTCAAAAAAAAAAAACAGAAAGCATAACACACACAAAAAAATTCTTGTAGCCTTTCAATAATGAAGAAAAGAGTAGGTAATAGAGAGTTTTGGTTCCTTTCTGTAATTTTTAGAAAAAGATATTAACACGAATGACTGAGAAAGTCAGAACTTTAATATTTACCACATTAACAGACTCCCAAGCTCAGTAAAGCAAAAGCTTAAACTGTCAGAGAAACAGTGGGTAGAGCTCATAACTTAGACTGCACCAAAGGTGAAAAAATAATAAAAGTCTAAAAAATTATTTATTGTCTTAATAGAATAGGCTAGAAATAATTGTTTATACATGGATAAGAGATATAAATAATATCATTTGCACAAAATTTAAGAACTGTCAGAAATCCACTCATTTATTGGATGAAACTGAGGCTCAAAGGTTTGGTTAAAGAAGAAAAACAATGAATTCATCAAGCTAATCAAGAACCACCAGAGGACATTTAACTTAAATTACAGACAAGAAAATAATCAAGCTTGCCTCTGACCAATAAGGGACATGCTTAAGAGAATAAAATACAAAAGAGAAAATAAAAACAAATGCTTAATGTACAAGAACACTACCTTGTCTACTCTACTCTAGCCGCCTTGCTTATTTTCTTATCTATAACTGAAGTTAAATGTCCTCTAGAGGTTCTTGACTAGCTTCCTGAATTCACTATTTCTCTTCTTTAACCACCTTTGAGCCTCAGTTATATTATTACTATCACCATTCTTCAGATGTAGAAACTGAGGCTTTGAGGTAGGTTAAGTATTTTATCCAATCTTACCTGGCTTCAAAGCAGCAGAGCTGGGATCTGAACTAACCCTGCCTGACTTTTAGATCAACAAAGAGAGCAGGCTCATCTCCATAAGATGATTTTTAAATTGCATCAGAAAAAAAATTACTTTGCTAGAAAGGAAAAACCAAAGTTTCTTCCAGAAATTTATAAAATCCAGAAAGGTATGACATAGAAAACAATAATAATAAATCACAACGTTTCTGATGGTTTACAAGTATTCATCTGCTTTTTAGGTGAGAGGAGAGGAGAACTCATTGTCAATTCTGACTCACAGAGGCCCCCATTGAGTTTCCAAAGCTGTAAATATTTATGGAAGCAGACTGCCTCAGCGCTCTTCCTCAGAGCAACTGGGGGGTTTGAATCACCAACCTTTTGGTTAGCAGCCAAATGCCTTAACCACCACACCTCCAGAGCAGCCCCCTATAATCTAAACATTCCTGCTGTAAATATGCCTTTATGGTTCTAGATGATCTATACCTATAGGACTTATGCTCACAATGTAAGAAATTAGCTAAATGAAACAGTGTTACCATGAGTCAGTAAAACTGTATAGGAAAAGCACAACAATCATAATTTAACTTTAAAAAATTCAAATGCAGATACATGTCTTGGCAGTCTAAACTACTGACATTTTACAGATGGAAAGATTAGAGACTAACATTAAAGAGCCAAGGAAAAGAAGGAAAGAGCAAGTTCCATTTTATTCCATTTTCAATGGTATACTTTAATGTTTTCTTTCAACCAAAACATTTTAAGGAAATTATTGATAAAATTCCAAAGCCAAAAATTCTCAAACATTCTAATTGAAAGTAAAGCTGAGAAATAAGAGAGTAAAAGCGGCTAAAGAAAACACAAAATAAAACAAAAACATACCTTTGATACATTATCAAGTTGAGAGTTTCCATAAAGGCTAGAGATACTCTCTGCCCGCATAAGATACTCTGCTGTTCTTCTCTTCACAGCTTCTCGACGGGTAGGGCTTGACTCTCCTAAAAGAAGAAAACAAAAGTCTAGATGTGGGGAATAATAAACTTCTTTTATCCAAACTGAAGATTTAACCCAATCCACTGCTTTTTCACACTTCTAACAGAACAGATATGCAAAATTAGAACAGACATCAAAGTTGTAACCATAAGCGAAGTCTAAATATTACCCATGAATTTCATTTACCCAAATTCTGACACTCTCTTATTTAAACATATACTAGGAATTTGATATATTTTATAGGAGGAGTCATAAATATAAGAAATGTAATATAAAAAGCTTTAAATAAAAGACAACAGACTAGCCCTAGTCCATAGGCTTAACTGCAGTAGAGATTAAATAAGAACTGTGATGTGGATATGATGTGCTATGGACTATGTAAAAGTACCACCAAACTGGAATGCAACTATGGAAAATGTTATCATTTAGAGTAACCTTGAATTAATTCCAATGATTTTTGTAAAAGGAGTGCTGGTGGTGTAGCACCTAAGGCATTTGACTGCATGCAAGAAGGCTGGTGGTTCAAACCTACCAGCCACTCTGCAGAAGGAAGATGGGGCAATCTACTTCTACAAAAATTTACCCCCTTGGAAACCCAATGTGGGTCACTTTGAGTCAGAATCAACTCAATGGCAATGGGCTTTGGTTTTGATTTTTGTAAGCTCAGTAGTTTGTTTTTTCAATTGAAAACAAGAATGTGATCAAAATCCATGTATTATACAAGTACGTAAAAGTGAACAAGTCATTTACCCTATCTATGTCTCAGTTTCCTCAATTACTAAACAAAGAGAATTCAGAGTGGCTTCTAAAGAACTCCTCCAAACCCTAAGGAAAAGGTTAAACCTATAGGGTACTGGGAAGCTCTGGTGGCATAGCACCTAAGGCATTTGACTGCTAACCAGAAGGGTGGTGGTTCAAACCCACCAGCCACTCCTCAGAAGGAAGGCTGAGCAATCTACTTCCACAGAGATACCACCTTGGAAACCCAAGGAGGAGTGGCTATGAGTCGACTCCACCCAACAGCAGTGAGTTTAGTTTTTTGAGTGTATAGGATACTGGTCCTCTTCTCTCTAAAAAAGATCATTCTATGCTTTTACCCATTTTATATACCTATTACATAGAATTTCATTTGAATAAAGAGTTCCATGGCTAAAATTTGAAATTTTCAAAACCATTAAACTATATGATGTCTAAGGCTCCTTTCATAAAAAATATTGAAAACTATTCATGACTCATTTTTTTATCAAAGCATTTAATTCACAGTTGTTGCTTTAATTTACCCTATGCACTTTTCTGAATAAAGTTATCCAAAGAGCAAGCATCATACAGTGGAAAGCGTACTGGGTTACTTTCCAGAAACCCTGGTTATCCGAATCGTAGCTCTGCCTCTCAGTAGTCATATGAGCTATGGTAAGTTATCTCAACCTTCTGAACCTCTTCATCATTTCCTAAAATGGAATGTTGTTGTTGTTGTTGTTGTTATGTGCCGTCGAGTCGGCCCGGACTCATAGCGACCCCTCCTTGGGTTTCCAAGGCAGTATCACTACAGAAGTAGATTGCCCAACCTTCCTTCTGAGGAGTGGCTGGTGGGTTTGAACCGCCAGCCTTCTGGTTAGCAGTCAAGTGCCTTAGGCACTATGCTACCAGAGCTCCTATATACATCTCAAATGATTGTAGAGATTAAAGGAGACAACACACATAAATGATACTATACAGAAGCACTCACATAAGAAACACTAAATTTTCAATTTCTCTATTGGTTTTTGGTTTGAAAAAATGTTTTATCTCTCAAAACCAAATGCCACAAAATAATGTTTCCTGAATTGAACAAAATTATTAGTAAAAGTAGATTTTTTCACCAAAAGACTACTAGTAGAAAAATCTCTTATTTCTTCCTGGAACAGCATCTTCTCCCCACTTCTTTTGGGAAATGTTCCTTTCTCCTCTCATTCATGCCTAGGCCCTAGCCCCACCCCAGCCCCCCACCAATACCACCACTACCAACCCTAACCAAGTATTTGAATAAAAGCTGCTATCTTGCTACAGATCTTAGTCCCTCTAGCCACTACTGGGTAGCAAAGGGTAGGCCCCTGTCATAAGCTGGGTCAATCAGACAACCTCACCCTCCTGGCCACAGCTAAAGAATGAAGGACTTGGCCCAATACATACTGGGCTAATCAGTCCTCTGTTATTTGAAGCTGGAAATAAGAGAAGTGGGAATTGCCAGCAGCCATAGTTTCTGCCAATGTGGAAAAAAAGCCAATCTGAAAGAAGGAAGTTGACACAGAGTGAAACAGATACGAGAAACAAAATAAATCCTACTATTACTAGTGTCCCTGATTTCAGTTGAACCTACACTCCTGCCTTTCTTTGCCTACAGTAGTTCAAATTTGAACTCTGTCACCTACAAACCAAAGAATCAAAGAAAAACTGCAAAAAAGCTGGGATTTCAATTTGCCACATGACTTTAATTTCACAACTTTTATACTACTAGTGAATTTCTTCTTTGCTTTATGAGTAATTTACAAATATAACTGGTTTTGTAGGAAAAATATATCTATTGCTTTTTAACTCTAGAACAATCTACAATTATTAAATCTCTAATCAACTCTGACTTCTCAAAACTCAATAAAAATGCTTTTGTCCTTAAATTTTACTTAATTTCTAAAGTTGCTTCTTTGAAATAATTCAGTTGAAAAATGAACAGAATCTCTTTGTGAAAATCACCTATGTAACTTTAACATACTCTATACTCTAAAGATAAAATGTGCCACATAAATAACAAATATTCAGCATTTCTACACACTACTAATTCTTTGTTTGGGGGCTTACTGTTTGGGCTCTGTTATTCCCAGTACCATTAGCTCTTCTCATTTCAGGTTATGTCCTTCAAGCCCTTATCACCATTTAAAATTTGTGATTCGCCTTAGGCTCAACTCTAGGACAAACTGTGGCAACATTAGTTTTTTAATTGTTTAAGCTTTAGTGAAAATTCAAAATCTGCTGTATTCAAAAAAGTCTATTAGATCCCAAAATAATGTGACATTCAAAAATGCCAAGATTATGGAACACCTAATTAGAGCCAGAGTTAAAACCATGTTTTGTAATCAAATCACTGTTTTTTAAACTTTTGGTTTTTCTGCTGTTTTCTAGCCAGTCTCCATAGTAACAGAGAAATAAGAACCAGAAGCCAGCAGTTAAAATGGACTCCTGCTGGTGATGGTGGTTCCAATTCCACTGAAACAACAATGAAGTGATGGAAACATGGGAAGGTTTTTAAACATAACATTGAATATACATATTATGTCTTCTTCCTTCTCAACCCCTTAAAAAGGGGGATCACAAACACTGCTGATCAATAGAAGCAAACAAGGCTGGGAACCACATCTTAGCTGCTAGATGCTTACTGAGATTCGTACTAGAAAGTAAAAATGAATCTATAACTTTCCGGAATGATTCTTCCTGATTAAATTATTGATAAATGTGACTTTAAAGAACTTTTAATTGATAGTTTTTACTTTTAAAGATGCTAACCTCCTTACTGTTTTATCACCTGTTCCTCATTTTGCATCCTCATGCACACAGTCACACATACCCCACTGTTTATTTTCCAAGAAAAACTAGGTATATGACCTTTAATCTAGGTCATATGACTATTTATTATTTCTTCAGTAACATAACCAGGTAAACACTTCCCATTGCTGCTGAGTAGATGCCAATTCATGTGACCCTACAGAACAGAGCAGAACTGCCCACAGGGTTTCCAAGACTGTAATCTTCAAAGAAGCAGAATGCCTTATCTTTCTCCCAGGGAGTGGTTGGTGGGTTCAAACTGCTGACCTTTGAGTTAGCAATCAAGCATTTAACCACTACACCACCAGGGCTCTTTAAATAGATACCTGATGCTTTTCAAAGTGCATACATAGTTTGTTGTTGTTGTTATGTGCCGTCGAGTCGGCCCCAACTCATAGCGACCCCTCCTTGGGTTTCCGAGGCAGTATCACTATGGAAGTAGGATTGCCCAACCTTCCTTCCGAGGAGTGGCTGGTGGGTTTGAACCGCCAGCCGTCTGGTTAGCAGGCAAGTGTCTTAGCCACTATGCTACCAGAGCTCCCCCATACATAGTTTAGTGTTAAAATTTAATAACCTATCTAGTCCTACCAATGGAGCCACAGGACACTCTGGTCCTGCCTCCTGGATGCCATTGGTAAACTGGCATTCCACGCAGGTGTCAGAAGGAATAAATGAGAAAAGGAAAAGCAAAAGAGATGCCCTCCTCCCCCCAAAAAAGTGGAAGATTTGAAGTAAAAAGAGAATATATAAGAATATAAGAAAAAGTAAACATATATACAGAAGGAAATCAAAATGGTACTGTAGAAGGTACAAGGCCATGAAAGCAGAATGGGCTGGTGCACCACTTCTTCTGCACTCGGTCTCTGAGTCCTTTGCAGAGGGCTCAAACTAAGGTTCAATGCCATGTTGGGGCAGAGCATTCAAAGGTTTACCACCCCTGTGATCCATTTACCACCTCCGTGATGAGGAGTGCCAGGGAAGAATGTGCCTTTTTCAGTGGAAAACAAATGGCGGCTACTAATTATAATGACTTTGTATTTTTAGATCTGGATTTGGGCACCTTTCTTTATAGTAAGACACCAACTTCTTAAGGAACAGGGATGTCTAAGTCCATGAAACAGGTAAGAGGAGGAGCGTTTTAAGAAGTACAGCCTCTGAAAAAATGGATCAAACCCTGCTGAACACATAAAGCAAAACAGATGTTTGTAAATAAACTTATTACTAGGGGGGAAAAAAAGGCACAGTTGATTATCCTTGGCCTAGAAGGAAAGGTTCCTTTAATTTTGATAGTTAGGGAAGGTCTCATCTAGTTGTACTGGGCATTTTACATAAAGATAAAAACAGTATGTTTACCTAGTTACTCAATATAAATAATCTCTACAAAAATAATTACTATAGAGTGTGTGTATTTTATTTTTTTATTTTTCTTACAGTTAAGAACAAGTGATGAGACAGGAAGACAGCTTAGGGGGCAGGAGTGCATGGAGGGATGGACACAGGGAAGAGGTAACTATCGGGAGGAAGTGGGAGGGGAGCTGTTGCATTGTGGTAAACTGTAGTCAATGACATGAGACAAAGTATATGTGAACTGCTGTATGGAAAGTGAATTTGCTCTGTAAATTTTCATCCAAATAACAATTGAGAAAATAATAAATAAATAAGAACAAGTGATAAGAAATTAAGGAAATTAGAATCCTTAAAACTAATAATCTGTCAATTAAAATTTGTTTACAGTCATGTTAATCACTCATACAGAACAAGAATTTGTTATTCAAAAGAGAAAAAGTGGTGTCCATGATTTACTAATCTTTATATCAAGTTGTGGTGCATCATAAAAGATGTGTGTATTGTGACAGGCCTATCTTCTTTATTCCACTTTATCCATTTCTGATCAAGAGGGAAATGGATATAGGATGAATACGAATGTAATCTGTGAAACACTAGGGCAGGTGTAGCTGAGCAGAAATGTCAGTACAAATAAGCAGAAAATCTGAAGTTGCAATGAAATTTTAGAAATATTTGATTATCTTGCATTTCTCATGGAACTACCTCTGATTTAAGCCACAAAAAGAAGTTTTATGGAAGTCAATCTTTAGATAATTGAATCTTAAAATTCTACCTCATCCAAGAAGCCACCATACTTGGGACCCTTTCATTCTCATCTTCATTCACATTCTCATTTACAAAAGATACATTACTTTCCTTATATAACTGAGGAAACTAAGGTTCAAGAAAGTAAAATGTCTTTCTCAGTTACATAATATAAGAGCCTAAACTAATCCGCATCTTGAAACAGCATACTCTGTTAGGTAGGAAGGTAGGAAGCTACCTTTCAATATAAATAAAAATAACTGAATTTGAGTATTGTACTGTTTCTGAGTAAAACAGCAATAAAAACAAAAAATTGCAAAGTATAAGACTAGATCGAGTATGGGAATAAAGATGAAGAGAAAATAAATGTGAGAACATGAGAAAGGTACCAGACAGCAACAGAGCAGAGCACACTGAGGAAGGAGAAAGACCCAAGGCGACAGACAAACTCACAGCTCTTTTTTATGTAGTATGATATATACCTCTTTTAAGGTGTATTTCACACTACATAAAATATATCTTAAAAGAGGTATATTTCACACTACATAAAAGAGAATAGGCCTTTCTGAGAAAAGCTGGTCTCAAACATCCTTGTGACCCAAGGATTTCTTTGGAAAACAAAAGGCTTTTTCTCATTTACCTTGTAAAAAAAAAAAAGGCATTCTTTCACCCATGGAACTAATAAAAATTAATTTCACAACCTAGAATAAAAAGTATAATAATAATAGATTTCTTCCAAGTCTATTATTCCACCCTAAGTCACTAAAATAATAAAAGCTAACTTCCTTATCATATGCCACAAAGGAACATGTTGGCAGAACAACTAACCATGCTAGATTTCCTGAAAGATAGTATGACGACTTTGTACTTCAGATCTGAACTGTATAGAAAATTTAAGGCATTTTTAGACACAATCTCATTATACTTGATTTTTGCCACATGCACAGAATTTAACCCACATCTTATTTTCTTATTGCCTCCATCTCTCTATTCCATAAACACTGTCCATTATTTCCTGTGCTCTTGTTCGAGCATGTTTGATTTTCATTCAAATGTATCATATTAGAAAGAACATCCAAATCAACCTGGGTTTGCTGGGATGAGTTTTTGTTATTTTTTGTTTTGTTTTGTTTTTTACAACTTTAGTACCATAAAAAGAATACTCCTGTTTGAGACGGCCTTGGCAGTTATATTTTTCTGCAGTGCTGATTTATTATATTTAATGCTGTTTTGTTCTTTTCAGGTACAGCCTACCATTTCTGCCTTATGTTAAGTGTGTGACAACAAAAGGCAACCTTGAGAACAGTAATTCATAGTTCTACACACCCACCACTCTGGAGCCATCAGTGTATCCAGTATAATAAGAATTGGTCAGTCAGGGAATCACCTTCCCATCTGCACTTAACCAACCTCCTTAATGCTTTTTAAAAACCTAGCAAGCAATACATGGTCCCCAAAGTTCAAAGAATCACTGACAAACAGTGAAAGTCATAATACGTCTAGGCATTTGCCTCAATTATGTTTCCTTTCACTGCTGTTTAGCAGTTTTTCTACTAACAGTAATACTGAATGAAAACTAGCATATCATTAGATTATAGAGCATGAAATGCCTAAAGAAACAGCTTCTCTGAGATTCTAGCATTCCTTTCTGCTATCTACCTTATTTCTCTTGGTTTGCAATTTTAAAAGGGAGCCTCTGGGTGGTGCGAACAGTTAATACACTGGGCTGCTGAATGAAAGGTTGGATGTTTGAGTCTACCCAGAGGTAGTTCAGAAGAAAGGCCTGGTGATCTACTTCCAAAATATTAACCACTGGAAACCCTATGGAGCACAGTTCTACTCTAACAAATGGGACTGCCAGGGGCCATAATCAACTCAACAGTAATTGGTTAAAATTGGTTGCCTATCCATAAAACTAATCATCTACGAACTGTTCCCTTCAAAACAATATTCCCTAGAAAGTCTCTTAGTGATAACAAACTCTTGCCAAAAATAATAATGACCCTCTAAATTTCCCTTAAGTTCTAAAGTCAAATTGCTTCTAAAAGACTAATAGAAAAGAAGAAAAAAAGCTAATGAGGGGGACTGAAGGAAAAGAAAAAAAAAATCAAAACTAAGGAGCTAAAACTTTACTTTATGAAGGAGAATAATAAAATAAAATAAGGGGAAAATTGGAGATGAAACACCACACAAACTTAATAATTTTTTATCTGCCATCTTAGTAAATATGGGAAACCTCTTAGCCCTCACAAAGACACTGCTCATTCTTTCACCAGCTATTAGAGATATCTTAAGTAGAAAGTCCACGGAAAAATCCAGTAACTCTTTCCTTGATATCATGATATTGATGTATATAATATTCCATAAAATATTTTTCCTTTGAGGTGATGTAAAATGATCAACAGAATTACTGATCATGAGCAGTTTATTCTCAGTCTTAGAGGTTTTGGACTCTTAATGCATCCCCCACTATAAGAATTAAATTATCATATACCAGAATCAGAACAGACTCCATCTCATCTTTCTTCAGATTGCTTTAACATGAAGAAACATATCTCCACATTTACACAAATCAAAGAATGTAAGTTTGAAGAGTATATCACATTTAAAGCAATCTCAAGATAACACATAAAATTCTCTCTAGAAATTGGCTTTCTTAAAGTAGTCTACCAGAGTGAAAAAGTTCTCCATATTATTTACTCCTGTCCCATCTCTCCCAACTTCAGAGAGACATCTAAAATTACTGGATATCTATTACATTCCAGGCATACAGTCAGTCACCTCAATGTTTACAGTCATCTCTGCATTGTCAGAAAACATTAAATACGTGAGATACTCAATGAAATTCTGTTTAAAATATGAAAGGATAAATAAATGAATGCATGACCTGATAACACTTGCATACCTAGAGATGCTCCAATTACCTCTTTGTCTAACTTAGTGCTTTCCTTAATAACTATATAAAATGTATGCCAGAGAGGTGTTTATAATCATTGCCTTCATTATCTGTGTAGTTTAAAGATACAAGCGGAATGTAGAAGAACATTGTTTGGAAGTGGCATGACTACATTAAAAAGAGACTTTTTGTCTTATTTCATGAAAATTTGTCATGAGAGTATCAATGATGTGTTTCTTAACGGTTGATAAAACTACATGTCTGGTACAATGACTGGGTTATTTTTCAAATGAAACATACTTGGAGACTACTAGTGGCAAGACAGTAAGCTTCTAAGCAAAAGAAGATTGATGTTTTTAGTATTTCCTATGGAAGAATCTGACTACAGGGTCTCTTAAGAGTTGGAATCGACTCAATGACAACAGGTATGGAAGAACAATAAGCTGTGCTTCTGTACCATTTATGCAAGATTCAGAGTTTAATTATTAAGATTCTGAGCTCTATGTTATATAAAACTATGTAAGTGAAGTAATTACAAAATAAAGTTTAATTCTTTCTCTTAAAATACTTAACCCTTTAATATTGAAATAGCAGTAGTTTTGCATTTAGGGTTTATTTGGTTTCATCTTGTTTATTTTACAATACTCATGGATATCTCTATTTCTTCTGACCATAGTCAAGGTTTTTTTCAGTGAGCACCAGGATTAAACCAACCCTCTCATTTTAGTGTTTTTAAATTGTGTTGCTAAAGACATACAAATGTGGCGATACTGACGAGAGAGACCGTCAAATTAAAAAACCCTTCGAGAATCTCATCTATCTCTCTGCTTTTGCTATAGAGCAGCTGCGCCTCACACAGATTCACATGAATGAAAATATTTAGGCGAGAAACCACCCACTTAGTTTATTTTCCATATGACTTTCCTGTAATTATTTTGTAAACTGTTCACACAACAATACATAAAAACATCTGCAAAAACAGGTAATTAATGTGTCAAGTCAAACTAATGCATTTTTTATGGTGTCCATGCTTCGTCAACTGTAATTATAACTCTTTTTTAAGCAAATGATGATGTGTTTGTTGCAATGTGCAAGTGGTTATTTTAGATGCTCTGTTTACTGTTCATACAATCTGAATATAAAACTCCACAGCTACTTTAGCCCACATCCATGCTTTACCTAGTTTTTTGCAGAAGCAGAAAAGTGGCTCTCTTTTCCAAGCTATAATTTCTAGTAAACACTTTTGTCATTAAAACATGATACAATCAACATAAAAGCTGACATCAAAATAGCCAACAATTCAAGGAGCATATGCCAGCAAACCACCCATCCATACTTTCTTCCTTCAGTTACAACTCTGCTGGAAATATAGCACACTCTGCCACTAGGCTTACAGTATGCTAAGCCTCCTAAGTACTTGAAAATTTCATTGTTTTTAATGGTACAATATCCATTCCATTTTAGACCAACCAAACATATATATCTTCTATATGAGACCAACAAATGAAGAACCAAATCTTGCCCAAAATAAATTATGTTTCAGATTCAATTTATCCTACTGGAGTTCTGACTACTTTAGTGATAATCATAAATATTATGATTTCTATTATTACTACCCTCAGAAGGAAGCTTGAGCAATCTACTTCTGTAGTGATATTGCCTTAGAAAGCCAAGGAGGGGTCGCTATGAGTCAGGGCCAACTCAACAGCACATAACAACAACGTTATTACTATCACTATTATCATTATATAATAATAAATATTATATACCAATAATCATCCTGAGATGGACATTCCTGAAGGTCCAAGGAAGAGAATGAATTAAGACACAGCACTATAACATTTTTCTCTAAGTTTCCTTCTCTTTTTCACAAACAAGGATCTACAGTGACTAATTCTAGTATAGAGAAACTTTGGTACTCTCAGAAGTACTTCTGAACTCTCAGAGAATGAAGGTTTCTGTTTATTTTGATAGCAAAGTTATTTTGCAGATAGCAGAAAATTAGCCCTTAGTGGTCCAAGCTTATTTAACTCTTTATTTTGATATGAATGTTTCCAAACTGAGCTACTCAACAGAATATACTAAAACTAATTTAACTTTGCTTCCTCTGAATATCACCTACTGTGTGTGATATGCCACAGGTGTGTAATCAGTTACTGTGGCATGCTATCCCACCTACCTTGTTCCCAAAATGAACATTAGAAAAGAAATGCAGCACCTGACAAGCCCCAGATGCCAAACCTAGGTTTCACATCACACACTTATGTTGGAGGACTTAAAGGAGGAGCCTGATGGAAAAAAAAAAAAAAAAAACCTACAGAGCCCTAGTTCCAAAGGTGGTACAGTAGAAAATATATGTCCAAGACAAAGAAAGGGAACAAGACAGAAGCTTGTTATTAAAGCTAGAACCAAACTCAGAACCAGATTAACAAGAGGTCCCAATACTAATCTCCAGTACTTATGTAACTATAAATAGGAATGCAATAATGCATACAATTAATGTTGGCATTTGTTTTTATGTCTGTTATTTCACCAACCACAAGTAGTCCTATTTTAGTTATTCTGACTATTGAGTAGATGGAGATACAATAAGAAAATAGTGGATTCATGTCAACTGAAACATAAGTATAGTTTAAAAATCACTAAAATAAGAAAACTGGTGCAACTGCAAATATGTGGAACTCAAAAGAACCTACACTGTCACAGTTAGTACTAAAAACACCCACCAAATGCAATGTATAAGGCAGTCCTCAACTTATGAAAGGTTCTGTTCCAACTACTCTGACATTAAGTCAGTTCTGATATAAATTGAACACCTCTTTTTTTTTCCTCCAGTTTTCATTACTGTTGTCTTTTATTATCAGTATCTTCATAAATCCAATCTTTGTCTTTGGGGGTTGGCATGAGAACTGTAACATCAACAAATTATGTGCTGCTACATTATATGTAGTACATATTACTAAGAATAAGATGTACAACTAAAAAGGATGATCATCAGAGTAATTCATTATAACTCAAAATACATCATAAACCAGGGACTACCTGTAGTATAAGCAAAGATTATATGCCCCATTTAATCACTGTTGACAAATGAAGGAAAAAAAAAAAAAAAAACTCAACATATTTCAGAGGTAAGATGGAGCCTAGTGTTCTGGTTACCTAGTGCCACTCTGACAGGAATATACCACAAACGGGATGGCTTAAACAAACAGGAGTTTATTCTTACAATTTGGAGGCTTTAAGTCCAAGTTCAAAGTGCAGGCTCTAGGGGCTGGGTGAAAGCCCCTCAACCTTGGGATCCAGCTCTGCCTCCTGCTCCCGGCCCACTGGAGCTAGAGGCGTTTCTTCACTCAGACAGCTGCTGGCTGCTGAGGCTGAGAAGCCCCAAGGTTGACAACTAAAAAGGCACAGTCCCGATGTTACCAAACCACACGGCAGGCCAGTACCTTAAGTCCATTGTAAGTCCCAAGGTCAGCAGAGCATAGCAGGCTGCTGAGCCACGACACAGCTACATGGAGGGTCCATGCGTGCTGTAGGCTAGAGACCATTCCCAAGGCTTCTCCTTAAATACAGGAAATAGACCACGTTCCCAAAGGCAGCTACTCAGCTGCTTGTGGTAGATCCCACTATGAAACTGATTGCCAATCTCATCATGGGGAATAACTACCACCAGCTGCCTTGCCACTCAACCAGGCCCAGCCAAGTTGACACACAAATGTAACTACCACACCTAGGAATCTACATTTTACCAATTCTGAGAGATTTCTGATGCTTATATAAAGGAACCATACTTAGAAAAAGAGTGATCCAGTCTTCATCTGTAAGTGGGCTCAGTGGAAGCTCAGCAAAACCAAGGCAAACCCACTACCACTGAGTCACTTCCAACTGATAGTGATCCTATACGAGAGAAAAGAACTGCCCCCATAGAGTTTCCAAGGCTGTAAATCTTTACAGAAACAGATTGCCTCATCTTTCTCCTGCAAAGCAGATGGTTAGCAACCAAATGTGCCACCAGAGCTCCTTAGTGGAAGCTCAGTGCAGGAGACAACACACTGGAACCTAACTAGAGATATAAAACGAACTGACATTTATACAAGAAAAATTGCTGACCTTCATTAAGAGAAGCTAGGGTCTACGATGTTTTAACAAAGAACTACTCCCACCTAGGCCCTAGCATCAGAGTGGTAGAGGTGAGGACCAACAGCTTTCCTGCTGCTGGAGGAGGCTGGCAGGATTTGATCCCCACTGAAAAGTCTTATACAAGGGAAATTATTGAAAACAACAGTAATCAGTGGCAAATAATAGAGTAGCCAAAAATTTAACAGGGAGATTTGGGGAACAAAACAGACACAGTGTGCTTTGATAATCTCCTACATATTCTTAGAAGTCTTAAAAGTTACACTTATCTATACAAGAAATCAAAGAGGGCTTCAGTTACCTACTCATCCCTGGTTATATGTGAAGTCTTGTACAAGTAGAAAGTAAAGGACAGGACAGACTTATTGCCTGGACTTTGGATGCATACACTAACCCACAATGAGATAACCTTAGCAAATGGTGGAAGCCTCATGGCTCACAGTATATAAACACAAACTCTGAACAATTACTGGTTAACCACTAAGCTAAGCTAATATAATGGGAACACCCAGAAAGCCAGTCTTAAAAATTTTTAGAGAAAAACTAGGAAGAAACATCACTGGCTACAAACTGCATCGGAGAAAAAGTACAGAATTTGCCCAAGTAAGTTAATACAATGGCAAAAAAGCAAAAAACAGCAACTACCACCATCAGCTCAAGGAAAAGGTGATGAAGTAGAATCTAGAGTCGATACAATGTTACATCTTAAATGTCGAGTTTTCAACAAAAATTATGAAGCATTCATTATGAATCATTCACAAAATTATGGATGTGGCCCATTAGAAAAAAGTAGTTTTAGAAAAACTGTCTCTGAGGGGGCCCAGACACAAATCTTTGTAAAACTTCAAAACAGCTATTATAATTATGTCCAAGAAAATAAAACAAACTGTGTTTAAAGAATTTTAAAAACTATCAAGATAAATGAACCATCTAATGAAGAATAACAATAAAATCAGACACCTGTAGGAACCATGAAGCACACTAACATACTTAAAATTCAGTTCTAGAGAGAAAAAAACAAGCAAAGAAATATATTAAGAAATAATGGTAAAATGCCCCTAAATTTGATGAACACTAATCTACACAACCAAGAAACTGAACAAATACCAAGAAAGGTTCAACAAATAACAAGAAGGATAAACTCAAATAGATCTACATCTAGATACATAATAGGCAAACCATCAAAAGTCAGAATAAATTTTAAAAATCTTAAAAGCAGGGGCAGGGGGACCCATCAAGTACTTAGAAACTCTAACAAGATTAAAAACCAACTTGTCAACAACAGGAGCTCTGGTGGCATAGTGCCGAAGGTATTTGACTGCTAACCAGAAGGCTGGTGGTTCAAACCCACCAGCCACTCCTCAGAAGGAAGGTTGGACAATCTACTTCTGTAGTGATATCGCCTCGGAAACCCAAGGAGGGGTCACTATGAGTCAGAGCCAACTCGACGGCAGTGTGTTTTGTCATTAATAAAATGGAAACCAAAAGACAGTAGGATAGCATGTGTAAAACACTGAAGAAAAAAAAAAAAGTTCTGTGAACCAAGAATTTAATATCCAGAAAAACTGTCAATAATAAAGATGAATAAAGACATTCCTAAATAAATAAAGATTGAATTTACTAGCAGACATGCTTTACAAGAAATACAAAAGGACAAGAAAGGAAATGACATCAGACAGTAACTCAAATCCAAACAAAAAAATAGAGTAACACTAAAGGAAATTACAAAGGCAAACATAAAAGACACAGTGTGTGTGTGTATGTATAAGAGACACAGAGATGTATAGATACAGATCTAGACACACATATAGATACATATATAGTATTTTTCTCCTTCTCTAAACTGGCTTAAAATACAAGTGCAGTAAATAATAATTATAGAAGGTAGTGTGGGGCTTACAGAAACATGTAACATATAGGATAATAATACCACAAAGGAGTAGGGAGGGAAAGGAGCTACACTGAAGCAAAGTTTCTATATACTACTTCAATTAAATTAGCCTTCATCTGAAGTAAAAGAGGTCTAGCAGTTAAGCAATCAGCTGCTCATGAAAAAAGTCAGTGGTTCAAACCCACCAGTAGCTCTGAAGGAGAAAAGATCTGGTGATCTGCTCCCATAAAGATTACAGCCTAGCATAACATACTATACAAAACATTGTTCCACCTCCTACTTTGGCGAGAAGCAACCGGGATCTTAAAAGCTAGCAAGCTGCCATCTAGATGCAACGATGGGTCTCTCCTCATCCAGAGCAAAGAAGAATGAAGAAAACCAAAAT
>NW_006921600.1:9979547-10009207 GCF_000298275.1 Orycteropus afer afer
GCGGGATCGGGCAGTGTTTTGTTCTACTGTGCATGGGGTCACTATGAGTCGGAAACAACTCAACGGCACTTAACAACAACAACAACAAAGAGATCAATGTCCCAACCCTGAGAACCTATATATATGTTACATTACGTGGCAAATGGAACTTTGTATATTTGATTAAGCTTAAGACTACTAAGATGGGGTGATTATCCTGGATTGTCTAGGTGGGCTCAACCTAATCACATGCATCCTTAAAACCAGAAAACTTTCCTACAGAAGAATGAGCCAAGAGATGCAATGTTGCTGCTTTGGAAGAAGAGATATCATAAGCCAAGGAATGCATGAATTTTCTAGAAGCTGGAAAAAGCAAGGAAACAGACTCTCCCCAAGGGACTCCAGAAAGGAATACTGCTCTGTTGACACAGTGATTCTAGCCCAGTAAGACTTATATGGGACTCTTAACCCACAGACTATAAAATAATAAATTTATGTTGTGAGTCATTAATTTTGTGGTAATAGCAGAACAGGAAACAAAAACAATGAAATAAAAGAAAACGAAAAATAGAAAATATTTTGAACAGGTAATAATGTAAATATGACATATCAAAACCTATGGAATACAGCTAAAGAAGACTTAGTGGGATATTTGTAATCTATATATAAGAGTCGGTTCCTGGACGGCACATAACAACAAACAACAACATCAACAATAGCTATAGTAGAAGAAAGGGCTGAAAATTCAACGATGTAAGCTTCTAACCTAAAAGAAAAAGAACAGTCAGACTTAAGTAGAAGGAAAGAAATAAAGAAAGTAACAGAAACCTATAAAATAAAAAACATACATAGGAAAAAAACAACAAAAAATCAAAAATTAATTCTTTTTAAAATTAATAAAACTGATAAATGATAGAGAAAATATAGCCAGTATCAGGAAAGAACCAACAGAAATCAAAAAGAAGATATTATAAACATTTCTACAATCAATAAATTTGAAAATGTGAATGAAATGGACAAATTCCTCAAAAAATACAATTTAACAAAGTTGATAAAAGAAAAAACATATGTAATTTTAAATATCCATTAATAAAACCCTTCCCATAAAATTGTTCTTAAATTTGTTACATTTGATAATTATATTATAGGTATATAGAAAAATAACCTTATTTTTGGAGATGTATACTATGTAAGTGTAAAGGTCATGATGTCTGTAATTTACTTCTCAATTTGGCAAAAAAACCTATATATGTATACATACACATATATACATGTGTGTGTATAAATGTGATATATTTATGTGTGTATATACACAAGAGTGTATATGTATACATGTATGAATGTGTGTATATACTACACAAAAATCATAAATATTAGCAATCAAATCCAGTGATATATAAAAAGAATAATGTATTACTACTGAATAAGGTTTGTATCAGGACTGTAAGGGTCAGTGAACATTCAATAAATAATCACGGTGGAATCAAGGTCTGGAGGACAATGGAGGTCACCCAATTTCAATATAAACTCTCAAAAATAAATTACAAAATCAAAACAGCAAGCAAAACCACATATGATCCATGTCTTCAATATTGTTAGGAGATAAAGAACACCATGACCTTCTGATTATCGGTAAACAGAGAAATAAATCAAATTATGCCAGAGCTCCCAGGATCCTACAGTGCAGGCCTATGGATATGGGGGCCACAGGAGAAAAAGCTTAAGAGATTCCTTTAAAAAGAATAGAGGGACATATACAACTTAAACAAAACACAGGAAAAAAAATCATCTCCAGAAAGATTAAGTCCATCTAGACATGTGACTTAGTGATATGGCCTTGGTGACAGAAATGATCGCTGGAGATCGCATGATAGAATTTTGCAAGACCAATGACTTATTCACTGTAAATACTTTTTTTCAACAACACAAACAGAGACTATACATGTGGACTTCACCAGACAGAATACACAGTAATCAGACTGACTACATCTGTGGAAGGAGGCGATGAAAAAACTCAGTATCCTCAGCCACAACAAGGCCAGGGAACTGACTGTGGAACATGCCACAAACTGCTCATAAGCAAGTTCAAGTTAAAGCTAAAGACAATTAAAAGAAGTTCACACGAGCCAAAATATGACTTTGAGTATATTCCTCCTGAGTTTAGAGACCATCTAAAGAATAGATTTGATGCATTGAACACCAATGACTAAAAACCAGAGGAATTATAGGATAACATCAGAAAGTCATCCATGAAGAAAGCAAAAGGTCATTTAAAAAGACAGGGAAGGCAGAAAAGACCAAAATGGATGTCAGAAGAGACTCTGAAACTTGCCCTTGAACAGGGAGTAGCTAAAGCAAATGGAAGAATTGACAGGATAAAAGAGCTGAACAGAAGATCTCAAAGAGCAGATCAAGAAGACAAAGTCAATTATTATAATGAAATGTGCAAAGACCTGGAGTTAGAATACCAAAAGGGAAGAACATGCTCAGCATTTCTCAAGCTGAAAGAACTGAGAAAAAAAAAATGTAAGCCTCGAATTATAATATTGAAAGATTCCATGGGCAATATGTTGAATGACACAGAAAACATCAAAAGAAGATGGATGGGATGCACAGAATCACTGTACCAAAAAGAACTGCTGGACGATCACCCATCCATTTCAAGAGGTGGCATATGATCAAGAACCAATGGTACTAAAGCAAGAAGTCGAAGCTGCACTAAACGAATTGGTGAAAAACAACACTCCAGGAATTAACAGAATACCCATTGAGATGTTTCAACAAACGGATGCTGCACTGGAGGCATTCACTCAGCTATGCCAGGAGATTTGGAAGACAACTACCTGACCAACTGACTGGAAGAGACCCATATTTGCACCAATTCCAAAGAAAGGTGATCCCACAAAACGTGGAAATTACTGAACAATATCATTGATATCACATGCAAGTAAAATCTTACTGAAGATAACTCAAAAACAGATGCAGCAGTATATTGACAGAGAACTTCCAGAAATGCAAGCTGGATTCAGAAGAGGATGTGGAGTGAGCGATGTCATAGCTGATGTCAGATGGATCTTGGCTGAAAGCAAAGAATATCAGAAAGATGTTTACCTGTGTTTTATTGACTATACAAAGGCATTTGACTGTGTGGATCATAAAAAATTGTGGGTAACAGTGAGAAGAATGGGAATTCCAGAACACTTAATTGTACTCATGAGGAACCTGTACATAGACCAGGAGGCTGTCATTTGAACAGAACAAGGAGATACTGCATGGTTTAAAATCAGGAAGGGTGTGTGACAGGGTTGTATCCTTTCACCATACTTTTTCAATCTGTATGCTGAGCAAATAATCTGAGAAGCTGGACTATATGAAGAAGAACATGGCATCAAGATTGGAGGAAAGCTCATTAACAACCTGCATTACGCAGACAACACAACTTTGCTTGCTGCAAGTAAGGATGAGCTGAAGCACTTACTGATGAAGATTAAAGACTATGGTTTGCAATATGGATTACACCTCAATATAAAGAAAAGAAAAATCCTCACAACTGGACCAATAAGCAGAGTCACAATAAATGAAGAAGTTTACTTGGTTCTACACTCAATACCAATGGAAGCAGCAGTCAAGACATCAAAAGATGTATTGTATTGGGCTAATCTGTTACAAAAGACCTCTTTCAAGCACTGAAGAGCAAATATTTCTTCTTGAAGATTAAGATACAGCCTAACTCAAGCCATGGTATTTTCAATCACCTCATATGCATGTGAAAGCTGGTCAATGAATAAGGAAAACCGAAGAAGAGTTGATGCTTTTGAGTTGTGGTGTTGGAGAAGGATGAGGAAAGTACCATGGACTGCTAACTAACAAATCTGTCCTGGAAGAAGTGCAGCCGAAATGCTCCTGGGAAGCAAGAATGGCCAGACTTCGTCTCACCTACTTTGGTCATGTTGTCAGAAGGGACCATTCTTTGGAGAAGGATCTCATGCTTGGTAAAGTAGAGGGTCAACAAAAGAGGGAAAGGCCCTCAGCAAGATGGATTGACATGGTGGCTGCAGCAATGGGCTCAGTTATAGTAGGGATTGTGAGGCTCGCACAGGACTGGGCAGTGTTTCATTCTGTTGTACATAAGGTCGCTATGAGTCATAGACAACTCGACGACACATAACAACAACAAAAACAGGCATTTGACTACTAACCAGAAGGTTAGCGGTTCAAATCCACCAGCCACTCTGTGGAAAGAAGATGGGGCAACCTCCTTCTGTAAAAATTTACCATGTCAGAAATCCAATGGGGGCTGCTATGAGTCAGAATTTACTCAATGGCAGTGGGTTTTAGTTTAAATGTCAAAATACTAAACTCAGAAATTGGGACTTGATAGTTCAAAACACAGGCTATAAACAAGGGGCTTGAAAGTGAGTAGAACCAAAAGTGAGATCTCCAGTAAAGCATTTCTTGGGGGAAGAATCAGGTATAGAGAAAAGGGGTGATGATTCTGGGAGATGGGGTGGTGAAAGTAAATAAGAAAATTGAAAGAGAAAGGTAAGGATCCTACAGAAACAAAAGAGAAAGGAGATACATAAACCCCTCAACCACCATCATCCATAAAACAAGTAGCACAGAAGAAGACTGAACCAACAGAGGGTGCTCTCAAACTAGGACCCCTGTCCATGAATGTAACAGGAGTAGAAAGCTGAAGTGGCCAATCAACACTGTTAGAGATCAGGATAGTAATTACCTTTGGAAAGAGAGTAACTAGAAGAGAATAGGAGGAAACTTCTATGGTGCTGGTCAAGTTGTTTCTTGTTCTTGGTCTTGTTCTATGAACTTTTCTGTACACATAATTATAGTTCAATTAAAATAAACATAAATAGATATGATATCTATTCTCTAGAGAATTACTGCCTAAGAATCACATGAAACAACCAACCATTTTTTAAAAAAGGCAGAGGTGAAAAACATATTAAGTGGCACTGTGACAAAAAACATACTAAGGAAGGCTAAGTAAAGAGATTTTAATTCATTTTGTTTGTTTCTGCCTAATATCCTTCTCTTGTTTTGGTCCACTCCTCCCACAGTCTGTAGTCATGCTGTTCAGTTCACGTGGTCCATTAGGGATAGCTCTGTCCTCCTTCCCAGAGACAAGCAAATAGCCTACTGCTAATTAAGTTACTCCCTAGCTAGAATGACAAAGTTGGGAGTACATGACCCACGCCAGACCAATAGGAGTCCTTCCTGGGGGTTTTAATGGAGTGAGGGAGGGAAATACCCTCCCCTTCTAGGATACTGAGTAAAGAGCTTTTGTAAACCTGAAACTTCTGAGGGTTATCTTTCACACTAGGGCAGTGGTTAAGTGCTCAACTGCTAACAGAAAGGTTAACAGTCTGAACCCCTCAGCCACTCAGCAGGAGAAAGATGGGGCGGTCTGCTTCCATAAATATTTAGAACCTTGGAATATGGGGCAGTTCTACTCTGTCCTAGAGGGTCACTTTGAATCAGAATTGGCTCAACAGCCATGGGATTTTTTTTTTTTGGTATCTTTCACACCATGAAAAAAAATAAAAATCAGAGAAAGGAGATAAGTACAGTGTGTGCATAGAGACAGGAAGACAAAGACCAGGTGACATTACTTGAACATCTGTATCAATCCATAAGTAACCCCTAGGCCAATCATTTATGTGGGCTACAACGCTCTTCTATGTGAGCTTCTTTGAGTTGTCTGGGTTTTTGTTACCCATCACTGAAAACATCCAGACTAACACAAAAAGAAAAAGTGAACTGACTACAGGGTAATTTTAAAAGCAACCCTCTTCTCTTCTGAGAACACCGAGAACAGGTAATCTAAAGCCTTCTCTCTGAACCTATGAAATAGTTCCTTTTGGGTTCACTGAATTAGTAATTGCTTTTTCCTGTTGCAAGCACTACATAGATCGAATGAAGAAAGGAAAAGGCAGAATGGCAATAAGGAGGGGAAGACAGAAGAATAGGCAACATATTCAATTCATTTCAAATCTCTATTTATAAAACCTCCATTTCACTGTTTTAAAATGCTTTTTTCCTACTTAATTTCAAAACAGAAAGATGTAAAAAATTCACAACAAAGGCAATTTAATGGAATTACAGTAAAGAGTACATGTTTTATTATGAAACAAAAAGGTTAGGGAAAAGTATTTCATAACATTAATATTCTGAATTTGTTTAATACAACTCTCCTCTTCAACAAATACCATCTCAACTTTTAGTTTAAGATGGATAATAGGTTCATGATTCAATAAGCCCCTCCTTTCCAATTATATTATGATGATGAACAAAATATTCAAGAGAAAGCAAAAAGGCATAACTGAGTTTAAATACAAAGGGAAGAAAAAATAAAAATCACTGAGGTGAGATTTATTCCAAAAATCCAAAATAGTTCAACATAAGAAAATCAATGTAACACAAAATATCGATAGAATAAAGAAATAAAACAACATGATCATCTCAATCGGAAAAAAATTTTGACAGAATCCATCACCATTTCATGATAAATACAGCGAAAAAACTGGGAATTGAAGAGAACTTCAGGAACGTGATAAAGGCTATCTCTGAAAAACCTACAACTAACACCCTACTTAATGGTGAAACACTAAAAACCTACCCATTAAGATCAGAACAAAACAAGGGCGCCCACTTTCACAATGGTATTCAACACTGTACTGGAATTTCTAGCCAGAAATATTAAACAACAAAAAGCATTCAAATCATACAAGCAGAAATAAAACTATCTCTATTCACTGATGACATGATCCTATGTATTTGTTGTTGTTGTTGTTATGTGCCGTCGAGTTGGCCCCGACTCATAGCGACCCCTCCTTGGGTTTCCGAGGCAGTATCACTACGGAAGTCAGATTGCCCAACCTTCCTTCCGAGGAGTGGCTGGTGGGTTTGAACCGCCAGCCTTCTGGTTAGCAGTCAAGTGCTTTAGCCACTATGCTACCAGAGCTCCCGATCCTATGTATAGAAAATTCAAAGAATATGTATGCAAAAATTTGAACAAATTCAGCAAAGTTGCAAGGTACAACATTTCATATTCTGCAACAAACATATTTCATATATCAATAATGAGAAAAGTGGGGGAAAATTTTTTAAACAATTCTGTTTACAACAGCATCCAAAAGAGTAAAATTACTAAGAATAAATTTAACCAGAAAAGTGAAAGACTTGTACACAGAAAACTACAAAACACTGTTGAAAGACATTAAAGAACATCTGAATAAATGGAAGACATCCAAGTTCATGGATCGGAAGACTTAACATTCTTAAAATAAAAATATTCTCCAAATTGATCTACAGAGTCAATGTAATCTCTATCAAAATTCCCACTGATTTTTTCTTCCCCCCATAGGAATGAGAAAGTCACTCTGCAAATTTGTACAGATTTTTCAAGGGGCCTCAAATACCCAAAACTATTTAAAAAAAAAAAAGTTGGAGGACTCATAGTTCCTCATTTTAAACTTACTACAAAGTTACATGTTCTGTTTACCTAGTGCTGCTCTAACAGAAATATACCACAAATGGGATGGCTTTAACAAACAGAAGTTTATTCTCTTACAGTTTGGAGGCTTTAAGTCTGAGTTCAAAGCGCCAGGCTCTAGGGACTGTGTATAAGGCCCTCAACCTTGGGCTTCAGCTCTGCCTCCTGCTCCTGGCCCACTGAAGCTAGAGGCTTTTCTTCACTCAGACAGCGCTAGCTGATGAGACTGACAAGCCCAAGGTTGACAAATAAAAAGGCATAGTCCCGATGTTACCAAATCACACAGCAGATCATTAATTCAATTCCATCTAAAGTCCCAAGGTCAGCAGAGCATGGCAGGCTGCTGAACAATGACTTGGCTACATGCAAGGTTCAAGTGTGCCATAAGCTAGAGACCATTCCCCAAGGCTTCTCCTTATATACAGGAAGCAGACTACATCCCTAAGGCAGCTACTTATACTAGATTCCACCACGGAGTTGATTATCAGTCTCATCATGATAAATAACTACCACCAGCTTCCCAGCCACTCAACCAGGCCCAGCCAAGTTGACATACAATCTTAACTACCACATTACAATAACTAAATACTTTATTACCAGAAAGATAATAAACATACAGACAAATGGAATAGAATTTGAGAGTCCAGAAATGAACCCATACATCCACGGGCAACTGTTTTTTGACAAGGGTATCAAAACCATTCAATGGGTAAAGAACAGTCTCAACAAAAGATACTGAGATAACTAGATATGCACATTCAAAAGAATGAAGTTGGACCCCTACCTCACACCATATACAAAAAATTAACTCAAAATGGATCAACCATCTAAATGAGTTAAAATTATAAAATTCTTCAAAGACATCAAAAAGATAAATCTTCATGGATTGACAATGGAATTTTAGATATGCCTTCAAAACCATGAGCAATAAGGAGGGAACACTGCAAATAAATAGGGAAGAAAAAAAAAAAAAACTATGAGCAATGAAAGAAAAAATTAGACTTCACCAAAATTGTGCATTAAAGGATATAATCAAGAAAATGATAAGACAACCTACAAAATGAGATGCCTGCAAATCATATATCTGAACTGGATCTAGTATCCAGAATATGTAAAGAATTCTTACAATTCAAAAACAAAAAGACTACCCAACGTAAAAATGTACAAAGGACTTTAATAGACATTTCTCCACACAAGATGGCAATGAGCATAAGAAAACATGCTAGTCATGACAGAAATGCAAATCAAAACCATAACGAGATACCACTTCACACTCACTAAGATTGCTATATCAAAAAACAGAAAAGAACAAGTGTTGTCAAGGATGTGGAGAAAATGGAACCCTAATACATTGCTGATTGGAATGTAAAATGCTGCAGTCACTATGGGAAACAGTTTGGCGTATCTCAGAAAGTTAAACAAAGAATTGACATATGACCCAACAATTCTACTCCTATGACACACTCAAAAGAACTGAAAACAGATACCAACAAATACCTGTACGTGATTGTCCACAGCACTATTCACAATAGTCAATAGGTACAAACAACCCAAAGGTTCATCAACAGATAAAGACATAAACAAATTGTGGTATACCCATATAGTAGAACATTACTTAGCCACAAAAAGGAAAGTATTGGCAGATGATATAATGTGGATGAACCTCAAAAACATTAGTGAGGTGGAAGGAGCTAGATATAATAGGCCACATATTGCAAGATTCCATTTATACAAAATATCCAAAATAAATAAATCCATAGAGACAGCAAACAGAATGTTTTAGAACTACATAGGGATGAGAGTTGGACACCTTTGAGTGAATTACTCACTTTAAATGATTAATTTCATGTTATGTGATTATCACCTCAATTAAAAAAAAAAAAAATCTATAGACCAGAAACAGACCAAAATTACAAGAGAGTGAATCTGTCTAAAGCCACAGGATTGATGTGTTCCATGTCCAGAAACAGCATATATCTGGAGTATTGCTTAAAAGTGTTCCAGGTAAGATGAGAATGGAGAGCTAGGCTCATTTATTAAAGCTAAGCTCATATTATTTAAATATTAAATCATTTATTTATTAGAAAAAGTATGTATTTTGAACTTTAGTACTAACAACTGAAAGGGTAAAAATAAAATCTTTAGTTGCCAAATCTGCACAGGGAAAAAACATGCAAGAAAAACAAAATAGTACATAGAAAATCAAAATAAGATGAATAAAAAAACAAAGCAATATACATCTGTAACTACAATAAATATGAATAAACTCATCTATTAATATACATAGTGCCTAAGGCACTTGACTGCTAACCAGAAGGCTGGTGGTTCAAACCCACCAGCCACTCCTCGGAAGGAAGACGGGGCAATCTACTTCCATAGTGATACTGCCTCGGAAACCCAAGGAAGGGTCGCTATGAGTCAGGTCCGACTCGATGGCACATAACAACAACAACAACATTAATAAACAAAAGGAGCTCGGGTAGCATAGTGTCTAAGGCATTTGACCGCTAACCAGAAGGCTGGTGGTTCAAACCCATCAGCCACTCCTCAGAAGGAAGATTGGGCGATCTACTTCCATAGAGATACCGCCTAGCAAACCTAAGGAGGGGTCCCTATGAATCAGAATCAACGACAGTGAGTTTGGTTTCATTTTAATTAATAAACAAATTATTAGATTGTTTAAAGATTGAATTACATACTGTCTATAGGAGAGATTCATATAAGACAAAACTATTTAACAATGTTGGAGATGAAAGGAAGAAAAAAAATGGACAATTCAAAATACTAATTTAAAATAAGACAAAAATAACTCAAGGCAAACAGCAGTAAAAGGCATAGAGAAATGTCATATAATGATAAAAATAAAAGTTCAATAAAAAGGACTAGTCATACTTAGTAACAAACCTAGACATCTTCTGGGGAGGCATAGTGCTTAAGCACTTAGCTGCTAACCAAAAAGTAAGCAGTTCGAACCCACTAGCCACTCCAAAGAAGAAAGATGTGTCAGTCTGCTTTCATAAAGATCGTAACCTTGACACTCTGTGGGGGAGTTCTACTGTATCCTAAAGGGTCACTATGAATTGGAATGGGAGCTCTGGTAGCGTAGTGCCTAAGGCACTTGACTGCTAACCAGAAAGCTGATGGTTCAAATCCCCCAGCCACTCATTGGAAGAAAGGTTGTACAATCTACTTCCATAGTGATAGTGCCTCAAAAACCTAGGAGGTGTAAGGCCACAGTAAGGAAAAGAGGACGCACAAAAGTGAGGTTAAAGAGAAGTTTTTATTCTGAGTTTCCGGGTGAGGTTTACGGGTCCCAGAGAGGGGCCCGGGCGAGGTTCACGGGTCCCTGAGAGGGGCCCGGGAAGTCGCACTGCTTGGTTGGGGAGGGGAGGGTTTATAGCCTTGTGGAGGACCTAAGCGGGGACACTAAGGAAATAGTGGGGTCCAATCAGCTGTTAGTATGGGTCTACACTTAATTAGCATGAGGGGGCTTCACAAGAGGAAGTTTGCCACTGCATGGGACTTTCCAGTCTGGGCGGGTTCTGTCACCTCTGTTGTCTTATCAGGCTGTCTCATCAGGGCTTGACACCCGGAGGAAGCTGCTAACTGAAATGTTGGTGGCTTGGGTTTGCTTCGGCCTAACAGGAGGGAGGGGTCGCTATGAGTCAGGTCCGACTTGACAGCACATAACAAAAACATGAGTTGGAATTGACTCAACAATGGGTTAGCTTTGGTTTTGATTTGGACATGTTTTCAAACCAAGCCCACAGAATATAAAGCTCAATTTTGAATGGCTCAAAAGGAACCTAGAAGTATATATAGATTAGTGACTTCTCCAAGAATTCTGTTCCTTGTGGGAAAGAATAGTCAAGACCCAATAAGAAATACAGAATAATGTGTTACCTCAGCACACAAGACAGTTTTCAAAATTTGGGTATCCCTGAAAGCCTAACACACATCTGTGCAGGGATAAAAAGTATAAAAAATGGCTTAGTTCACCCAAATCACAATAAAATTAAAAAAAAAACTAGCAACAACGACTCTCCCCAAAAAAACCACCAACAAATACAAAAAAAAAAAAAAAATGGCTTGGTATTTTTCATTATACTATTTAGCAGAATGAAATTGCTAAAGACTTTTTTCCATATCTTAATTGGATATTAAAATAAGAAATATTCTCACTAGTCAAAAATATCAGTAAGATTTTCAAACAAAAATTAAGTACCAATAACATTCAGGAGAGCATCTTTCATTTTAAGTTTCACAACATATACCAAACCAAACATACTGCCACTGAGTGGCACGATCCTTTAGACAGAGTAGAACAGCTCCATAGGGTTTCCAAGGCTGTGAATCTTTACAGAAGCAGATTGTCTTATCTTTTCTCCTGCAGAGCAGTTGGCGGGTTCAAACCACCAACCTTTTGGTTAGCAGGTGAATGTTTTAACCACTAGGGCACCCGAGCTCCTACCATACTATATACAGGAGATTTAAATAGAAACAAAAAAAAATGGGAGGGGTAGGAGGAAGGAGACAGTGAGAGGAGAAAAAAGGGGAAAAAAAGAGCAGTGTTGCATCGGCAACAAGAGAAAAAAGAACAGCTGTAGCTGAGTAAATCCACCAAATATTTTCAACAAGGTATATACTACATACTCGTGGGTCATGTTGTTGTTGTTGTTATGTGCCGTTGAGTCATCTCCAACTCATAGAGACCCCTCCTTTTCCGAAGTAGATTGCCCTATCTTCCAAGGAGTGGCTGGTGGGTTTGAACCACCAACATTCTGGTTAGCAGTCAAGTGCCTTAGGCACTATGCCACCAGAGCTCCCTCATGGGTCATATGTACATGTTATGGAGTTGACAGAAATATCTCATATTTGAAGGGCTGTCACTCAATTTTATTTTACATTTTTACACAAGGTCATTTCATATTATCATATATATTATCATAGTGCCTGTTTTTGTTGTTGTTAAGTGCCATCGAGTCGTTTCCGACTCATAGCGACCCCATGCACAGCAGAACAAAACACTGCCCAATCCCACGCCATAGTGCCTGGTACATACAAATAATAAATGTTTGTTAAGTGATCAATTGGCTGGATAGGTAGTTAAATGGACAAATGGATAGAAGGAAAAAGAATGAATATTCAAAATAAAGTTTAAAAATAATTGATACAGTGATTTGTTACTTCTCTATGTAATAAAAGCTAACCTAATCAGGGGGAATATGTGAGAAGCAGCAAGGCACAAGGGAAAGAAGACAAGATTTGGGCTCAGAAAGATCTCTAAATCCTGGCTTGTGAATCCATGAGCAAAATTTCTATGTGTCTTAGTTTCTTCCACCTATAACATGAGGATTACAATATCTACCTTACAAACACAGCAAACCAGCAAATTTGGCACCTGGAACAAGCTATACAAAACCAGCTCTCAAATAAACTCTGTAATTCCTAATGTAGCCCACAGATGGGTGTTACAAACAATGCTCGCCATCTGGTAGCTTCCTGTTTTAAATAATTATTGTTGCTAACTAGGTGCCAAGCTTTTAAAATCATTATATTAAATGTTTGCACCCTCTAAATTTTGGTGTCCTTTAGAAAGAGCCTAGTATGACCAGTCATAGTTCAGTTGTTTTGGGGAATAAAAATAACTTAAGAAAAACTCCTTTGCACAGTAACAGGCATGTATTAGACTATGAATTTCTGTTGTTATTTAAACATTTTGCTAATACCTTTATGTCATCCATTAGCCACTTTACATGACCGCAACTATTCCATAAGTTCAACTATAAATACAGATTCATCAAGCTACTTCCAGCATTATATAAACAAGATGGGAAATGGAAGGATGACATGTACTGCATATTCTCTTCAAAGATTCAAGTTGATTTGTTTGACCTTGATTTTTGGGCTTTCTCAGCTAAATCTATATACACCTGAGGGAAAGAATGGAAGATACCCTAATTTCAAGAGTCATTTCTAGAATGAGCATATAAGTGTCAGGTTCAAACAGAAAACACAAAGTTACTACTATCAGAGTATGCTTTTTCACTGCTGGATGGAAAAATAGAACTGTTTCTATCGTGTTTTGCATCTAGCCTCAGCTGTGCAAATGGCAGTTAAGGAAGGAAAACATCAGGCCATCTTTATCAGATAAACTCTGACAGAATGAATATTCATTTGGCTGTTAGTAGTGAAATAACGAACTTACCAACTAAAAAGATCCCCTGTATAAATCACTCCTTCATAGCTTTGGAAAAAAAAATTTTCCGGATTAGCAGATATCTAGAAATTATTATTTTATTATAAAGCATGTCAATCCAAATCAAGGTCACAGGTAACAACTGTTAGCAAAAATTAAACTAAAATGACTTACAGGTACAACTGTTTATAGCTATGCCTCAATAACAATTTTGTGACACTAGAACAAACTTTCCCCAAGGAAGCATCTCTTCTGCTCATAAATGTCAAAATCAAGCTCACATGCTACAGCCCCAATTTCCCCACAAATTAAAGGATAATGTCCATCTGTCTGCTAGCTGGTGACTGATACACCTTTAAATAGAATCCACAGACCAGCACTGCTGTGACCTTACATTTGATAGCCAAATGTATAGCCATCAGGATTAAAACTAAGATAATTTTACATACTGGTTGAAAAAAAAAGTCAGAATCAACTCAATGACAATGGGTTTTCTGAGTTTTGGTTTTTTTATGATAGTGGTTTCCACAGTTTATATGAATAAAAATTGATCATATTATGAATACACAATAAAGAACTAAAGGACATTTCATTAATTATTAACTTTTTTAATTTGATGGCATATAACAACAACAAAAAAAAACATTCTGGTCAGAAATGGGTACTGTGGCTTCAGTAAAACAAACATAGTAAATAGAAGAAATAAGATTAGTTTAACTGGTAACATTCCTTAGGGTAGAGTATAGTAGGTTTGGTATCAAGTTCTAATTGAGAATTAATTCAACTCCATAAACAGCAAAGTAACTAACTAAATGATACATTCTTTGTTATTTGTTGACATATATTCGTAAGTCTCATTTTAAAGCAAAGATTTTTATTCTTCTGGTGCCATCAAGTGGTAACATAATGTAGTGCTCTGAGGTTAAATGGGAGTAACTTTTAGACAGAAAAACGTCCCACTGGTGTGTTTTCGTTTACCTCAATTAAATACCAGGTATATTTTAATACATGATTATTTGCTGGGAAAAAAAGCTGGGATGTGTCTGGATATCAAAGCAGATTATTTGTAACTCATACCTATCTTAAACTCCCAAGCCAAAAATGAAATTTTAGACAAAGCACAAAATGAATAGATCTGTAAGATAATAATGCTCTACTTGCATGCAAGCAAGTAAACAATAGCCAATTGACTATGAAACCATTTGAAAAACAAAACTCAGAGCGAAATGCTCTATCAGTCAAACCATGAGAAAAAGTGGCTTCAGAATTAACTTATCAATTAGAAACCTTAAAAGTGATAACTGAATTACGCAACTGTATGGAGAAGACTTAAATTAATGGGAAATTAATATCAGAATCAATTCTTTGAAACTGTGTAATATCAAGTTGTATCATCAACCTCAGTAAGACAATCATCACACCAAAAAAGTAAACAATAGGATTCCAACTTCTCTTATTGCTACACACACAAAGTATTAATAGCTTTTAATCCCCAGGCTCAACAAAATAAGTAGCTAATGTGAGAAACATGAATACCCAGATGGCAGACTGAACACATTTATTTAGCTATGCTTTCTCCTGAAACCCCATAAACATGGCAGTAAAAAACTTCTTTGTATTTATATTTATTCTTTTATAAAAAAAAGGCAAAACCCCACAAGGACAAAGGAATTGGGAGAGAAAACAGCAGCAACAAAATTTTAAAAGAAAGAAAATGGATGAATGGTTACTAACTTGGTAAACTCAAGTTACATGGCACTGTAAAACTCTCCAAAAGTTGAGAAACTGGTAGCACTAGGTAGCTATGGATGTAGGGGTAAAGTCTAAAAACAACAGAATTGGTCAAAATTCCAAATTAAGAAGCAGTTAGGGCCCCTCCCCATGAACGCACACATGCACTCCCTCTTCCACTCTAGACAGCCAAGTGTGCACCCTTATCCCACCTCATTATAAGACTAAGGTTTATACTCTAGGAAGAATAAAATAGAAGACTTCAGGACAACAAGACACCAAGCACAGTGTAGTTAGTAGTACTGAAAATTGTGGTGATCTGAAAGGTCTGACAAGTTGAAGATGACAGAACAACACTGAAAATTATGATGATTTTCTGGAAAGAAACCTATTAGGAGATGTCACATCAACCTTTGATTATTGTGTGCAAAACATCCTATTACTACAGCATGCTTCATTCTACTTTATAAGAAAAAGGCAAATGACTAAAAGAAAAGCTGATGCTTAAAAAAAAGAAAGTATTACTCAAAAACATTCATCTGCATTCACAGCTTATGTCCTATATCATATCAATTGATTAATCAGCTGAGGATCTACTGCAACCAACAAAGAACCGAATAGCAGGCAAAGCCAAAGAAGCCTCGCACTCAGTTTGAAAACCCATTTCATTTTGTATCTGCAGGCTGTCAAGAGTAAATGTGCTAGAGAATCCCTGTGGAAACTTCTGAGAATTGAAGAATGGTGAGCACTATAGCTAAATCAGAAGAAACATAAACTACATTCATAAAAAAGACTTAGTGCCTTGCAGATTTAAAAGAAATCCTGTTTATGTGTATGAACTGCTCAGAGTAAAGAGTTAAATACCTCTGATACTGTCTTACATCTCATGTAACTAAAAGTGTATTTCCATACGTAGGTCATTAAAGCTTCAGTAATTTCTCTTTCTCAGTCTTGTCTCTACATAGGATTATAAAGAAAATAAAGTCATATACAGTTTTTCCCCCAGATACCAACATAAGAACATGCCCAAACACATTAATATAGATAAAATGGTACCTTGAACACCTTCTAGGAGTAAATCAACTCCCTTCCTATAAAAATCTGAAGCAGCTTCATAGTCTTCTTCTTCTTCCTTTTTTAAAGCCAGCTTTATTAATTCTCCTGCTTTCTCCAAATAATCTCTCTTGCCAAGTTTATGTTTTAAACTGCCAGGAAAGAGGCTACGGCTTTCCCGTTCTTCTTCTGTTTTGTTCTGTTCACTGTCAGAAGCAACAGCCCCTAGTGCTGAAGAATCCGAAGAAAGATTGAGACCAAAAGTTCTAATAGGAGAATTTTGATTGGAAGCCATTCCATCATCTAACTCAGCAAGAGAATCCACATCAACAGTAAGAGATATCAGATCACTGTCACTGGAGAAGCCTAGAAATATGATCACAATAGTAAACAGATATTAAATGGAGAATCAGCCAAAAGAACACAAATCATGCTGACTATTCATTTTTCCATACTATCCAAGTCAATTAGGAAGACTGTAACTTACTGATGGAAGCCAATGGCCAGCCATTTGATTCCGCTTAGTTCACTCATTTCTATGCCATTTCTCTATAGCTCTGAAATACCATCTCCTTGCCTTAATTATCAAACTAAAACTGAAGATATGTCTTTATCTGGCCTTGTTTTCCAAAAAAGCCTGAACTACAAGATCTTGTAAACTGTTTATAGAAAGCTGTTGCTATACACACAGCTGCTGTAAACAATAGCAGTAGGGTAAAAGAAAAAGAGTACAAGCTTGGGAGCCAGACAAAATAAAGTGCTTGAAGCCCCGTTCTAAAAACTTCCTGTGTGACCAACAGCAAGTCCCTTAATAATACTACCTATTATGCAGGGCTTTTACATAAGCGATAGAGTTAATGCATATAAAGCAAATAGACTACTGGAACTATTGTAATAATGCCTACACAATGCATACTCACAGGTGTGTTTTATTTTAAAAAGGTATGGTGTGGGAGATATTTTTTAAGGACTGAACTTTAAGAAATTTTGTTTCAGCCTCTTCCACAAGCTTTTAGAGAGAACCTGGGTCTTTATTTGCACCTTAGCTTTCTAACAAAAATGATTAAGAGGTGCTAGTGAAACATTCAGCAGTGAAAAATACTTCTCCCACTCCATACAGCTGACTTCATAATAAATGAGCACGAGCTACAGCAACAGTTATCAAATGTTTTCTTCTCAGAAGCCACTTTAACACTTCTAAAAATGACTGAGGACCCCAAAGAGCTTTGTCATCTAAGAATATAAAACTGAGAACTTTTAAAAATATTAATTCATTTTAAAATAAAATTTTAAAGCCCATCACAACTTAACATAATTTTTATGAAAAATAACTATAGTTTCAAAAAAATATTTAGTAAGAAAAGTAGCATCATTTTACATTTTTTGCAAATCTTATTCATCTTTGGCTTAATAGAAGATGGCTAGATTCTCTTATCTGCTTCTATACTCAATCTGTTGCTAAATATTGAAGGATATGAAGAAAATGTCACACAGATATGTAATTTAAAAAGAGATGGTAAGTATTTTAGCCTTTTCGGATAATTGTAGATACGGTTTGATACAACACCAAAACTCGACAAGTGGTAGTTCCTTAAAGCTTAGTTGTAATGTGGAATATAAAATTCTATCAATAAAATTTTTATATTGTTACATTAAAATTCATTGGTTTGTCTTTGTACTTTGAACAGATATTTTATCAATGCATAGACTTTATAACATCATCCATTGGTAACTCTGAAAATACTGGTTCCCTAAGTTACACAGATTTTCTGAATGTTGACACATTATATAATATCCCCCCCCCAAAAAAAATTGTTAATATCACCTCCATTTCCTCAGAAAATTACTTGAAGTATTAGGAAACTGTCAAGTTTAAAGTGGCAGGTATAAGTTTTCCAAAATCCTGATTTTTAGGTTGAAAGCTCAAATTTTATCATTAGCAACAAATACCGATTTATTTTTCCCTAAAGTGCCAGCCCACTTAATTCACTTTCAAGGAAATATCTGCCAAATATCTGTGTCTGAAAAACAATACTTTGTCTGTTGTTCTTTCAAACAAAATGGTGTTCTGTGAAAAAGCAGCTAGATTAACTTCATGGTTCAAACACCTGTACAAGTGCTTTTCCTCAAGACAATCACAGTAGTTCAGTATATAGAAGTGATTTATATTTACTTCCCATTTCCTAACATAAAATATTAAAAAGACATGTCTCAAAGGTTGAGATGTAATAAAATCTTCATCAAGGACATTCCCAAATGAAACTGGTGCTGGTTTTACTGCAAATATACGCAATGATTAATGGTAGAGTTTGGTGTCACTGTCTTGATTCATGCAAAGGCATAACAATTTCACCCACCTTTGCTTTTACACCATCAGAGCAAATATCAACAAAGCAAAAAAGGCAAATAATGACCTAATGTTATCATCAAAATAGTTTTCACCTTGCAGACCTCAGAAGATCTCAGGGATACCCAAGCGTCTGAAGATCACACTTTGAAAGCCACTGATCAGTATCATTAAATAAGACTGAAAAGATGATTGTGTAGAAAACAGGGTTGGAAACAGCTCAGGAACACTGTGAACACTGACTGCCAATTTTGCCAGAAAAGAAAATACATTAAGGAAAAAATTACTTCCTCAGGATCACATACCAATGAAAATTAAAGGTGAATTAAACTATTCAATTCTAGATCAGAGGTCCACAAACATTTTTATAAATGGCCAGATAGTAAATATTTTAGACTTTATACACAGACCACACAGTCTCAGTCACTACTAAGCAACTCTGCTACTGTAGCATGAAAAAAAAAAAAAAATGCCATAGGCAATACATAAATGATAAGCATGGCTATGTTCCAATAAAACTATATTTATGGACATTGAAATTCAAATTTCATATAATTTTCACATGTCACAAAATAGTATTCTTCTTCTTCTGATTTTTTTTTAACATTTAAAAATGTAATAACCATTCTTAGTTCACAGGCTATACAAAAAAAGGTAGCTGGCTAGATTTGACCTACAGGCCATAGTTTGCTAACCTTTATTATAGAGTCAAATTGCCACTCCATAAGTTTGGGTAAAAACATGTTACTGACAGTTAAACTCAAATTTCAAACCAGCTTTAGACACTAGTACCCTGTCAATATACCCTCATTTTTCAGAGGTTTTTTTTTTCCCCCTATTCCCTAAAATACCCAGAAAAAATAATTTTGTTCTCTAAAAGCAACAAGATTTCATTAAATCCACAATCTTAGGTGAGATTTATTAGACCTAACAAGCCTTTTCTATTCTCTGACCTTTCAATCATACAGCCGATATTTCACACTTAAAATCTTTTACATCAGTCTACAAAGTCACATATCTCCTGTTCTGAGAGGCATATAATTGTATAAGAGATTTCTTTAAACATTCACTTAAAAATCTTTCTCAATTTAAATTTCCTCAAATGGTGCCTTTATGTAACCTGGTCCATCGAAAACTAAAACAAATTAGACAAATTGAGGGGAAAAAATTCTGGTTTATACAGCTAGTCAAAAGAGGAAGGAAATACTATGTTATAGATCTTTTGTCTGCTCTCTGCTGTCTTGTCACTATAACCTTCACACCATATATCACATTGTACTATTTCATGATTTTCCTTTCTAACAAGAACAATAATACTAAAGTGCATGAGGTTAAAGCTATGTGTACTCAGTTTTT
Source organism: Orycteropus afer afer (assembly GCF_000298275.1). Classification (NCBI taxonomy): domain Eukaryota; kingdom Metazoa; phylum Chordata; class Mammalia; order Tubulidentata; family Orycteropodidae; genus Orycteropus; species Orycteropus afer. Next base: position 9,999,726 of record NW_006921600.1, read on the forward strand.
TGCTCTCTGACCACAACAACCTAGTGACATAGTCATGCTTCCTCTCACTTCCCAACCTTACTTATTAGTAAAGGGAATCATGATTAAATGAAATTAGATCAGAAAAGCAAGACCATTACAATACTTGGGAAGAAAGTTAGACAGTAAAATAAGTAAATAAATATTCTTTACTAACTGCTTCCTTTGCAACTTTTAACTAATTTCTAAGTGAATGATTTTCAAAGTAAACAAAGAAAATGAGCAGGTTAGGAAAAGGACTTTAAAAAAAAAAAAAAAAAAAAGCCAAACTGGAAGAAGCAAAATGAAACAAAAGACTTGGTCTTATATAAGCATATACACAACAGGCACTCTCACGCTGCAGAGTATAAATTGGCTTCATATTTTTAGAGGACAATTTGGCAAATGTTCAAATGAGTATCAAATGTTCAAAAACTGTTTTATTTTTTACCAGAAATTCAGCAATTTACACCAAAAGCAATCAGAGATGTGCAAAAAGATCTATATATAAGAATGTCCTTCACAAAAATTACAAACAAAAAAAAAAATTGAAAACAACATAAATTCCTAATAATGGATTATAAAACATCCCTGTTGTTGTTGTTGTTGTTGTTCTTATGTGCCGTCGAGTCGACCCTGACTCATAGCGACCCCTCCTTGGGTTTCCGAGGCAGTATCACTATGGAAGTAGATTGCCCCATCTTCCTTCCAAGGAGTGGCTGGTGGGTTTGAACCGCCAGCCTTCTGGTTAGCAGTCAAGTGCCTTAGGCACTACATCCCTAAGGAAGAATATTATATAGCTATTAAAAATTATGTTATAAAAGAACTGTTTAATGATAAAGTACTCATGACACATATAAAAACAGACTGCAAAATGACATGTACATTGTATTTCTAATGAAATTATACAAACACACACGGAAATAAAAGGCTACAAAGATACATTAACTATTACGTGATTTTCTTTGTATGATAGGAATATGTTGTTGTTGTTGTCGCTGCTGTTGCTGTTATGTGCTGTGAAGTCGGACCTGACTCATAGCGATCCCTCCTTGGGTTTCCGAGGTAGTATCACTACAGAAGTAGATTGCCCAAGCTTCCTTCCAAGGAGTGGCTGGTGGGTTTGAACCACCAGCCTTCTGGTTAGCAGTCAAGTGTCTTAGGCACAACGGTAACTCCTATTCTATTATTTGCTAATGCATGAAAGTCCCTAAGTCTCAGTATCTGAAGACGATCAAAGGATATGCAGCAAGGGCTAAAACCTGAAATTTGTTTAAGAATAAAGACAGTTATACAGACACCATTCATGAACTATAAGCCTGTATGAAATCACCCAGCAGCTAGTGCCAACAAGTCCTAACATGCAGAACTTAGAAACGATTGCAAAGGCCAATCCGTTTAAAAATATCTAACCACTGACACCTTTCTTTGCCTATCTTATTTCTTTAATTCTCCATTAAATTGCACCCTGTCATATCTAAAAATCCTATTCCTACCATATCTCCCCCAGCATATGCTGTAACTATTCATCTTCCAGTAATCTCTGATATCCTTCTCTTACATACTTAAGCAATTCCTATATTCCCTTCTTCTCAGTGAAGTCTTCCCCAACCAGCTCAAAGAAAGGAAGAAAACATTTTAAAACTCCCCTTCACACCTCAGCCATGAATCTCATACAAATATTTTTGTATATGAAATACTAAGTGCCTAGTTTAGTAATCTTATATCCTAACTACATCTGCTTAATATAGTACTCATTCAATCCTAGGAATCTCAATCCTAAGAATCACGATCCAACCACGCAACTGCTTGTATACAAAGCTGTTTGCAAACATCACATAAGGCAGACTGTCGTGTGCCATCGAGTCGACTCCGACTCATAGCGACCCTGCAGGACAGAGGAGAACTGCCCCATAGGGTTTCCAACGCTGTAAGTCTTCACATAAGCATACTGTCTTATTTTTCTCCCACAGAGCGACTGGTGGGTTCAAACCAATAACACTTCAGTTAGCCACTGAGAGATTAACCACTAGGTCACCTAGGCTCTTTAAAGCGGAGACTTAAACACAAAAAGTTAACAAGTGAGATACAGACAACAAGCAAGTAAGAGGTCTCAGTTAAGATACCAAACCCAAAACCAAACTCACTGCTATCAAGTCAGAGTAAGGCAGTATAGTGAAATCTGTCCAGGACATCATCTCTGAAAGGTGGATACTAGTGGAAAAGGTTGAGTTGACACAGAATAAATCTTTGTAAGCTATCAGAAATCTGTATTTAAAGACCAATTGTAAAAGATCAGTTTCCTTTAAAATAACAGGTGGCCTATTATGGTTGACTATATATAAAATACACAGCCACATGATTATTACCTGATAGGTTTCACTGAGCTCTAAGGTTCAAATATTGTCATAGTCAACAAAAGCAAATTTAGACTTTTCCTAGTAGCAATGACTTCAGGCAGAAAGCAAGATATCTCGTCAGCAGAACAAAGGTAGGAGACATGCATAGCAATCTCCATTAAAAAAAAAAAAAAAGCCTTTATAAGACTTAAAGTGAATACCTAAATATAAAAAATGGTGCTAGCTAAGCTTCCTGTACTTTATTACCAACACATCATTTAGTAACAGTTATTGTTACTAAAAGGAGCCCCAGTGGTGCAGTGGTAAAACACTTGGCTGCTAACCTTTCTGTCGGCAGTTAAGCACTTGGTTGCTAACTGAAAGGTTGGTGGTGGGAACTCATCAGACACTCCACAGGAGAAAGATGAAGCAGTCTGCTTCCGTAAAGATTTACAACCTTGGAAACCTTACGTGGTAGTTCTATTCTGCCCTTTAGGGTCACCATGAGTCAGAATCAATTGACAGCATTGGGTTTGGTTTTGGATTTGTTACGAAACAAAAACATTCCTTTGATATTTGACATTTATATAATGTCCTTGGGGTGTATCTATGCTCCATCCTTGAAGATTTAAGAAAAGAAGATCAAAATATCTACTGTACATTTGGTGAAAAACAGTATAAGCTCAGAAACCAACACATTAATCACAATTATAAACCCTAAAAATGTGTTCTTATTATAAGCAATAAAGTTATCTTATAAAGTTCTCTGGTTTTCCCCTCTGACCTAATAAACTTATTCTGTTACTTTCCAGAACCTTCTCTGGGCCCCACCAAATCCAACCTATTATAAACTCACAAATAGCATATACCGACCTTTCTATACAAAATATATGCTCTTACTGCCATACCTCCATAGAATTGAATCTCTTCATTTCAAAATATAGTTCTGTGATTGCTATGAAACACCGGAGGACCTGAGGCACATGGTTCAACTTCTATGAAATTCTAATTTTATAATTACAAAATAAGAGATTTTAACTATATTATTCCTAATGTTCTTTCCACTCCAAATTTCCTAAGTTTTGTTATATGCCCCATCCAGACCCTAAACTCCTAATGTCTAACATTACCCTCCACAGTTCTAGGGTTTTTAAGAATCAATATTTATCATTTGTTTTTAAGAATCAATATGTATATTTGTATTTTATGCACATAACTTACACATGCTAGCACATTCTCATTCACATTTACCTTCAGCATAATAACCTGCTCTTTTACCCTATTTATTTTAAACTCCCCCACCAAAGCAAATTCAATTAATAAGGTGCAGTGGATAAAAACAAAACAAAGTAGACAAGCACTTAAGAGAAAAAAAATAGCTTTTTTCAAGCTGAGTATGCAAAAGGGCCTAGAATAAGACTAGTAAAAAGGTTTTTTAGAGTTCTTATGGTGCCCTCTAGTGGACACTCACACTAAATTCTACCTTAAATTTAAATTAACTTCTAATCAAAAATCAAACTCACTGCCGTGGAGTCAATTCGACTTATAGCCACCCCTCCTTGGGTTTCCGAGGTGGTATCTTATGAAAGTAGATTGCCCAATCTTCCTTCCAGGGAGTGGCTGGTGGGTTTGAACTGCCAGCCTTCTGGTTAGCAGTCAAATGCCTTAGGCACTTTGCCATCAGACTTTCTATATATTATCATATTACACCACACAGTGCAATGCATAGACTTATATTTGTCTTAAAAATAGATTAAGATTAAACCGCAGGAAGGAAGTGGGAAGAGAGCTGTTATATCACGGGGAATGCAATCAATGCCATGCAGCAAAATGACATGTAAACTGTTAAAGGAAAACAAATTTGCTCTGTAAACTTTCACCCAAATCACAATTTAAAAAAGGGGAGGGGGTGCATAGATTTAGATTATTAAATGGTCAATCAATTGAAGAATATTCCTTTTTAAAATGATCTTGCCAAAAGTATCAACTATAAAAAATTAAAATAAAAATTATAAGAAAAAAACAGTAATTTTAACACAGCATTTATTTTCAAACTTAAATAATTATACCAAATCAAAAAACCAAACCCACCACTGTCAAGTCAATTCTGACTCACAGTGACCCTCTAGGACAGAGTACAACTGTCCCATGGGGTTTCCAAGACTAGGTTTGTTTGTTTGTTTGTTTGTTTGTTTTGCCAACTGAACTTTTTACAACTTAATGACAGCAATTACAATAATCAGCTGTGCAACCCTACTCTTAATCAATGTGATTTTTCCATCACCATTAACCCCCCTTTTCCCATGCAACGATTATAAGGATAGTGTAGGATGGGGCAGTGTTTCATTCCGTTGTGCACAGGGCTGCTATGAGTCAAAACTGACTCAATGGCACCCAACAATAACCTGCCTTTGGTAACCACTAATAAACTTTGGTCTCCAAACATTTGCCTTGTCTCTTTATATAAGTGAGGTCATACAATATTTATCCTTTTGTGGTTGACTTAGCTCACTCAGCATGTCTTCAAACTCCATCACACTGTAGCATGTATCAAGACTTCATTTCTATGAACCACATTCTGTATATCCATTCATCTGCTGATGGGCCATTTAGGTTGTTTCCACCTTTAGCTATTGTCAATAGTGCTGCAATGAACACTGGTGTACAAGTGTCTTCTTCAGTCTCTGCTTTCGTATCTTTTGGGTATATACCTAGGAGTAAAACTGTTCGGTCATATGGTAATTCTATTTTTAGTTTTTTGAGGAAGCACTACACTGTCTTCCACAGCGGCTGTATCCAAGGCTGTACTCTACTGAAGCAGACTTTCTCCTATGGACCTGTTTGGTTAGCAGCTGAATGCTGAACCACTGGGCCACCAGGGCTCCTTCAAAGAACTATATACCTCTCTAGTTACTCCCCTAGTGTTTTCAATATAATAAACATCTTTAAGTCTAACACAGCTTAACTATCTCTTCATGCTTGTCTACATAAGGGAAAAACTATTAACCTGCCATTAAATACATATATGTATCTATGTAAGGCCCCTTACAGCCCAGCAATAAGATGGTATTCTCAATATATACATCTTCATTTACTCTAATATGGCTATTTCAAGACTGCCTAATAGATCCTTTCTTGTCTGTACAATTGTCAGAATCAGTCCTTGAGTAGTGAAGAGTTTCCTAATCTACAATTAATGGGGGGGAGGGGAATGAACACACACATATATATTGGTTCTACAATCAATGCCAACGGAAGCAGCAGTCAGGACATTAGACGACATGTAGCATTGGGAAAGTCAACTGTGAAGGAACTGTTTCAAGTATTGAGGAGCAAGGATATCTCCTTGAGGACTAAGGTGTGCCTGACACAAGCCATGATATTTCCAATCGCCTCGTATGCATGTGAGAGCTGGACAATGAATAAGGAAGACCGAAGAAGAGTTGATGCTTTTGAGTTGTAGTGCTGGCGAAGAAATGCGAAAGTACCATGGACTGCTAAAAGAACTAACAGATCTGTCCTGGAGGAAGTGCAGCCGGAATGTTCCTTGGAAGCAAGAATGGCCAGACTTCGTCTCACCTATTTTGGTCATGTTGTCAGAAGGGACCATTCCCTGGAGAAGGATGTCATGCTTGGTAGGGTGGAGGGTCGACGAAAGAGGGGGAGGCCTTCAATGAGATGGATTGACACAATGGCTGCGATGATGGGCTCAAGTATAGTAGGGATTGTGGGGCTGGTGTGGGATCGGGCAGTGTTTCGTTCTGCTGTGCATGGGGTCGCTATGAGTCAAAAACGACCCGTCGGCACTTAACAACAACAACAACATATATATATATATATATATATATACAGCTATTCTACAAGATCTTTAAGAATATTCACTCATTTTTTTCCCTAAGCGGGGTACTGCAGAAAAGGACATAGAGGCTGCATCCTCTGACCTCTAAATTCACAAGGGGAAAACAGAAACACCAGCACCAGCAGCATCTCAAGGCTGATCCCTATGAAATAGAGGTCAGACGTGCCACGACCCTCCAACTTTTTTTTTTTTAAAACCAATTCTGACACGAGCTGTCCCTCCCACTGCACTCTCTATTTCTCTTCTGGGTTCAATAATTTGTTGCAATGGCTACACAGAACTCACAGACAATACTCACAATCATGGAGTTTATGAGGTAAGTTAAAATTCCAGTTCAGGAATGCTCTGTATACAATTCTTCAATCAGCGAAGTCTCCCCTCTGCCATGCTCACAGGCATGCCTCTCTTTGGCACTTGGCCTTTTGACCTGGGCTCTACCCTGCTCAGGCAAGTTACAAAGCTGTTTTAACTCTGATGGTAGGTGCACCCCACTCAGTCAGCAAGCCTCCTGCCCAAAGGCACTCAGCTTTCTCACTCCATGGACCAGCAAGCCTGCCACTCTGCCTCATGCCAGTCTCTTGGTTCTTTTGCCTCTGCTGCCACTCTCTACCATCTCTCTGCTATCATCTCAGTATAGAGACCTTGGGTCCAAGGACACATTCCACTCCAGGCTCTTCTCTATCTTGTGGTGGTAAAGACCCCCTCTTCTGCTCTAGGAGGTCTCATTTCAAGCCTGGTCAGACAAAACTGACCAATCCCCACATTATGATTCCATAGACCCTATGTGCACAGTCCTACCACTACAAGGATGCCATGTACCCTATTTACATTGCTAACAAGCTATCTAATCCATTTGGTGGGCCACAAGCAGCTCACATTTACATAGTTCCATCCAGTCATATGGTGGGAGTCACAAAGCCCATGGCTAGAAGAGTCATACCAAGTAATTCACCACACCACAGGGGCGAATATATATATATCAAAAATATTGTCATTTTGAGATTTTTTTACATGTACAATTTAGTGAATTAACTCTTTTTATCATGTTGTCCATCCATCACTACTGTTTCCAAACTTTTAAGACTACTGACTCTTACTATCTGCTACATAATGAAGCTGATCTCTCACTCTGTGCTTATAGTTATTTATCACTTAATTCTTTTTCTTCTTTATGTACGTGGAAAACATCCCTACCAAAACTGCCAAGGAAGTAAAATAATGTATCAGTAAGAGGAAATGACACAAGTTACCAGATGAGACCACACCAACATCAACAGTTCAAATATCAAAGCCAGCATGCCAAGAAAGCAACCTATAATCCTCCAAACAGACCAGCAGATAAGGAGAAATATATCAAGAAGCTCAATTTCCATGCACCATTTTTAGTCAGGCTTCCACAAATGTCACAATAACTTCATAGCTAAGTTTAATTCAACAAAAAAAATGGAAGTTTAAAATAGAAATAAGATACTACCAACCAATCATATCTTCTTTCAGCTTGGTCTCTAGAAAGTGTCATTCAATAAATACCATGATCAAATGTTCAGATTGGGGAAATATACAGTTTAATTTCTTTGGGGAAAAAAAAAAGAGATAAAGAGTGACCAGTATTTCATTCTAAAAAGGTAAAACAATATAAACTTTTCATCTAAAAGCTTACTGGACAATTTCAGTTTTCACTTTCCTATTTAATAAAATATATTTACCAGTTAATTGCTGAATGATTAGTTTTATGAAACATTAAAGGAGTTTCCTCTATTCCACTGTACTATAAAATAATTGAAATAATTTTTTAAAAAAACTAGAAATCCAATTTTTTATGTTTTCCTTAGAAAATTTTCAGTTCAAAGCAATATAACCTATTGATTACATTTTTAAGGTTACCAGTCGCCACTGAGTTGATTCCAACTCATGGTGACTCCTGTGTTCCAGAGTAGAACTGTGCTTCATAGGATTTTCATAGCTGTGACCTTTCAGAAACAGATTGCCAAGGCTTTCTTGCAAGGCACCCTGGGTGGGTTCAAACTGACAACCTTTCTGTTAGTAGTTGAGTGCTTAACCATTTGCGTTACCTAGGGAGCCCAATTTTAAGGTACTAACAAAAATAATGATCACTTAGCCTCTACATCTGTGCTCTGAGAATTGATACACTTGCCATGCCATTCTAACAATAACTGAAGGACCTTGAAACAGCAGACTGTATATTAAGATTTGCCCCCTCTGGCTCATTCAACTGGCAAACTAAATCATGAGTATAAAAAATGATACCTCACCTTCTAAACATCATTTAAAATACTACACTCAAAGGAGTTGTTATGGAGTGAATCACCTCTTCACATTTTGACTAAAACCAAACCACAGTTTGCCACCTCAATCCCTTTATAGCCCTCCATTACACTGCATACCTGTGGCCTTGGCTGGCTGCCGGCTCTACTTCGCTACTAGATACCCACTCCTTTGGTTGTCCCTGGGGTTTGCAGACCTTTTGGTATAAAAGTAAATCTTCCACCCACTCACTATGCCAGACAATCTCATAATATTTAAAAGCTATTTTCCCCTCTCATATAGCAATAATTTTGCAAGCTGTCTGACACTTTGATATATCTGTTTTTGTCAACTAAGTGTTTTTCAGCAAGATTAATTAGCCAGGTGTAAAGGTTTCAAAAAGGAGGTGGGGAAAAAAACATAAGCATTTACAGCATTTCCAGTCCATGTGCTTTTCATTCTTCATGGATCATAGTGTGTTTCTGATATTGTAACGTATAAAAACTGAACTACATTGACAGGATAAAATGCCAATATCACATGTAGGTATCATAAGCCTTTTACTATGTTTTTTAAGACCAGTAACCCCAATTTCTTTCAAGCTTAGAAAAGTACATTCCTAAAGTATAAATCTTTCTAAGAAAAACCTACCTTTTTGAAACATCCAAACTAAACGGAGACACCTGCATTAGGTAGGATAACCTATACAGCGCTGATTGCTCAAGGCAGTCTTGATATAACTGTCTTACTGAAATTATTAACAGTATCCTCTTTAATTCTCAGAAGTGTCCCAATTTGAACAATAAATTCCATGCTCACCTTTGCTTTAGGTGGTATCTCCCTTAACATTAATGCTGCCACTTTTTTATCCTGAATATCATCCTAAGAAGCCACTCCTTTACCCATCCTTGAATACAGCAAAAGACAAAAGAGCTCTGTATGGCTCCCACACATGACTAGCCCTTCTCTCACCCTGGCTGATTCTCACTTACTAATTAAGGCTTATTATTCAGGATATCACA